>NC_086454.1:232485260-232830260 GCF_028390025.1 Pseudophryne corroboree | reverse complement strand
TGTACTATAACTAGAAGAGTGAAGTTGTTTATGAATGTTTCTGTATTGTTTAGATTAATACACCCCTGATGAAGTCTGTAGGACGAAACGCGTTGGGTTAGCACATTGTTCTCTGACATCTCTACAAAGAAGATCATTTTGATGTTGTTTGAATTACCAACACAACTATCGTCTGTACAAACATTGTTTATTGTTATTCTGGGCAAATTGTAAACAGTTTTATGTATTGCTTTTAAAAAAAATAAACAATCTCTCTTTTTTAAGATTATTTTATTATACAAAACTTGTACATACCAAAGTACGACATCAGCTCCCTGGGGAAATCTCTTCTTTCACTATCTGTAGTTCATACCCCATCTAACAGGGGGTATCTTCCCTAAGTTGAAGCTTTCACATCTTTAGCGCGATAAAGGTCTTATATCTTTTTAAATAAATATATATATATATATATATATATATATATATATACACTGCTAAAAAAATAAAGGGAACACTTAAACAACACAATGTAACTCCAAGTCAGTCACACTTCTGTGAAATCAAACTGTCCACTTAGGAAGCAACACTGATTGACAATCAATTTCACATGCTGTTGTGGAAATTATAGGCAATTAGCAAGACACCCCCAATAAAGGAGTTGTTCTGTAGGTGGTGACCACAGACCACTTCTCAGCTCCTATGCTTTCTGGCTGATGTTTTGATCACTTTTGAAAGCTGGTGGTGCTTTCACTCTAGTGGTAGCATGAGACGGAGTCTACAACCCACAGAAGTGGCTCAAGTAGTGCAGCTCATCCAGGATGGTACATCAATGTGAGCTGTGGCAAGAAGGTTTGCTGTGTCTGTCAGCGTAGTATCCAGAGCATGGAGGCGCTACCAGGAGACAGGCCAGTACATCAGGAGATGTGGAGGAGGCCGTAGGAGGGCAACAACCCAGCAGCAGGACCGCTACCTCCGCCTTTGTGCAAGGAGGAACAGGAGGAGCACTGCCAGAGCCCTGCAAAATGACCTCCAGCAAGCCACAAATGTGCATGTGTCTACTCAAACGATCAGAAAAAGACTCCATGAGGGTGGTATGAGGGCCCGACGTCCACAGGTGGGGGTTGTGCTTACAGCTCAACACCGTGCAGGACATTTGGCATTTGCCAGAGAACACCAAGATTGGCAAATTCGCCACTGGTGCCCTGTGCTCTTCACAGATGAAAGCAGGTTCTCACTGAGCACATGTGACAGACGTGACAGAGTCTGGAGATGCCAAGGAGAACTTTCTGCTGCCTGCTACATCCTTCAGCATGACCGGTTTGGCAGTGGGTCAGTAATGGTGTGGGGTGGCATTTCTTTGGGGGGCCGCACAGCGCTCCATGTGCTCGCCAGAGGTAGCCTGACTGCCAGTAGGTACCGAGATGAGATCCTCAGACCCCTTGTGAGACCATATGCTGGTGCAGTTGGCCCTGGGTTCCTCCTAATGCAAGACAATGCTAGACCTCATGTGGCTGGAGTGTGTCAGCAGTTCCTGCAAGATGAAGGCATTGATGCTATGGACTGGCCCGCCCGTTCCCCAGACCTGAATCCAATTGAGCACATCTGGGACATCATGTCTCGTTCCATCCACCAACGCCACGTTGCACCACAGACTGTCCAGGAGTTGGCGGATGCTTTAGTCCAGGTCTGGGAGGAGATCCCTCAGGAGACCATCCGCCACCTCATCAGGAGCATGCCCAGGCGTTGTAGGGAGGTCACACAGGCACGTGGAGGCCACACACACTACTGAGCCTCATTTTGACTTGTTTTAAGGACATTACATCAAAGTTGGATCAGCCTGTAGTGTATTTTTCCACTTTAATTTTGAGTGTGACTCCAAATCCAGACCTCCATGGGTTAATACATTTGATTTCCATTGGTAATTTTTGTGTGATTTTGTTGTCAGCACATTCAACTATGTAAAGAACAAAGTATTTAATAAGAATATTTCATTCATTCAGATCTAGGATCTGTTATTTTAGTGTTCCCTTTATTTTTTTGAGCAGTGTATATATACATAATCTATTAGTAAATAAATGGACACGGCATCTACTTGGTTACCTCAGATGCTGCCTTCTCCCTCTCTTCTTCAAGGACTCCGGTCCCCATCCACTCCCCGGTCCCTTATACTTACCACCCCCATTCCTGGTACTCTTTACTCCTGTCAGTGCGCTGCGTGTGTGCACATCAAACCTAACCTGCATGGCATGCTCCCCAGCTACCATTACATGCCATGCAGATTAGGCTTGGCATGCATCATGCAAACATACGTAATGACCTATTTTAGATCATGATGTAATAATAATAATAATATATACATATTTTAGCATAGTGTGCCAAGTAGCGGATGTACTGGTTACTAGTCACTTGTATGATAGCATGCACAGATAACCTGGATACAAAGAAACTCTATAGACACGTTTGATTCTAGTGACAGATTCCGTGCATGTGTATTCACCAAATCCGGAAGTCTGGTAGTGCACCTAATCACTGTTAGTACCTGGGGCTACTTTCTCTGGCCCTATGGACCACTCACCTGATGATGTCCCCAGTGGATGAGCCATATAGGACAGGCTTCTATGTCTCATCCTTGGCTTTGGTCTTCTTTCCTTGGGCTATTTGATTGGAACGTAATAGCTACATTCCTAATGCTGGGCATACACGGCCAGATAAAATGCCTGTCAGACCGGCAGACGTTTTGTCTGGCAGCCCTGGACCACGCTGATATCACAGGCATACACTGAGATCTCTCACGTGTATTGACTGTAGTATCAGCACTCCAGCCCCCATGTGACGGAACAGGGGAACTGTCCATCAGTCGACCACCGTAGGTCATACACTGCATGATGCGGCCGACCGGACACAAAAAATATTGCGTTGGCATGACATGCTGGACAATCTGGCATGCCCAACCGATTGATATTTTTGGGTCGGCCGGCCACATTCATCGGCCAGATAATTGTAGCGTGTGTGCCCAATATAAGGACTCGTTTTCATTTTTATTGTATGTTTTTAAGTGTCCATCGTTTTGTTTATTAAATATTTACTATGCCATAAGGGTTCTCTTTTATCTTAGAATGACAGTGTTTGGAATCTTGTAGCTTCTATTGTGCAGATATCCAACAACCATAAGCATTAAAGATCTTTTATTTGGTATGCAGAACTGCCTTCTGCTTCAGCACTGTGCACTTTTTGACGTCTGTGATTTCCTATAAACTCGAGATGAATTCTGTTGTTGGTTCAGTAGAGGGCGCTTTATGTAGGAAACTAGCTGGGAAAAGGTAACTTGCGCATGAGGTATACTAGGCACAGGGGTAGCAGAATGCAACCTAGGGAGAGTCTTTATTTAATAAGAGTAGGAAAGATTGAAGACAGCTGACAGAAACTAGTGCTGTCAATGGGCAGGACTGGAACCAATGTAAACAGTGGTCAGCCTGGCACTGACTTGGTACTAACTTTGGCAGTAGTAACTGGAACAGGAGTCAGACTTGCACTGACTTTGGACTGGCCAGACTGGAACTGATAGAAATTGTAACCAACATTCAGACTTACACTGACTTGGGGGCTAATTCAGGTTGGATTGCAAATCGCGATACAACCGGAATTTTTACGAAGGCCCCGTGGGCACATGCACCCTCACTTTCTGCAGGGGGGGGGGGGGGGGGGGGGGGGGCGATAATGCTCAGTTTCCAGGGAGGAGACGGAGCGTTGCAGGGCGACGCGAATGGTGGGCGGTGCGGGGTTAACGGGGGCGTGATTCATGGATAAGGTGGTGCCGGGAGTTTCAGCTGAAAAGCAGAAATTGCAAAGCGATCGCAATTTAGCAGAATTTGCTATCCTTACTGAATTAGACCCTTAGTACTGGCTTTGCATTGTCCACATTGGAACTGGAAGGAATGGTATCCGGACTCTGGGTTGACACCACTTAGGTCGACACCCATTGGTCGACAGTGAATAGATTGACACTAGAAATAGGTCGACATGCACAAAGGTCGACATGAGTTTATCCATTTTTTTTTCTTTTTGTGAACTTTTTCATACTTTACGATCCACGTGGACTACAATTGGGAAAGTTAACCATGCCCGCAGCATTGCGAGTAGACACGGAGCACTAATTTGGGTTCCCGGTCACTTTACGAAGAAAATTATATAATAATAAAAAAAAAAAATTATTGTCGACCTTTTTTCGTGTCGACCTATTTCTAGTGTCGACATAGCCACTGTCGACCAATAGGTGTCGACTTAGACACTGTCGACCCTGAGCCCCATACCCTGTAGGAATGACATTCAGGAAGCAGCAAGCCAGCAGAATACACTGAGTGCAGATGTGCTAGGTGGGATACAGACTGCTCGAAGCATACAGCACTGGAACCATTAGTGTTTAGCAAGGACAGGCTGGAACCTGTTAATCACTGGAGAAAGGAGTCAGAGCTACTGGGAAGAGTCAAACTGAGCACAGGAGTCTGGAGCCTAGATGCAGCTGAAGCAGCAATAATGTTCTAGGCAATTTGCTGGGACTCATGGAAGTACTTCTATGCCCTTTGCTGTTCAGCGATTGGTGGTGGGAGTCAGCTGACTGAGCCAAGGCTTGCAGTTAGTAGAGCGGAGATCAGCTGACCACTGTCAACATGGCAGCGCCCAGAGTGGCAGCCAATGCACTGACCACAGCAGCCAGAGCCAGACTGAGCGGAGTACTGGTAAGGTACAAGGCATTAGTCTCTGCAGCCTGACACACTTTATTATACATTGCACTTTACCTAACTCCCTTTGCCATATTTGATATCACACTATTGTGATTTTTTTTGTGAGCACATAATTATCGAGGGTCTTGTGATTACATCATCCCTACTCTTGGGAAGAAGTTGAAGCTCTCCTACCCCATACCCATAGGCGTGCGCACGGGGGGTGCCTGGTGCGCACAAGCACCCCCTAATGTCCGGCACCCCCCTCACAATGGTGCGTTGGTGGGGCCACTTTGTCCGGGTGACTCTCCCTCCCCTCCTGACAGGCAGCCATTCGGGTATACTGCGGGACCGGACCGCGTTATTTGATGGAACCGTGGGTGGGCACTGTAGGGCCAGGCAGCAAGCTGAAGGGGCCGGGCTGCATGATGAGGCTCATAGCGGGTGGAGCCGAGGGAGCCGCCCAGAGTGCAACTTCTCAAAGACATTCAGTGTGCCGGCTGTGCTGAGGCCGGGCCGACTGATGAAGCGGCCAGCAGGTGTAGCCGAGTCATATGAGAGGTGCAGGAATAACCTGCAGACTGGGTGGCTGGTGGTGGGGTAAGGTGGTTACTGGAAGGACAACTGACAGAGGGACACGCTGGTGCTGATGATAAGGGCTGCAGCCTTCTTCTCACTCAGAGGCAGATTGTATGCCTGTGACAGTGTGAGCAAGAAGCAGCCATTATCATCAGCACAGCGTGTCCCTCTGTCAGCTTTTGCTTTGGATCCAGGTTTAAACAGGGTTACATGGGGGTTGTGCGCCCCCCTCCCCCAGGGGACATATTCATTCCTCACTTGAACTAGTTTACTTCAGCTTCTTCTCCTCACTCATGTTGCCCCGCCCCCATATGATAGCTCCTTCCTCGTCCCCTGCTTCCCCTGACTGGGCTAGACAGAGGGAGACTGAGACACTCAGAAGACATTCCCCAACTGTATCTCTGCTCCTCCCCTACTCTACCTCTGAGTTTGCTCTCCTCACCCTTCTGTGCCTCAACTCCCTCTCCCATATGTGCCTCAACTCCCTCTCCCATATGTGCCACAGCTCCCTCTCCCATATGTCCCTCAGCTCCCTCTCCCATATGTGCCTCAGCTTCGCTCCCTCTCCCATATGTGCCTCAGCTTCCTCTCCCATATGTGCCTCAGCTTCCTCTCCCATATGTGCCTCAGCTCCCTCTCCCATATGTGCCTCAGCTTCCTCTCCCATATGTGCCTCAGCTCCCTCTCCCATATGTCCCTCAGCTCCCTCTCTCATATGTGCCTCAGCTTCCTCTCCCATATGTCCCTCAGCTCCCTCTCCCATATGTGCCTCAGCTTCCTCTCCCATATGTGCCTCAGCTCCCTCTCCCATATGTGCCTCAGCTTCCTCTCCCATATGTGCCTCAACTCCCTCTCCCATATGTGCCTCAGCTCCCTCTCCCATATGTCCCTCAGCTCCCTCTCCCATATGTGCCTCAGCTTCCTCTCCCATATGTGCCTCAGCTCCCTCTCCCATATGTGCCTCAGCTCCCTCTCCCATATGTGCCTCAGCTCCCTCTCCCATATGTCCCTCAGCTCCCTCTCCCATATGTACCTCAGCTCCCTCTCCCATATGTCCCTCAGCTCCCTCTCCCATATGTGCCTCTGCCACTTCCCTCCTCTGTGCCTCGGCCCATTTGCCTTCTGTAATTCTGACACTATCTTCACCCCCTCCCCTTCCCCATGTGCCCCTGCCCCTTTCTGTGTACCTCTTCTGCTTCCTCATGTGTTCCTCTGCCACCCCAATCCCACTATGGCTGGTCGCTGAGATCAGTGGCGAAGACCATATACAGCGCCACATAATCCATCTAAAGGATAATAGGTAAGCACAATTTTCTATTGATAATTTTATAATTTTTCTTTGTGTGTGTATATATATATATATATTATTTTTTTTTACGTGTGTGTGTGTGTATAGATGTATTTATTTACATTTCTGTTTTACATGTACTTGATTTATTTACATATCTGTTTTATGTGCGTACATATATTTAGTTTACATTTCTATTATATGTGCGTGTGTGTGTGTATATATATATATATATACATATATACACACAGAGTAAAAACCACAGCACTCACCGCACCAGAAGCGGGGCACAGCTATGCACTTACCACTCACAGGGTGGGGTGCATGTAACACTGCACTCTCCACCACAGAAGCGGGGTACACAGCTGTACTTACCACTCACAGGGCGGGGTGCATGTAGCCCATGACCACATCGCTCTAATAAATACAAACAGAGAACCCAGCACTCACCAAAGTAAACTCACTTATCCTCAACAATTCAATAAATAAATGATGGGGGTTTAGTTGGTGGATTGGCCAATGCACGGAAGCCTGTATACCGATTCAAGGTACCCCACCTTCATACAGGTCCTACACTCCTATATATATATATATATATATATACACACACGTTTATTTACATGTCTACTTTAGCAGTGTGTATTTGTTTGTGTGTCTGTGTATGTGAGTGTGTATATATATATATATATATATATATATACACATATATATATATATAGAGAGAGAGATAGGCCGCGGCACTCACGGGGATAACGCTCAATACCACCTCAGGTGCAACATCTCTCAATAGGACATCTAGTCCTTCTAAAGTCAGTCAATGTTTCATTTTATTTCGAAAATTTTGTCAGTACACGTCCCTGTGGTGGTATTAAGGGTTAGCCTTGTGAGTGCCGCGGTCTATATCTACATCTATTATTACCCCCCCCCCTGAGGGCACCCGGGCATCTTGAATTTTAATTTATACATTTATGAATTTTATATGTAAAATTTATTTTTTTGCAACAGTGACTGGAATGAAGGGGACCAGTAATGAGGGGGGTAAGCATAATAAGACAGGTGGGGCCAGGAACAGGAAGTGTGGAGGTGACCTGCAGATACTGAGTACAGTTATTACAGGGTCCCGCATTGCCTGCATCCCTGTCATGTCAATGAACATGGGAAAAATGAGAGAGGGAACCTAACAGTCAGTGGCTCATGATGTGTGGAATTACGTGAATTTCGGCTGTGTGGCATAATGTGAATTGCATCATACTGTGTGGCATAACTTGAATTTATCCTCATATGGTGTGTTATAATGTGAATTTTGGCTCATACTGTGTGGCATATCTTGAATGTATCCTCATACTGTGTGGCATAACGTGAATTTCAGCTCATACTGTGTGGCATAACGTGAATTTCAGCTCATACTGTGTGGCATAACGTGAATTTCAGCTCATACTGTGTGGCATAACGTGAATTTCAGCTCATACTGTGTGGCGTGATGTGAATTTTGGCTCATACTGTGTTGCATAACTTCAATTTATCCTCATACGGTGTGTTATAATGTAAATTTTGGCTCATACTGGGCCAGATGGCCTTGAAAAGTGATAAAATGGAGAGTGATAAAGTACCAGCCAATCAGCTCCTTACTGCCATGTTACAGGCTATGTTTGAAAAATGACAGGAGCTGGTTGGCTGGTAGTTTAACTCTCTCCATTTTATCACTTTTCAAGACTTAGGGGTCTATTTACTAAGCCTTGAATGGAGAGTGGACGGTGATTAAAGTCCCAGCCAACCAGCTCCTAACTCATTTTTCAAACACAACCTGTGACATGGTAGGATCTGACTGGCTGGTACTTTATCATCCGAGGCTTAGTAAATAGACCCCTTAGTACATCTGACCCACTGTGTGTCGTAATGTGAATTTCGACTCTTACTGTGTGGCATAATGTAAAATTTGTCTCCTACTGTGTGGCATAATAATCATTTGACTCATACTGTGTGGCGTAACGTGAATTTCGGCTCATACTGTGTGGCATAATGTGAATTTGGCTCATACTGTGTGGCGTAATGTGAATAAGGGGCACTACTGTCAGTAGCTGGTGAGCAGTAGGACATGTCTGAAAAATGCTTGTGTCCTGCAGGTAGAGAGAGACTGATGGCATGGAAAGAGGCAGATGTGGCTCTGATGGCACATGTTTACATTTGAAACTTTAGTTGTGTTATATTAAAACTCAATTTTTTTGGCCCCCATAAATCTCTTGTACTTTTCAGAGTGGCCCACTCAAAACCAGGGTGTAGGTGCCGGTGGGTGCAAAGCGTGGGGGGGGTGTGTGGGGGGGGGGGGAATACATATGCACCTAGGCCCACCACTCTAGTTCCGCCACTGGGTCAGGGACAGGTTGGAGATATGTAAGCAGTGATAGGGAGCAGGGGCAGCTAGGACTCAGGGATATGCCATAGCGGACAGTCATTGCCAGCCGGTGTCGCACCATTATGTTTCATTTTATTTCTCTGGGGTGTATTATATCTACTTGTATTATTAGGAACTAGGGAGAAATTAAATTTAGCCATGTGATTTTACTGAGGGAATGTAAACAGTGCCAGACATGTCCCTCTGCAGTGCTAGACACGCCCAAAAGGTGGTGCTAGACACACCCAAAAGGCGGTTCTAGACACGCCCAAAAGGCGGTGCTAGATACATCCCACCTGCGGTGCACCCCCTAATAAAATGAGCTGCACACGCCTATGCCCATACCGGTCAACTTACACAAGGTTAAAGCACACCTACAGATAAGCCTTAAAAAAGCATTGTTTTGCTATGCACACTATTTTTTACTGTAGTAATCACGTTATTTACATTCTGAACCTACTATACTATTTGGCACATGTCCATCTTCTACCATTCCATATATACAGATATATATATACACACACACACACACACACACACACACACACACACACACACACACACACACACTTTCAGTTCTAAAACATACGAACAATAGGTGGCAAAAGGGTTAATGACTCCTGGCAGTCCCATTACTTCCAGATGTGTGTTCAAGTACTTACAGTTAACTTCATTAGTTCCCCGTTAACACCATCCTGTTAATAATTATGCAGCAAAGGGTTTTAGCCTGTGGGCTAAAATCCAGAATGATTTTGCAAGATCATGGACGTTGCACCTGCAATGTAGACTAAAGACATGGTTGTATATCATGAATTCTTCTGTTCTTGGTCACTGATCAATTTATTGGATGAAAATTTATTTTTAACATTGCTTCAAACAAACACTTGATAACAGAAAATATGTTACAAAAATCTATATTGCTGCGTAGTGAACCGACAATACAGAACAGGCTAGAATGTCAAAAACTGAAAGTTTTGGCAGGAAACAACATTGTGAAAAGTCTGATTGGAAACTCTTGTTGTTCCAACGCTGTCCAGCAACAGTAATAGGGTTACGTGGCCAATCCAAAATATACAATGTTAGGTAGTGTCTGTTACTCACTATGAACAAAATACTGACATTCATTTGTAAACAGATCATAGGAACCCTGCAACGTGGATCACTTTGACAAGTATCAGAGGAAACCATTTGTTTGGCAAACTAGGAACATTGAGACAGCATAAATAATGCAATATTTAGTGCTTTAGCCAAGCTATATTTGCGAGTGTATTCATTCATGCTCTCATATTGGCAATAGAATCAGTAAAACCTGTAGGATACAGTATGGTGTAATAACCAGTCCAATAAAATGTTTCATGCTACTAAATATACAGCCGTTAAGATCTACCAAATTATATACTTGCCACTTACGGGTTTTGAAAATGAAGATTATTTTCTGCAATTTTGGGGATCAGGCCTAAATTGTACTTAATTACAATTAGTATGTTGCCTTCAAGTTTTCCCATCCCCAAAATGTCCATATGCTATTTAGGTGTGTACTCATTTTAAGTACTTTTAAATTGTATATTTCTGAAGTGCGCAAACAGATAAATGGGTGTAGGGTGTGCGGTGCAAACAGACTCCTGAGGCAGGGGGGCCCACACCGTTACCCATTATACAGTAGATATGCCAATGTATAGATGCCCAGCTATGAAAGCCTACATACTACATCATGAAATACCTTATCATTGAAAAGTAGCAAAATAAATCTCTATCCTTAATTTTTTTTACAATTTTTTTTATATATATTTATTTGTCCTTAAATATTAAAATAATATTTATTTGGCAGATTTAACATAAAATAATAATAATAATCCCACATAGAATGGCATCATATAAAGCAGATACTGTAGTGGTAGGGGGTTCCTTAGGTATAGTGTGGCATGGACCCCTGGCAGCAAACAGGGTGACTACTGTTACACCACACACATAAATAGATTTTAAGCAGGGCCTTCCTACTTCAATGTCTGTCTGTTTTTGCCCAGTTTTGTTCTGTAAAGGTGGGTACACACTATTAGATATATCTGCAGATCAATTGATCTGCAGATAGATATATCTATGTACGGATCGGGCAGTGTGCTGTGCATACACACTGCCCGATCCGTCGGGGGACTGACGTCATGAACTGGGCGGGCGGGCGCTCGCGCCCGCCCAGTTCACCTGTCAATCACCGCCGGCCGCCGCAGCATGTGTACGGGCGGTCGGCCGACCGCCCCGTACACACACAGCGACGCGCCAATATATCGTTAGATATATTGGCTGTCGGCTGTGCTGCGCGGCCGACGCGATACGTCTGTGAACGACGGAGTTCACAGATGTATCGCCCGTACACACTGGCCGACGGTCCCGCGATGTATCGGCCGTTCAAGAGAACGGCCGATACATCGACCAGTGTGTACGGGCCTTTACTGTTGTACTGTTGTTCTAATTGTAAAGCGCAACGGAATATGTTGCACTATATAAGAAACTGTTAATAAATAATAAATAAATAAAGTGGATCTAGGTAGTTTTAGGTTCAGTGTAGTGCCTATGACACTGTAGCTCTGGACACTGCCAGGAAAAATCGATTTTAGAGTATTTCTGAACACAGACTCTTGTCTAACGCCATTTATGAATCTAACTATGCCATTCTTCAGTGCAGATGATGTTTTGTGTTGTCATATATCTATTTTTGTCTAAATACACTCATTATAAGGGAAACGCATTGATCTGCACATTAAGGTGGCATCTGTGGAAGGTGCATAACTTTGCAAATATTAGATCTCATTTTGCAGAATGAGATATTTAAATGTAAAGCATGAGTGCTGAGTGAGTGCATTTACTATGGCATTCCTGAGTTAACTGGTGGTCACAGATTGTTCAGCCTAAGCTTTGAATAGAATGCTCTTGGAACAGGAAAGCATAAGGAAATGTGCTGTGGAGAGGGGTGTTCTCTCCTTCGTAAATACCCTCACCCGTTTCTGTATTCTAAATTATATTTACACATCTATTTCCAATATGTATTTTTATTTCAAGCTCACATACTCAAATAAAAGCTGTTTAAAGTCAAAAATAGTCATTTGTATCTTGAAAGTTAAAACTGAAATGTGTTTTCTTAGCTAAGTCTGCAGACCCCACACATTAATATTTGAAATAGACACCTTTGGTGTCTACCGTCTTGTACAGTATGCTTGTTAGGAACGACGTTCACGCCTTCCTCCTGCCAGATTTCATTAGGCTGCTATAATTAGCTTCTTTTTCCTTCCATTCTAAGACGATTCCCAGTCCCTGCTGGTGAGCAGCGTCCTCACAGCCTAATGCTGCGGCAGCTGTACTTTGCTGCAAGCACGGTTGTCCTGGGACACATGAACATAGACAGCGCAAGGTTTGCAATCACAAACTGTGCTTTGGATTTTAAAAGTTCAAGCATGGTACTGTACTCTCTGACCACAAAGCCTTTTTATAAATCATAGCTTGATCTGGCTCGGTGCACTCCAGGTGGGCTTTGAGATTGTTTGTTTGTTTGTCTCTGTGAGATTTTTGTATTTTGTTTTTTTCCCCAACATCTCATACATTTTAGGGGGTATCCAATTAGCCCTGATATGTTTTCAGACGCTAAAAAGAGCCGGATATCGCGATTAATGACCGATGGTCATTATTGCGGTATCCAATTAGAGGCCGTTTTCATCGCCTTAAAATGTACCCTCGATCATGTGATAACACATGGGATTCTGATACACATGGGATGTCACTACCTTGGTAACCACAGGCAGGTGGCACAGGCAGTTGTGAGCAAATAGACTTTGGATCGCCCCTCTTGATAGTGTCTACACTGTGAATTCTTTCTCCCCCCTCTATCATCACATGACATTAAAATTTTTACATGTTAGTGTCTGGCAACCAATTTTGTTTGCCATTTAAAGAAATTATAAAAAGGAAATAAAGATTTGTAGGAAGATACCAAAAAAGTATTGTTATCAGATGCATACTTAAAATGTATCTGACTATAACTACATGGGATTGCTGTGTTATACGTATTGTACTCCTTATTTTACGTTTCCCCTAATCTGCACATTCTCTTTATGTATCACAGGTTATATAAATGTGTGTTTGAATGTATTTAATATATCTGATGACAAATATCCATTGTTGTTTTTAAAAATGTTCTGCTTGAGGTGTTCTAGTAATTCCCACCTCACAGCACACTCCCTGTCCTTGCTCCCATTGACATTCGTCAAAGCCTCTTTCAGCCACCTCGGCTGATAACAGAGAACTTTCTTGTATTAATCTGTATAGCAAATGTAAATACAGCATCAGTAACATTTCATGTTCTGTTCTCAGTATGGGAACATTTACATATATACTTGTGAATGCTAGTACAGGTTGAGTATCCCATATCCAAATATTCCGAAATACGGAATATTCCGAAATACGGACTTTTTTGAGTGAGAGTGAGATAGTGAAACCTTTGTTTTTTGATGGCTCTATGTACACAAACTTTGTTTAATACACAAAGTTATTATACATATTGTATTAAATGACCTTCAGGCTGTGTGTATAAGGTGTATATGAAACATAAATGAATTGTGTGAATGTACACACACTTTGTTTAATGCACAAAGTTATAAAAAATATTGGCTAAAATGACCTTCAGGCTGTGTGTATAAGGTGTATATGACACATAAATGCATTCTGTGCTTAGTTTTAGGTCCCATCACCATGATATCTCATTATAGTATGCAATTATTCCAAAATACGGAAAAATCCCATATCCAAAATACCTCTGGTCCCAAGCATTTTGGATAAGGGATACTCAACCTGTAGCAGTTTTTTTTATAATAAGGCAACTTGTATTTTAAGGTTTAGTGGTGCTTTAAGTTGCTAAGAGTTTTTAAAGTGTATTTAGTGCTGGTCCAAAAATGTAAGGACACAAACTAAAAATGATATTTACATGGAGGCAAAGAGAAACGCGATCTCTCCCTATTCCCCTTGGGACAGTGCTTGTTGGCTAAAATCTAGGCAGCCTCTTTTTGCACATCAAAGTCCGATGACTGTAAGTATTAAAACATGTTTTTAATCTTCCGTTCTGATGAGCAGGACTTTCACAGTGGTATTTATTATAAGATCCCGCTGGTCATGCCTCTTTCCTTTTGTCCTGTTTATATGGCACTTCCCATGCACTGCTGTAGGAAGTATCACTTTCACAAAGCACACTGCTGCCGACCCTTCGTTTGGGGCCTATTTCTGTAAAACCCATATGGCAAAGACAATCTAATCCTTTCTTGTGCTGGGGTGCTGACGTAGCTTCTGACTTGCCCCTTGCACAAATCAAAGAGTTTTCTAGCTGGGCAGGGAACAGGAAATAAAATTTATATAGAAAAGGAATGTGGACTGAACTGATAATTCAAGAATCTGGTTTATAATAAGAGCTCCTTAGAATAACAATGTGGTGTGTATTAGATTGAAAACATTATACAATGGCCCTTAAATAAAGGTTATTAAAAGACATTTCTAGCTATTTCTACAAAGAGGATGTATAGTTAGCTTACTGAAGCTGTGTATCAGGGAGGGAGGTGTACATTTGAACAAAAATAATTTGTTTTTTTTTCTTTTCAGTTTATATAATATTGTTTTCTGCTTTGGTATATTTTCAATGTCGACACTGACATAATGTTGGTAATTGAATTAGCCATTCATTTTTAATCTAAGCCTAACCTTAACCGCAGACTACCCCTAATCTAATACTAACCCTAATTGCAGCCTTAAACTGGCTATACACTGTACAATGTGCAAATTATGCGATGGTCGTCTCGATTTCCCTTGAACTCCAGAACAAACAATATAGGCGCTGATTCAGAGATGGACGCAGTGGCTGTGTCCAACTGATCTGCGCATACGCATGCGTGACCCTTCTCCTTGTGGCCGCATCCAAGAAGGATGCAGCCGCAAGATGGCTGACAGTGGAGCCGGGCCGGGAGCATTTTCAGGACGGCTGCGTGACATCACACGCAGTCACTCCAATGTAAAAAAATGGCAGACCACCTGATCGCTGCCAGGGATCAACCTTAATTTAATTCGATGCATGCGGACGCATTGGGAGGTGGCGCGTCACACATGCTGGGCGGCCTAACCCTGTGCTGGGCTGGCCCCCTGCATGTGTGTAGATGGACGCAGATCTTACTGTGAATGTAGCGATCTGTGTCCATCTCTGAATCAGGTTGATAGTGCGTACACACTATGCAGTCTTTCAAACAACCGAAGGATATATCTTGCATTGTTTGGTCATTAATTATATATATATAAGACCAGTGGTTCCCAAACGTTTCTGAATCACTGCACCCTAGAGTATTAGAATTTTTCTCACAACACCCCTAGGCCAAAAGTTTCTTATTGAGAAATTTAGAAAAGAAATATTAAATTAAGTAAAGTCTGCGTTATATGTAATCTTTGGGTTCAGTTATGTGGTGAGGAACCAGATTTTCTTCTGTGTGCCCACATAGTTTATGACTGGAAGCCAGCAGCAATGGTTTGGCCTATGACATGGGCCATAAATAATTTTAATTGGTCCTGGACCACCAACACAGGGCACCCCTTCAATTGTCCTGAGGCACCCCAGGGTGCCACGGCACACGATTTGAGAACCACTGTACTAGACACTAGACGATTTGAAAAAAATCATTAATGATATCTTCCGGCAGATCTGAAGATGTGATGAATGATGCACGGGCGTTTTGTTCTATTGATTCAGCCCAAAATGACAAATCGTCCGATTTATCGACTAGTGTGTACTTAACCATCTTAACCCTAAAATGATGCATCTCATTCTGGCTATTGGCATTCACAATGTTGACATTCTGAATGTCGACAGACATTGTGCATCCTTATGTATGTACCTACCAGTGCAGTGTTTCCCAAATTCGGTCCTCAAGGCACCTTAACTGTCCACGGTTTAAGTATATCCATGCTTGAGCCAGATGATGAAATCAAAATGAGATGCTTTGCTTGAAATTGGATATCCTTAAAACGTGGACTGTTAGAGTTTGTTGATGACCAAGTTGGGCATCACTGTACCAATGTATTAATATTGAGATATAACTCCCAACCGTTTCATAGCCTTAGATGGCCAAACTGTGACATTAGACTATTTTTCACATTATTTCATCATAAACTACCTACTGTACTATTCTTCCATCCGCTGCAAGCATGATCTCACTGAAATATCCACTAAAATTAAATTCAAATTGACTTACAAAATTGAAAATCAGTCTAAGCTGGCAGATGTGATGATTACACTTCGATTTTCAGTGCATACAGTAGTACAACTTTTCCTGCTGAATAAAATAAGGACCCTCCTGTCTGTAAGCATTCTGTTATGCTTTCCACCAATGTTCTAGTGTGGGGAAAGAGGAATTGGGATTGTTTAAACCTCTACCAGGAAACAGTTTCAGAAAAAAATACATTGCCAGTTATTAATGTCAGTAATTTGATTTACATTGCAGTTTGAAAATTAAATACTATAATGTGATGGACAATATAATTCAGCAGTCCAGCATCTAATATTGTAATCCAGTTCTCCTAGTACTTTTATTAAGTATTAAATAGATAATGTAAGTATGATGTCTTTTCCATGTACTTGTAACTGCAGTTATAGCTATCATCGCACGGTTTACTTTGTTTAGCCATTCATTTATTTCCAAGGTTTGCAGGGGAGATGTGCACCCTAAACCATAGGTTCTCAAACTCCTTGATCCTCAGGACCCCAAACAGTGCATGTTTTCTAGGTCTCCTCACAGAATCACAAGTTAAATAATTATCTCCACCAGTGGATCTTGTAAAATGTGTCAGTGAGTAATGAGTACACCTGTGCACCTGCTAGGTGACCTGGAAACCGTGAACTGTTTGGGGTCCTGAGGACTGAGTTTGAGAACCACTGCTCTCAAGACTGCCATTAGTGGGGGGGGGGGGGTGTACTGCTGGCACTGGAATTTCGGACCTGACACAGAGATAGGGTCCCCCTCCTACCACCCCTGGCTCATACCGTCAGGCACTAGTACTGTGCTACTGTCACCTTCCGTGGTGCTTCTGCTGATCTCCTAGCTGTGGTTACTGAGTGTGGCCAGATAAGGAGAGAGTTGGCGAGGAGCCCAGTACATTCACTTCTGCAAATAAAAGGCTTCACCCGGCCAGGTACTTGAAGCCATGCCCACTCATTCACAGCGGTCAAACATAACCACGCCCAATACCCCACCATTGTCCGATCCCCACATCCAGCCATTCAACACTTCAGCCCTCCTGCAGCTCTGCCAGTTCATCCCCTTTATCTGTATCTCCACCCATCTGGATGGGTGCTCTAATCCCCACTCCCATCCACCTGAAGTGCTGCCCATTCAATTTGCCTGAAGCCACACCCACAGCACTAAAGCATAGATGTTCAGACACAAGTGGACTGGAACTTAGTGTAGTGGAAATGAAACTGGTACTAGTAAGTTCATTCCCATGCATGACAGTACAATTATTTCATATATTGATGCTTTCTCCATGCTGTTTGGGTCTACAGTGCATATTATAAATGCATGTTATATGTGCCTGTGCGCAGCTTGTCCTGCATCAGCATGTTTTATGTGCTTGTGTGAAGCGTGTCCTATACCTGCAGTTAATATGTGCCTGCCTACAGCCTTTCTGCAGGGTGAGGGGGGCCCTGCCTTTTTTGTCAGTCCTAGGCCTCACAATTACTGATGGCAGCTTTGACTGCTCTACACATGCCGTGCACAATGGTACAAGGAAAGGAGCTATGTTAGGATTGTCACCAGTGGTAACCTATAATGGAATGGTCTAGCATGTTTAGAAACTAGGTAATTTCTGAGACTAATGGTGTGTTCACACTATAAAGTCAAATTCGTAAGAAAAGTTAGTGCAGATCGGAAGGTGAAAGTCACCTTGCGATCCCGATTCGATGCCGATGCGCGGTCCCGCACGGTCGGCTTCGCAAGACTAGATAGACTGTGCAGGCAATTCAATTTTGACTATCTCTATAGAAGAGATACTGTAGTAAAAATTGACACTTAGCCAAAATCGCACAGTCAGTATCGCAAGCACACTCATTATGTGCTTGCAATGCCGACCTAGCCCCTGTTGCATAGTGAGAATCGGGCTTAGCTCGAATCTCACCGTGTGTATGGGCTTTAAGGTAGTATAAAAGAGCACTAAAAAGTCACCAATATGCAAGTGAATGTAATTTTTACCCTTTATTTGTGCCCTGTGTTAAGTTGTGTGTTCTTGGACATAGAGCTACCCAGTTCTGGTTTATCTTCCATCAATCTGAAGATGACAAAGCATGTTACCCACAGTCAGCAAGCACAATCTGTGCATCCACTATTCATGGATCAATACTGATCCCTTACTTGTGTCTGTTATCCAATAACTGTCTCCGTAGTTCATCTGCTCACCCTAATACTGCTTTGGAAGATGGCACAGAGGGGTGTGTGCAAGATCAGTGATTCAAATCCTAGTCGTCCTACCCTCAGTGATTTAAATTGATCTCATTGGCGGATAATATTATGTATTCAGACAAAGGAATATCTGAAAAAACTTGCAGCCAAATAGAATGTGTTATCAGGTAAACTTGACTTAGCTTAAAGGCTTTTGTTTATACACTACTACGATGGATGGAACTTGTGTCAAGCTCATAGCACACCAAAATCCCCTGCACTTCCTAATGGGTTGTTTTTAAAAATATAACATTAAATGGAGATCCCCTATAAAACTGTGAGCCCCTAGTATGTCTCCAAGCCTCAGCCCTTCTACCCTGTATTGTATCAAATGCATACCAATTATAAAGCCATATTTTAAATCGTTAAACATGGGTCTAGCCAATATGGTGTTGATACTGCTAACTTTATCATTGTATTCAGTAATTAACTCACTATATTGAAGAAAATCTTTGAGGTGTCACCATTAGTATGCATTATTGGTAACTGTTGTACATATTTTCTAATACAATTAACTGTTTTTCCTTGCATATTGTCAAGTAAAAACATACAAAATGAATGTGTAGTAAAAGATCAGCATATAATTTACAAGACTGGGTAATTCAGAGCGTAGAAGAGGTTCATAGACCCTTGTCTGATGCTTCTGTGTATATCACTAAAAGGATGATATATTTATTTGACAGCTGGTCATTTATGTTCTCATGCTTCATTTGCATTGATCTCTAATAGTGTTTGTTGCCCAAGTCCAGGATAGACAGTCATAAACTGCTTATACAAAATGGAATACGTCTCAAATACGTGAATGGAACCAGAAATATTTCTATTCCAATGCAAAAGTACAACCACATCTCGGGGTCAGGAGGAACCTCCAACAGCTGTTCAACAAGCACTCTGCATTGTTCTTAATTGTCTATGCTCTTTTTGAACAGCAGTAATTCTTGTTTATATTGTCAAGAACTTTTCCTCAAGTGTCACATGCTTAACCCCTGCACATGGTTACAATGTAAATTCTCTCCTTTTGTTTTCCTTAATGTGCACTTAAACACAATAAAAAGAAACTGCACAGACAACGGGCTTCAGCAGACCCCGATATCTTATTGTTTTCGAGTCACAAAAAGAACATATTTCTATTTCATTCAACAGTTGTTTAGTGTTTTGGTGCAGTTCAGCCAACTGAAAACAATCATTTTTGTCCATCAATTTAAAGTTTTGCTTTGATTTTTTTTTTTTTCAGATTTGCTCTTTTGACCTTTCTTTTTTTTTACTCATTTGTTTTTGTTTTATCTGCTATTTTCTTGAGACAGTGTAAATTGTGTTACAACTTTATTATTATTTTTTTGTACCTGAGAACCATAATTAACCAGATTTAATATTGCATCTAATATTTTTAGATTGTTGTGCATTTTTATTTTTTTATCTTTTTAATTGCTATTTTAATTCAATTGTAATCTGCTTGAAATGTTTTGATCATGATAATACGTCAGTTCAACCTTTCTGGATATTATTGAATCCTCAAGTGTGCTGATCGCTTTGGCCTATTTTTCTTAAGTTTGCATTTTTCATTTACTCTGACAGTCCCTTTGCCTTACAGTTAGTTGATGAATAAACACATAAGTGATGGTTGAAATTACATTTATTCTATGTTCTAACGTTCTATGTAGTATTCATTATTTTTATAGTAAACATCTGCTTTTTTAGTAATGTAAGTTTTTATCACTAACACGCAGTAATATGTCAATCACGGTTGAAGTAAATGTTTTGGGTACATATTTTTCCTTTAGACAAGATACTGTTGTCCCCAAGCTGTCTTGTTTAAGAAACTAAGTGGATAAGAACCTTTATTTTCATTTTTTTTTCTTCAAAAAGTGCAGAGAAAAATAGGTGTGCTGACATATTATAGTTAGATATGAAGACCAAAAAAAAAAAGCTTTACGCATAAATAACTTTTTTTTTCTTCACTAATTAAGAAACACAAATGCCTTGAACCATAATTGTATACACAAACTCAGCCGCCTCCATCAATAGTCATTTCCCACCGATGCATGGTATACCATGTCAGCTCTTCAGAATTTAAGTGTCTGCTTCAAACTTGTGTTTAGACCCGACCTAAACATGGACAAGGGCAAGAGGGATGCACAAAAGAATGAATAACAAAGAGCACTTTATGCTCCACTTCTCGTTCAGAAAACATATGTTCACCCAAGCAGGCAGTCGCTGGGATAAAGACAAAAGCCATGTTCTCCGCTCTCCTTTGCTGTGTTTTCAAACATATTCACAAGCCGGGCACCGTCCTGTCATCTGGCTTCTTTTGCTAGCCGATTTATCTATCATTTTTCCCCTCTCTCGCCTTTCCCCCTACCATGTTTTTTTATTTTCACTTCATATAACTCAGTCCATAAGACGTGACTGCTCCAGGATGCCTGGTGTTAAGGGTCCTGGAAAGAAGGGGGGTTACAGGATGGATTACTTGTGGTAAAAGGTTAACCTCGCACTCACCCGCAGACTAGGATGCCAAGTAGGTTCACTGTTTTACTCCACACGGCTCCAACACTCACTTTTCTGGCATTGTAACCCTGCACCGCAGACACGTCCAAACAAATTAGTCTCCGGTGGAATTATTGATCATTTGGGTCTGACTCCGCACCAATCTCTGCAAAAAGAAATGTTAAAGTGTACGTGTGAAAAGTACACCTCAAATCTGCTATAGCTAGATGCTTGGTGTAATAACATGACAAGATAGATATGGTCATACACACTTCAGACGTTAACATGACTTATGTATATGTATGCATGTATTTTATTTATAGAGTGCCAGTGGTTATGCACTGTTTTTTTATATATCAAGACTGCTATGCAGGGAATTACATACAGTACAGGGAAATAAATACAAGGTATGGAAGACACGTTAGCAGCTTACCTGATTAGGTGTATGGGCAGCAAACAGAAAGCGTAGTAGTTTTGTGCCAATATTAATATGGACCACAAGGGTCAAAGCAGAATGTAGAGGTCATATTGGAGGCCTTGTAACACTGCTTCACTATGTGATTGGTGCTTAAGGTGCACTTTAGGTGGTTAGATGTTAGACTGTTATTATTTGGCTGGAATGTAAGTGAGTGCAATGGGATAAGGAACCTTGCATGCTAAAAATAGGTTTGTGGATAGTATACAAAATTTGATTTAGGGGGTGGCATGAGATATAGGGGGGAATTCAATTAGCTGTGGAAAATTTACCGCTGCTATTTGATCCACTTTAATTCAATTGATGCCGATAGCCAGCATTATCAGGAATTTTATGTCACCTGCCTGGAGGCAGGAGAAAAAAAATCTGCGATAAGTGCTGTTATTTCGTGACCGTGATAGCAAAAACACATGGATCTGGGAGCTTATCCCGGATCCTGTGTTTTTCACACAGAAAAGGGTATTTTATTTGTGAAAAAGGGCGTTAATTGAATAGACCAAACAAACATCTGTCAAAAAATCACAAAAAGCATTTTAATTTTTTTTTTTTTTACTACGATTAATTTAATCCCCCCCATAATGTTTTTTGTTTAGCTTTCTTTTGTACCATGGTGTATATTTTGCATTAGAGGTGCTGTACCAATATATCCTTACATTCTGCATCACTGATGCAACACAAACGTACAATGTACGTGCACCTTTAATGCTGACGCTGGCATTTTATGTGGCTTCTGTTTTGACTCAGTTGCTAATCTGAGTAAAAAAGCAAAATACACAGTTCTGATATGATTGAGTCGTGCCATGCTCCATACATCGTTATACTTAGCCTGCAACTTTATAATTCCTTTGTGACAAAAATGCTAATCTTAAATACATAGGAAACTCTCAGCGACTTTGTATGTGGCCACGATGCGTATAAGAAACAAACGAGCATCAATACACATGGTGGGGCATTGAAGTCTCACGCCCAGAGCCGGATTAAGGCTTCGGGGGGGGGGGGGGGGGGCCAGGGTACTTAAAACAAGGGGGCCCAAAGGTCTAAAATGAAAATCATAATACACACACACACACACACACACACACACACACACACACACACATATATATAATGACACGCTGTACAGTTTGAGCTAGGGGAGGATCGGTTAGTTTGGATCTCTCTCTCTCTATATATATATATATTATATATGTATATATGTGTTCCGATCAGCTGGCACTCCCAATCACGGTGCCTATTAATATATGCAGTCAAGGCATTTTAAAACGTTTTGGGCGTTTAATGCCCATTGTCGGACAACCACTACTGGTTGCCTAATGGGGGTAATTCTGAGTTGATCGCAGCAGCAAGTTTGTTAGCAATTGGGCAAAACCATGTGCACTGCAGGGGGGGCAGATATAACATGTGCAGGGAGAGTTAGATTTGGGTGGGTTATTTTGTTTCTGTGCAGGGTAAATACTGGCTGCTTTATTTTTACACTGCAATTTAGATTGCAGATTGAACACACCACACCCAAATCTAACTCTCTCTGCACATGTTATATCTGCCTCCCCTGCAGTGCACATGGTTTTGCCCAACTGCTAACAAAGTTCCTGCTGCGATCAACTCAGAATTACCCCCCATGACGGGTATTAAACGCCCGAAACATTGCAAAATGCCATTACTGCTGTCTTTTTATTAGCGGATAGTGAGACGATTGAGTGCCATTTCTATACACACACACACTATATATAAACAGGGTTCACTACGATATGCCGGCGGTCGGGCTCCCGGCGACCAGCATACCGGCGCCGGGAGCCCGACCGCCAGCTTACCGACAGTGTGGCGAGCGCAAATGAGCCCCTTGCGGGCTCGCTGTGCTCGCCACGCTACGGGCACGGTGGCGCGCTACGCACGCCACACTATTTTATTCTCCCTCCAGGGGGGTCAGGGAGAATAAGTGTCGGTATGCCGGCTGTCGGGCTCCCGGCGCCGGTATGCTGGTCACCGGGAGCCCGACCGCCGGCATACTGAAGACCACCCATATAAACATACTGTACATATATAAATATATTAACACACAAACATATATGTATTGTAACACTGTAAGGGTACAAGGTGCCGTTTCTTGGGATAAATGGCAGCCTGCAGCAGCTGAGGAACCACACAAGTCCAGTTTCTGGTACAACTGGCCCCAGCCAGTTTTACTATACAGAAAATAAAACAAACAGCAAAAGAAAATACCTTGCCTGTCCGGCACTAACTAAACACAAGATGTTCCTAACTATCACTAAACAAAAACACAGAGTTCTCCAGTAAACACTGTATAGCTCACTTGTATCAGGAAGCGTGTTTCTCTCACAGAGATCCTGCAGTCTTCCCAGGCAGTCTGCACACCCTAATCAAGCCAGCAGCTCTATAACACTCTTACACAGCTGAAAGCCTGATTAGCCTTCTGTGAGGCCAAAGACCCGAACTGGGCCCAATGTCTGGAACTTGCCCCATCTCTCTTTCAGGGCCCTTATCCAGCTTTTCCAACAAACTGAAAAGGTTCTAACAAAACAAAACATTCCTAGAAGTTTTCATTTTTCTAATACATGTAAGACAAGAACCTGGGAAAAACATACCTGCCCTCAGACACTATCCCAGTGTTCTTGTCACATATCCCCATCCCCTGTTTCGACCTAGGGGCCGGAACACTTGTAGCCCCCAAACAGAAGATGCGGGACAATGCATCTGCGTTGGCCAATTGTGTACACGGTCTATGTTCGACAGTAAACTTAAAATCCTGCAACGCTAGAAACCATCTAGTTACACGAGCATTCTTGCCTCTATTTACATACATCCATTTTAAAGGGGCATGATCCGTCACTAGTCTGAATTGTCTACCCAAGAGGTAATATCTCAAGGTATCTAGTGCCCACTTAATGGCCAAAGCCTCCTTTTCCACAATGGCATACCTTTTTTCATGCAATTGAGTTTCCTACTCAAATAAATGATAGGGTGTTCGTCCCCATCTCTGGTTTGGGACAGCACAGCGCCTATCCCTACCTCTGAGGCATCTGTCTGTACCACAAATTCTTTTGAAAAATCTGGTGTTATCAATACCAGTTGTGAACACAAAGCCACTTTTAACGCTTGGAACGCTTTTTCTGCATCAGGGTTCCATTTCACCATATTTGACTGCTTCCCCTTGGTAAGGTCTGACAATGGCACCGCTGTGGTCGCAAAATTGGGAATAAACCGTCTATAGTACCCAGTTATTCCCAAAAAGCCCTTACCTGTTTTTTATTCACTGGACAAGGCCAGTTTTGAATAGCATCAATTTTATTCAATTGGGGCCTAATTAGACCTCTGCCTATGGTGAAGCCCAAGTATTTGACCTCCTCCATTGCGAGGCAGCACTTCTTTGGGTTAGCAGTTAACCCTGCCTCTCTAAATGAGTCCAGTACTGCTTGTACTTTAACCAAATGGGACCCCCAGTCTGTACTGTGAATTACCACATCATCCAAATAGGCAGCTGCATATTTTCTATGGGGCCTCAAAATTTTATCCATCGCCCGTTGAAAGGTTGCTGGAGCCCCATGCATCCCAAAGGGTAACATCTTATACTGGTACAGCCCCTCCGGAACCGAAAAAGGCTGTTTTTTCTTTTGCGCTATCAGATAAAGGTATTTGCCAGTAACCTTTGGTCAGGTCCAACGTGGTGAGAAACCTGGCTGTTCCCAGCCTTTCTATAAGCTCATCCACACGGGGCATGGGGTACGCGTCAAACTTGGACACCTCATTTAACTTACGAAAGTCATTACAGAAGCGTATGCTACCGTCGGGCTTCGGGATGAGAACTATGGGACTGGACCACTCACTGTTAGATTCCTCTATGACTCCAAGTTCTAACATGGTTTTAACTTCTTTAAAAACAGCTTCTCGCTGAGCTTCAGGAATCCTATATGGCTTTAAATGAACCCTGACCCCTGGTTCTGTGACAATGTCATGTTTTATTATGGTCGTTCGGCCAGGCAGCTCTGAAAATATCTCCCTATTTTGGATGAGAAATTCTTTAACCTGATTGCTCTGATCAGCTGATAATGTCTCTGACACCTTTACTGCGGTAAGCAACCGAGGTGAAGACACCGAAGGGCAAGGCTCCGCTGACAGAGACAACCTATCTTTCCAGGGTTTGATTAAGTTAACATGGTAGATTTGTTCGGGTTTTCTCTTTCCCGGCTGGTATACTTTGTAATTAACCTCATTCACTTTTTCCCTAATCTCAAATGGACCCTGCCATTTAGCTAGGAATTTGCTTTCCACAGTGGGTACCAAAACAAGAACTCTATCTCCAGGAGCAAATTCCCGTACCTTGGCACTCCGGTTATATACCCTCTGTTAAGCACTTTGGGCTTGTTCCATGTGCTCTCTGACAATAGGTACCACGGCTGCAATCCTATCCTGCATTTGTGATACATGTTCAATAACGCTTCTATAAGGAGTGGGCTATCCTACCCACGTCTCTTTGGCAATGTCCAACAGCCCTCTGGGGTGTCTACCATACAACAAATCAAATGGAGAAAACCCCGTAGAGGACTGAGGAACTTCTCTGATGGCCATTAAAAAGTAGGGCAACAAACAATCCCAGTTTTTCCCATCTCTCTCAACAACCTTTTTTAACATACTTTTTAATGTTTTATTAAACCTTTCCACCAACCCGTCAGTTTGGGGATGGTAGATGGACGTCCTGAGGTGAGTGACCTTAAATAATTTGCACAATTCCTTCATGATCCTTGACATAAATGGAGTACCTTGGTCAGTCAAAATTTCTTTTGGTATTCCCACTCTACTAAAAACCTGCACCAGCTCCCTAGCTATCGCCTTGGTTGTGATAGTGCGTAAAGGGACAGCCTCAGGATATCGAGTGGCATAGTCCATAATTACCAGGATATACTGATGGCCCAGAGCAGACTTTATCAAGGGCCCCACGAGATCCATGGCTATTCTGTCAAACGGGACCTCTATAATAGGCATGGGAACTAGTGGGCTCCTGAAATGGGGTCTAGGGGCATGATACTGGCATTCAGGACAGGAAGAACAATATTCAGACACTTCTTTATAAACCCCTGGCCAAAAGAACCTTTGTAAAACTCTTTCAGTGGTTTTTTCTGCCCCTAAATGTCTTGCGGTAACGTGACTATGAGCTAAATCTAGTACCGTTCTCCGATAAGGCTGGGGAACTACCAGCTGTTCCACCACATCCTCACCCCTTTTGACAATGTGGTACAAGAGCTCATTACAGATGGCCATGTGGGGATACGTAACCCTGTCTCCTGGTACCACAGGTTCCCCATTAACAACCTTAACATTCTCCCTAGCCTTTATTAAGGTAGGATCCTTTAACTGTTCAGACGCAAACAGATCCTTCTTTACCTCCAGGTCAGGCACGCTTTCAGTTCCAACTACTATGTCTCTGTTCCCAGCAAGAGGGTCCTCACTGGACTCCCCATCTGTCACTTCCCCAGCCAAACTAGCAAAACGCAAAGGGTCAGAAAGTTCCGAAGACACACGTACATCCATAAAATCACCGGTATTATCAACTGGCTCTTTACTTCTCACATCTGTTGATAACCGTGATTCCCACAGTTTCCAAAAATGAGGAAAATCCCTCCCTATTATGGCCTCATGCACCAAGGTGGGGACCAGTCCTACTTTAACAATTGCTGACCCACAACAAGTTTCTATATTCACTTCAGCAGTGACATAATGTTGGGTATCTCCATGTATGCAAGTTACCCCAATAGGTATTTGCTGGACCTTTAAGGGGTTCACTAACCCAGCTTTCACGAGGGTAACTAAACTTCCTGAATCTAGCAAGGCCTCTACCCGGTTACCCTCTAAGAACACATCACACATTTGTTTTTCCAGCTCAGGTGACGGTACCACAGTACAGGCTAACCTAGCAAATAAAGACATTCTGCGACATTCAAAGGCAGCATCACATTGCATGGGTTCTTGCGTGACTGGGCAATTGGCAATAACATGACCTGGCATACCACACCTAAAACATTTAACCACACGATTATCAACCCGTTTGGGCAGCATAGACCGTTCTAGCCCCATTGGCCTGTCTCCAGGGCCAGTGTTTACAGTCTCTCCAGCCTTGCGTTCTCTTATCCGCCCAGCAACATTTTCCCACGGAACAGTCTTACCAGGCTTTACTGAAGGGCGCTGTCGAGGATCTATGGGTTGCTGGGTGGTCATCAGTAGTTCCTCTGCTGCCAAATACCTCTCTACCATGTTCACTAATTGGTTAGCAGTACCAGGGTTTCCATGGCTCACCCACTTGCGCAGGACCATGGGCAAAGATCTCAAGTAGCGGTCCATGACGACTCTTTCAACCATCTGGGGACCAGTTAATGTCTCAGTCTGTAACCATTTTTTTGTTAGCTGAATAAGGTTGTGCATCTGGGAGCGAGGAGGCTTCTCCATGGCGTACACCCAACGGTGCACCCGTTGTGCTCGTACTGACAGCGTGACTCATAGGCGGGTCAGGATCTCAGTCTTTAGTTTATCATAGTCCCGAGCCTCAGCAGGGCTTAAATCAAAGTACACTTTTTGGGGCTTACCTGACAGAAAAGGTGCCAGCAGACTGGCCCACTGTGCTTTCGGCCAGTTCTCACGCTCGGCAGTCCTTTCAAACGTGGTCAGGTAGGCCTCCACATCATCAGCCTCTGTCATTTTCTGCAGGAAGTGACTGGCCCGTATAGAACTAGAGCTGGTCGGAGCACTGACGGCCACATCTCCAATCCGGGCTGCAAGGCTCTGCACCACTTCTGTTAAGGTCTCTCTATCCTGACGCTGTTGCCTGTAAAGTTCGTCAACAGCTGCCTGCTGTTGTCTCCTATTTTCCTCCATTGCCACCTGCTGCTGTCTGTTGGCCTCCTGCTGAGCCGCTGTAGCTTGCAGCAAGGCTTTAAGCAGTTCCTCCATGTCGACAGATTTTTCATGCGGCTTTGTAGCTGCTTTCACCCAGGACATATATCAAATCCTCAGGGCAAGTCTCAGTAACTTCACACTGGGCTGTATCTGCATAAACCACCGTTTTCTGCAGGCCTCACAAAACTGCTTTCACTTATGCGCAGAACGGCAT
Source organism: Pseudophryne corroboree (assembly GCF_028390025.1). Lineage (NCBI taxonomy): Eukaryota > Metazoa > Chordata > Amphibia > Anura > Myobatrachidae > Pseudophryne > Pseudophryne corroboree. The sequence goes on along the minus strand of NC_086454.1, from coordinate 232,801,719 downwards.
GCTCGCATTCTCCACCATGTTGTAACACTAAGGGTACAAGGTGCCGTTTCCTGGGATAAATGGCAGCCTGCAGCAGCTGAGGAACCACACAAGTCCAGTTTCCGGTACAACTGGCCCCAGCCAGTTTTATTATACAGAAAATAAAACAAACAGCAAAAGAAAATACCTTGCCTGTCCGGCACTAACTAAACACAAGATGTTCCTAACTATCACTAAACCAAAACATTGAGTTCTCCAGTAAACACTGTATAGCTCACTTGTATCAGGAAGCGTGTTTCTCTCACAGAGATCCTGCAGTCTTCCCAGGCAGTCTGCACACCCTAATCAGGCCAGCAGCTCTATAACACTCTTACACAGCTGAAAGCCTGATTAGCCTTCTGTGAGGCCAAAGACCCGAACTGGGCCCAATGTCTGGAACTTGCCCCATCTCTCTTTCAGGGCCCTTATCCAGCTTTTCCAACAAACTGAAAAGGTTCTAACAAGTTTTCATTTTTCTAATACATGTAAGACAAGAACCTGGGACAAACATAACTGCCCTCAAACACTATCCCAGTGTTCTTGTCACAGTATGTATATATATATACATATATATATAAGAAAATGAAGGCGCACTCAGTGAGTCAAAGTATCACAAGATTTTACTACGAAGTAACAAGCTCACATACATCGAAGTAAAAGATCACCAGTGTGCAGACGAATCCCTGCTGCCTCCAGAGCAGCTTGCAGCGACTCGCCCCGCACAGCACTGGCAGGTGTGAATTCAGTTCAGCGTCTCAGCCAACGGACCAGTGTTCCTGAAGTGTATGACTGTATATAAGCAAAAAGTGGCTGCGCATAAAGAATACTCAAAGTCTCTATAGTAAATGAAAATCCAAATGTATATTGCCGCAATCCTCCTTCCAGAGTTAACCAGACTCCTCAGTTATGTAGGGAAAAGAAAAAGAAATGGAGGGTGCAAGGTGAGTATTAGGTCAATAATACTTTACTGCCAATTCTACACTCACATACATTTCACTAAAAAGTCACCGATGCAATGAAGAAAACCAGTGCAGCTTCCGGATAGCTAGCACTGATAACCGCCACGGCTCCCCAGATGACACGGACGCTGTGGTTTCCAGCTCCACGGACTCCAGCACGCGAACCAAACACTCCGGTCAGAAGGTCTCGCATCAAACGTCCTGCTGGCCACGCCCTGCCGTGGAAACCATAGCGTCCGTGTCATCTGGGGAGCCGTGGCGGTTATCAGTGCCAGCTATCCGGAAGCTGCACTGGTTTTCTTCATTGCACTGGTGACTTTTTAGTGAAATGTATGTGAGTGTAGAATTGGCAGTAAAGTATTTTCTCTAACGTCCTAGTGGATGCTGGTAACTCCGTAAGGACCATGGGGAATAGACGGGCTCCGCAGGAGACATGGGCACTTTAAGAAAGAATTTAGATTCTGGTGTGCTCTGGCTCCTCCCTCTATGTCCCTCCTCCAGACCTCAGTTTGAATCTGTGCCCGGACGAGCTGGGTGCTGTTTAGTGAGCTCTCCTGAGCTTGCTGTAAGAAAGTATTTTGTTAGGTTTTTTATTTTCAGGGAGCTCTGCTGGCAACAGACTCCCTGCATCGTGGGACAGAGGGGAGAGAAGCAGCCCTACTCTCTGAAGCTAGGTCCAGCTTCTTAGGCTACTGGACATTATTAGCTCCAGAGGGATCGTACACAGGATCTCACCCTCGTCGTCCGAACCCAGAGCCGCGCCGCGTCCCCCTCGCAGAGCCGGAAGACAGAAGCCGGGTGAGTATGAGAAGCAAGAAGACTTCGAAATCGGCGGCAGAAGACTCCGTTCTTCACATGAGGTAACGTACAGCACTGCAGCTGTGCGCCATTGCTCCAAACACACCTCACATACTATGGTCACTGTATGGGTGCAGGGCGCAGGGGGGGGGGGGGGGGGCGCGCGCCCTGGGCAGCATATGGACCTCTTCTTTTGGCAAAAGTACACATATATACAGTTGGGCACTGTATATATGTATGAGCCCCCGCCAAGAAAATGTATATTTAAGCGGGACAGAAGCCCGCCGTCAAGGGGGCGGGGCTTCTTCCTCAGCACTCACCTGCGCCATTTTTTCTCCACAGCTCCGCTGAGAGGAAGCTCCCCAGGCTCTCCCCTGCACGGTAGAAGAGGGTAAAAAGAGAGGGGGGGCACATAATTAGGCGCAAAAATCTATATAACAGCAGCTACTGGGTTAACATTAAGTTACTGTGTTATTCCTGGGTTTATAGCGCTGGGGTGTGTGCTGGCATACTCTCTCTCTGTCTCTCCAAAGGGCCTTGTGGGGGAATTGTCTTCAGATGAGCATTCCCTGAGTGTGTGGTGTGTCGGTACGTGTGTGTCGACATGTGTGAGGTAAAAGGCTCCCCTAGGAGGAGATGGAGAAAATGTGTGTGTGTGTGGTGTCTCCTTCGACAACGCCGACACCTGTTTGGATATGTGAAATTAAGTGCTAAAGTAAATTTATTGCACAAAAGATTAGAGAACAGACAGGGAATCTACCCATGTCTGTCCCTATGTCGCAGAGACCTTCAGAGTCTCTCAGTGCTCACTATCCAAAATAATAGACACTGATATCGACATGGAGTCTGACTCCAGTGTCGACTACGATAATGCAAAATTACAGCCAAAATGGCAGGAAAGTATTCAATATATGATTATTGTAATAAAAAATGTTTTGCATATCACTGATGACTCATCTGTCCCTGACACAAGGGTACACATGTTTAAGGGGAAGAAAGCTGAGGTAAATTCCCTCCTCTCATGAAGAAAAAGAGCGGGAATCTCCAGACAAGAGACTGCAGTTTCCCACAAAGAATTCTCAGGGAGTATCCTTTCCCTACTAGGGCCAGGATACGATGGGAATCTTCCCCTAGGGTGTCACATTTGCCCAAAAGGTAGCGCTGATTTAACAGCTATCTTCAGGGATCCTGCAGATAGCATGCAGTAAAAGTACTTTGAAGTCCATTTACACACATTCTGGTACTCTACTCAGACCGGCGAATGTGTCGGCATGGGTTTATAGCGCTGTAGCAGCGTGGGCAGATACCTTATCAGCAGAGATTGAGATCCTAGTATATATATATATGTATATATATAGATATATATATATATATATATATATATAAAAGATGCTGTCTTAGATATATATATATATAAAACATGCCCAAAGAGACATTAGTCTACTGGGTTCTAGAGTCAACGCTATGTCGATTTCTGCTTGACGTGTACTGTGGAACATGCAATGGACAGGTGATGCCGACTTAAGAGGCATATGGAAGGTTTACCTTACAAGGCTGAGGATTGTGTGGAGAAGGGATCTCGGACCTGGTCTCCACAGCTATAGCTGGTAATTCTGATCTTTTGCCTTATATTCCAGCACAGCCTAGGAAAGCACGACATTATCAAATGCAGTCCTTTCGATCACAAAGAAACAAGAAAGTCCGAGGTGCGTCCTTTCTTGACAGAGGCAGGGGCAGAGGAAAGAAGCTACACAACACAGCTAGTTCTCAGGAACAGAAGTCTTCCCCGGCCTCTACAAAATCCACCGTATGTCGCTGGGGCTCCACAGGCGGAGCTAGGCCCGGTGGGGGCACGTCTTCGAAATTTCAGCCACAAGTGGGTTCACTCCCTGTTGGATCCCTGGGCAATAGATATTGTGTCTCAGGGATACAAGCTGGATTTCGAGGAGATGCCCCCTCACCGACGGCCCTGACGGCTTCCCCCCACGAGAGGGAAATAGTGTTAACTACAATTCACAAATTGTATCTTCAACAGTTGGTGGTCAAGGTTCCCCTCCTTTAACAAGGAAGGGGTTATTATGCGACCATGTTTGTAGTCCCGAAACCGGACGGTTCGGTCAGACCCATATTGAATTTAAAATCCCTGAACATATACCTGAAAAGGTTCAAGTTCAAGATGGAATCGCTGAGAGCGGTCACCGCAAGCCTGGAAGGGGGGGATTTTATGGTGTCTCTGGACATAAAGGATGCATACCTTCATGTCCCCATTTATCCACCTCATCAGGCGTACCTCAGATTTGTGGTACAGGATTGTCATTACCAATTTCAGACGTTGCCGTTTGGTCTCTCCACGGCACCGAGAATAATTACCAAGGTAATGGCGGAAATGATGGTACTCCTTCGGAAGCAAGGAGTCACAATTATCCCATACTTAGACGATCTCCTCATAAAAGCGAGATCAAGAGAGCAGTTGCTGATCAGCGTAGCACTTTCTCTGGAAGTGTAACGGCAACACGGCTGGATTATAAATATTCCAAAGTCGCATGATTCTAGACACAGACCAGAAAAGGGGTTATCTCCCGATAGAGAGAGCTCAGGAGCTCATGACACTGGTCAGGAACCTATTAAAACCAAAACAGGTGTCAGTGCATCACTGCACTCGAGTCCTGGGAAGGATGGTGGCATCATACGAGGCCATTCCCTTCAGCAGGTTCTATGCGAGGACCTTTTAATAGGACTTGCTGGACAGGTGGTCCGGATCACATCATCAGATGCATCGGTTAATCACCCTATCCCCCAGGGCCAGGGTGTCTCTCCTGTGGTGGCTGCAGAGTGCTCACCTTCTCGAGGACCGCAGATTCGGCATTCAGGACTGGGTCCTGGAGACCACGGATGCAAGCCTCCAAGGGTGGGGAGCAGTCACACAGGGAAGAAATTTCCAAGGTCTGTGGTCAAGTCAGGAGACTTGCCTTCACATCAACATTCTGGAACTAAGGGCCGTATACAACGCCCTACGTCAAGCGGAGACCCTGCTTCGCGACCAACCGGTTCTGATTCAGTCAGACACCATCACCGCAGTGGCTCATGTAAACCGACAAGGCGGTGCAAGGAGCAGGGTAGCGAGCCACCAGAATTCTTCGCTGGGCGGAAAATCACGTAAGCGCACTGTCAGCAGTGTTCATCCCGGGAGTGGACAACGGGGAAGCAGACTTCCTCAGCAGACACGACCTCCACCCAGGAGAGTGGGGACTTCATCAGGAAGTCTTCGCACAGACTGCAAGTCGGTGGGTACTGCCACAGGTGGACATGATGGCATCCCGCCTCAACAAAAAGCTACAGAGGTATTGCGCCAGGTCAAGAGACCCTCAGGCGATAGCTGTAGACGCCCTGGTGACACCGTGGGTGTTCCAGTCGGTCTATGTATTTCCTCCTCTTCTTCTCACACCAAGGTGCTGAGAATAATAAGAAAAAGAGAAGTGAGAACGATACTCATTGTTCCAGATTGGCCACGAAGGACTTGGTATCCAGATCTGCAAGAAATGCTCACAGAGGACCCGTGGCCTCTTCATCTAAGACAGGACTTGTTGCAACAGGGGCCCTGTCTGTTCCAATACTTACCGAGGCTGCGTTTGACGGCATGGCGGTTGAACGCCGGATTCTAGCGAAAAAAGGCATTCCGGAGGAGGTCATTCCTACGCTGATAAAGGCTAGGAAGGACGGGACAACTCAACATTATCACCGTATATGGCGAAAATATGTTGCTTGGTGTGAGGCCAGGAATGCCCCTACGGAGGAATTCCAGCTGGGCCGTTTCCTTCACGTCCTACAGTCAGGAGTGAATTTGGGCCTAAAATTGGGGTCCATTAAGGTCCAGCTTTCGGCCCTATCCATTTTCTTTCAAAAGGAGTTGACTTCTCTACCTGAAGTTCAGACGTTGTAAAGGGAGTGCTGCATATTCAGCCCTCTTTTGTGCCTCCAGTGGCACCTTGGGATCTTAACGTGGTGTTGAGTTTCCTGAAATCCCACTGGTTTGAACCACTCAAAACGATGGAATTGAAATGTCTCACGTGGAAGGTGGTCATGCTGCTAGCCTTGGCTTCGGCTAGGCGTGTGTCAGAATTAGCGGCTTTTGTCACATAAAAGCCCCTATCTGGTTTTCCATGTGGATAAAGCAGAGTTGCGGACCCGTCCACAATTCCTGCCAAAAGTGGTTTCATCTTTTCATATAAACCAACCTATTGTGGTGCCTGTGGCTACTACTGACTTGGAGGATTCCGAGTCGCTTGATGTGGTCAGGGCTTTGAAGGTTTATGTAGAACGGCTAGAGTCAGGAAAACAGACTCTTTGTTTATCCTGTATGCTTCCAACAAGCTTGGTGCGCCTGCTTCAAAGCAAACTATTGATCGCTGGATCTGTAACACGATTCAGCAGGCTCATTCTGCGGCTGGATTGCCGCTGCCTAAATCGGTTAATGCCCATTCCACTAGGAAGGTGGGCTCTTCTTGGGCGGCTGCCCGAGGGGTCTCGGCATTACAGCTGTGCCGAGCGGCTACTTGGTCAGGTTCAAACACTTTTGCAAAGTTCTACAAGTTTGATACCCTGGCTGAGGAGGACCTTGTGTTTGCTCATTCGGTGCTGCAGAGTCATCCGCACTCTCCCGCCCGTTTGGGAGCTTTGGTATAATCCCCATGGTCCTTACGGAGTTCCCAGCATCCACTAGGACATTAGAGAAAATAAGATTTTACTTACCGGTAAATCTATTTCTCGTAGTCCGTAGTGGATGCTGGGCCCCCGCGGACTTCTTCTGCAATACTTGTATATAGTTATTGCTGCAATAAGGGCTATGTTATCGTTGTGTGAGGGTTGAACTGATGCTCTGTTGTTGTTCATACTGTTGACTGGGTAAGTTTATCACAAGTTATACGGTGTGATTGGTGTGGCTGGTATGAATCTTGCCCTGGATTACCAAAATCCTTTCCTTGTACTGTCAGCTCTTCCGGGCACAGTTTCTTTAACTGAGGTCTGGAGGAGGGACATAGAGGGAGGAGCCAGAGCACACCAGAATCTAAATTCTTTCTTAAAGTGCCCATGTCTCCTGCGGAGCCCGTCTATACCCCATGGTCCTTACGGAGTTCCCAGCATCCACTACGGACTACGAGAAATAGATTTACTGGTAAGTAAAATCTTATTATTGACCTGATACTCGCCTTGCGCCATAATAAAAAAAAAGTTCAGGCAGCCTTTCTTACTTTTGCACTGCTGTGCTGACGTGAAGACAGGCTGTGATGCGGTGACATACAAGCACAGAACAGGAGGAGAGCACGTTCCTCTCTTTCCTCCACCGGGTACAACAACCTCCGTCCTCCACCCGCCCAGAGGCTGTGTATGTCCAGGACCCCTCCTCCTTCCCCTGCAGCCTGCGCTCCAACCAGTCACGGAGCCGGAGGCGGCAGATTCACTTATCATTGAACAGCGGAGCCGTCGTTCGGCTCAGCTGCTCACTAAAGGTCTGCAGCGCCGGCGGCTGCTTGACGGCTGTCAGAGGAGTGAGCAGTGTCGCAGATCGGATCGGTAATATAGATCTGATCTGCGACGGGTGGCGGGGGGCCCTCTCACAGCGTGGGGAACAGGGGTACTTACCCCCAGAGACCCCACCCCTTAATCCGGCTCTGCTCGTGCCACATGGCGGAATAGAAATAGGTGTATGAGGACACACCTGTATCTCTGTTGTGATGGGGTGTGGGGTGATAGACAGACAGTGTCTAGTTAGACAGTCAATAGATAGACACCACATGTTAGACAGATATTAGGTCGACAGGGTCAGAAGGTCAACAGGGTCAGAAGGTCGACATGAACAAGGTAGACAGTTCAATAGGTTGACAGGGTCAAAAAGTCAACATGAAAATGGTCGACACACAAAAGGTAGACACCATTTCTTTTCTTTTTTGCATTTTTGTGGTTTGTTTGGATAGTTTTGTCATCTGGCACCCCCAATTGTAGAAAGGCATCCGCTCGCCACGCTTTGGGCTCACTGCGCTCGCCACAAGGTTTATAACCAACTCTATGCCAACATGGATAGAAAAGGTATAAAAAAGTCCAAAAACATGTAAAATTTATAAAAACACGGTCTACTTTTTTAATGTCGACCATTTTTTATGTCGACCTTTTGACCATGTTGACCTTTTGTACTGTCTACCATTTTCATGACGACCTTTTGACCCTGTTGACCTAATGTCTGCCTAACATATGGTGTCTATCTATTGACTGTCTATCATCCGGATACCGTTGTGATGTATATGTAAATGCAGTTTATATGTGTCATACATCTTGCCTCAATCCGCCACATAGCAGAACATTCCTGTTGTTAGTGAGCTGACCAGTCCCGTGCAACTCCGTTAGCGCCAGCCGTCTTTTCTTACTGCAGATGCATCTTATTCGCATCACTATGCGAATAGACCGTGCAAGCAGACTTTGCTGATTAAAATGATATGCAGCATCTGTGGCTGTAACTGCAGACAGAATGGTACGTTACAGTGTTCTAGGAACACACAGAGTATAGACATGCCACATACTATTTTAATCAGCAGAATAATGTGAATAATGCACATTGTTATGGAAAAAGTTGCATGTAAAGATGCTCAGCGCTACCGAGTCACGCCACAGCATAGCGTGACTAGATGGGCTGTGTAAAGTGCAGGGAGGCTAGATGTAGGTGGACACATCTGTATGTAAAATTTTGATAAATGCTTCCAAATTAGAAAGTACCCCTTGAATAGCGTTCATACAAATTTAAAGCCTTAAACCTACCAAGGGTAAACTTGAATATGGCTTATCAGCGTTGACCACATCAGGTATACTCCCAGGTCTTATGTTTGTAGAACATCAAGATTATACAGTGTTTAATTCATTTATTTATTACCAGTTATTTATATAGCGCACACATACTGTATTCCACAGCGCTTTACAGAGACTATTTGCCCATTCACATCTGTCCCTGCTCCAGTGGAGCTTACAATCTATATTCCCTATCACATGTACACGAGCACACATTCATACTAGGGTTAATTGTGGAACAAAGGAAATTAAATCAACATGGAAAAAAGGAAATTAATATAGGCTGCAAAAATAGTGTAGTAGTATGGCTCTCAGATAAAAAAAAAAAAACATAATAAAGAAAACTTATCTGTAAACACACAGCTCTGGAGTATGACTTCTAGCTGCCCCCACCCCTGTACCAATGATGTCACACCTAGAGGGCAGAGCAGTGGCGTGCGGTGAGGTCAGTGGCTGGTGAGGCACTGCAGCCATAATGTCCGCCGAGTCCTGCCAACGAAACCTACCACCGTGGAACCAATGCCCGCTACCGTCTCCATCCCTGATGCCCGCTACCCCCACCACTAATGGCCCAGGCCCCCCGCCACTAATTTGCATCTCAGTCCAATACCGTCGCTGCCAATGCCCGCAGCCTGCCTGCTCAGAAAACTTGTGATGAGCAGGCGGCTAATACATTGTACATTTTTATAAAATAAATATTAGTATTTAGGACTGGGGAGGGAGTGGGAGGAGGACATGAATGCAATTTTGTTGTCCAGGGCTTCCATTAACTTAATAGCGCCGTGGGTGCGGTGCTATTAATTTAATGGAAGTCCTGGACAACAAAATAGCCAGCAGTGGGTGACAGGGAGACGGTGACGCCAGGTAGTTGACAGCAGTGGGTGAGAGGGAGAGGGTGACAGGGAGACAGTGACGCCAGGTAGTTGACAGCAGTGGGTGAGAGGGAGAGGGTGACAGGGAGATGGTGACGACAGAGAGGGTGACAGCAGTCGCTGACAAGGAGAGGGTGACACCAGCGAGAAGGTGACAAGGAGAGTTTGATGCCAGGGAGACGGTGACAGCAGTGGATGACAAGGAGAGGGTGACACCAGCGAGAAAGTGACAGGGAGAGTGTGATGCCAGGGAGACGGTGACAGCAACGGGTGACAGAGAGTGAAGCTAGGGAGAAGGTGACAGCAGCGGGTGACAGGGAGTGACGCCAGGGAACAGGTGACAGCAGCGGGTGACAGGGAGTGACGCCAGGGACAGGGTGACAGTAGCGGGAGACAGGGAGTGACGCCAGGTAAAGGGTAACAGCAATAGCAGTGGGTGAGAGTATGACAGAGAGAAATAAAGGGTAATGGGGATAGGCAGTGAACGACTTATAGGGCTATTTACTTACCTGGTCCTGGGCCTAGAACTGCAGTGTGACGCTTAAGGGCCCCATACACTAGACCGATAATGACCGATTTCAGCCCAATTCGGGCATTCGGCCCGATATATTGGGTGAAATCGGGCATTTTTTGTGTGCTTTCCCCCCGATCCGATGCGTGTTCCCGTGTGCATTGGATCGGATCCCCCTAGATCCGACATATCACGAGTGCTGAACTCGTTATATGTCGGATCCCGCAGTTAATGGATGGGAAAGTAAAAGATACATTGTATAAAAAAAACCCTGCATACGATAGTAGATATATCTAATACTATCCTGCCAACGGGGAGGATGCAGGGAGGTTGGAGGAAATCTTATATGACATGACAGACCGTCATGTCGTATAAGTGTATAAGAAACAGCATTGCCCCCCCCCCCCCTCCTCATATTTAAAATAGGGCCAGTGCGCGCAACAAAAATATAGGGGCATGACTTCATGGGGATTGGGGTGTGGCCACAAAATAATACCAATGCATCTTAAGCTGTACAATAGTCTCCATTATTCAAATTACGCCGCACACACATTACACCAGGTAGAATCCCTGTCACACATTACGCCTGGTAGAGCTCAATTTTACACAGTACGGCAGGCATTGTCCCTTTTTACACAGTACGGCAAGCGTTGTCCCCTTTTACACAGTACGGCAGGCATTGTCCCCTTTTACACAGTACGGCAGCTATTGTCCCCTTTTACACAGTACGGCAGCTATTGTCCCTTTTTACACAGTAACGGCAGCTATTGTCCCTTTTTACACAGTACGGCAGGCGTTGTCCCCTTTTACACAGTACGGCAGGCGTTGTCCCCTTTTACACAGTACGGCAGGCATTGTCCCCTTTTACACAGTACGGCAGCTATTGTCCCTTTTTACACAGTACAGCAGCTATTGTCCCCTTTTATACAGTACGGCAGCTATTGTCCCTTTTTACACAGTACAGCAGCTATTGTCCCCTTTTACACAGTACGGCAGGCATTGTCCCTTTTTACACAGTACGGCAGCTATTGTCCCTTTTTACACAGTACAGCAGCTATTGTCCCCTTTTATACAGTACGGCAGCTATTGTCCCTTTTTACACAGTACGGCAGCTATTGTCCCTTTTTACACAGTACGGCAGCTATTGTCCCTTTTTACACAGTACGGCAGCTATTGTCCCTTTTTACACAGTACGGCAGCTATTGTCCCTTTTTACACAGTACGGCAGCTATTGTCCCTTTTACACAGTACGGCAGCTATTGAGCCTTTTTACACAGTACGGCAGTTATTGTCCCTTTTTACACAGTACGGCAGCTATTGTCCCTTTTTACACAGTACGGCAGGCATTGTCCCTTTTTACACAGTACGGCAGCTATTGTCCCTTTTTACACAGTACGGCAGCTATTGTCCCTTTTTACACAGTACGGCAGGCATTGTCCCTTTTTACACAGTACTGCAGCTATTGTCCCTTTTTACACAGTACGGCAGCTATTGACCCTTTTTACACAGTACGGCAGCTATTGTCCCTTTTTACACAAGACGGCAGCTATTGTCCTCTTTTACACAGTACGGCAGCTATTGTCCCTTTTTACACAGTACGGCAGCTATTGTCCCTTTTTACACAGTACGGCAGCTATTGAGCCTTTTTACACAGTACGGCAGCTATTGTCCCTATTTACACAGTACAGCAGGCATTGTCCCTTTTTACACAGTACGGCAGCTATTGTCCCTTTTTACACAGTACGGCAGCTATTGACCCTTTTTACACAGTACGGCAGCTATTGTCCCTTTTTACACAGTACGGCAGCTATTGTCCCTTTTTACACAGTACGGCAGCTATTGTCCTCTTTTACACAGTACGGCAGCTATTGTCCCTTTTTACACAGTACGGCAGGCATTGTCCCTTTTTACACAGTACGGCAGCTATTGTCCCTTTTTACACAGTAACGGCAGCTATTGTCCCTTTTTACACAGTACGGCAGCTATTGTCCCTTTTTACACAGTACGGCAGCTATTGTCCCTTTTTACACAGTAACGGCAGCTATTGTCCCTTTTTACACAGTACGGCGGCTATTGTCCCTTTTTACACAGTACGGCAGCTATTGTCCCTTTTTACACAGTACGGCAGCTATTGTCCCTTTTTACACAGTACGGCAGGCATTGTCCCTTTTTACACAGTACGGCAGCTATTGTCCCTTTTTACACAGTAACGGCAGCTATTGTCCCTTTTTACACAGTACGGCAGCTATTGTCCCTTTTTACACAGTACGGCAGCTATTGTCCCTTTTTACACAGTACGGCAGCTATTGTCCTTTTTACACAGTACGGCAGGCATTGTCCCTTTTTACACAGTACGGCAGCTATTGTCCCTTTTTACACAGTAACGGCAGCTATTGTCCCTTTTTACACAGTACGGCAGCTATTGTCCCTTTTTACACAGTACGGCAGCTATTGTCCCTTTTTACACAGTAACGGCAGCTATTGTCCCTTTTTACACAGTACGGCAGCTATTGTCCCTTTTTACACAGTACGGCAGCTATTGTCCCTTTTTACACAGTACGGCAGCTATTGTCCCCTTTTACACAGTACGGCAGCTATTGTCCCTTTTTACACAGTACGGCAGCTATTGTCCCTTTTTACACAGTAACGGCAGCTATTGTCCCTTTTTACACAGTACGGCAGCTATTGTCCCTTTTTACACAGTACGGCAGCTATTGTCCTTTTTTACACTGTACGGCAGCTATTGTCCCTTTTTACACAGTACGGCAGCTATTGTCCTCTTTTACACAGTACGGCAGCTATTGTCCCTTTTTACACAGTATGGCAGCTATTGTCCCTTTTTACACAGTACGGCAGGCATTGTCCCTTTTTACACAGTACGGCAGCTATTGTCCCTTTTTACACAGTAACGGCAGCTATTGTCCCTTTTTACACAGTACGGCAGCTATTGTCCTTTTTTACACAGTACGGCAGCTATTGTCCCTTTTTACACAGTACGGCAGCTATTGTCCTCTTTTACACAGTACGGCAGCTATTGTCCCTTTTTACACAGTATGGCAGCTATTGTCCCTTTTTACACAGTACGGCAGGCATTGTCCCTTTTTACACAGTACGGCAGCTATTGTCCCCCTTTTACACAGTACGGCAGGCATTGTCCCTTTTTACACAGTACGGCAGCTATTGTCCCTTTTTACACAGTACAGTAGGCATTGTCCCTTTTTACACAGTACAGCAGCTATTGTCCCTTTTTACACAGGAACGGCAGCTATTGTCTCTTTTTACACAGTACGGCAGCTATTGTCCCTTTTTACACAGTACGGCAGCTATTGTCCCTTTTTACACAGTACGGCAGCTATTGTCCTTTTTTACACAGTACGGCAGCTATTGTCCCTTTTTACACAGTAACGGCAGCTATTGTCCCTTTTTACACAGTACGGCAGCTATTGTCCCTTTTTACACAGTACGGCAGCTATTGTCCTTTTTTACACAGTACGGCAGCTATTGTCCCTTTTTACACAGTACGGCAGCTATTGTCCTCTTTTACACAGTACGGCAGCTATTGTCCCTTTTTACACAGTATGGCAGCTATTGTCCCTTTTTACACAGTACGGCAGGCATTGTCCCTTTTTACACAGTACGGCAGCTATTGTCCCCCTTTTACACAGTACGGCAGGCATTGTCCCTTTTTACACAGTACGGCAGCTATTGTCCCTTTTTACACAGTACAGTAGGCATTGTCCCTTTTTACACAGTACAGCAGCTATTGTCCCTTTTTACACAGGAACGGCAGCTATTGTCTCTTTTTACACAGTACGGCAGCTATTGTCCCTTTTTACACAGTACGGCAGCTATTGTCCCTTTTTACACAGTACGGCAGCTATTGTCCTTTTTTACACAGTACGGCAGCTATTGTCCTCTTTTACACAGTACGGCAGCTATTGTCCCTTTTTACACAGTATGACAGCTATTGTCCCTTTTTACACAGTACGGCAGGCATTGTCCCTTTTTACACAGTACGGCAGCTATTGTCCCCCTTTTACACAGTACGGCAGGCATTGTCCCTTTTTACACAGTACGGCAGCTATTGTCCCTTTTTACACAGTACAGTAGGCATTGTCCCTTTTTACACAGTACAGCAGCTATTGTCCCTTTTTACACAGGAACGGCAGCTATTGTCTCTTTTTACACAGTACGGCAGCTATTGTCCCTTTTTACACAGTACGGCAGCTATTGTCCCTTTTTACACAGTACGGCAGCTATTGTCCTTTTTTACACAGTACGGCAGCTATTGTCCTCTTTTACACAATACGGCAGCTATTGTCCCTTTTTACACAGTATGGCAGCTATTGTCCCTTTTTACACAGTACGGCAGGCATTGTCCCTTTTTACACAGTACGGCAGCTATTGTCCCCCTTTTACACAGTACGGCAGGCATTGTCCCTTTTTACACAGTACGGCAGCTATTGTCCCCCTTTTACACAGTACGGCAGGCATTTTCCCTTTTTACACAGTACGGCAGCTATTGTCCCCCTTTTACACAGTACGGCAGGCATTGTCCCTTTTTACACAGTACGGCAGGTAGAGCCCCCATTTACACATAACAGATATGGGGGAGGCGAGGGTCTGCAGCCAGAACCCCCTGATCGGCAGCATGTCTGTGAATGGAGGGGGTGAGGGCAGGAAGCTGGGGTATGTGGCCATGTAAGCTGTGGGGACTGAGGAGGGTGGAGGCACAGGGGCAGCAGAGCCCGCACTCACCTCATGCTCCCCCGGGCCGTGCTGCTTGAAGTGGGTGGCGAGGGAGAAGTCCCACGTGTCCAGTGCGGGGAACTGCTGCCGGGTGCTTTGTGGCCAGCCGCGGTGCGTGTACTGTGAGCGTGTAAGCTCCGGCTAACACTGACGGCACCGTGCACCCCCCTCTACCAGGTCTGACACTATACAGGGGGGCGGGCTGCGGGATAGGCTGGGGGACGGGCAGCCTGGGATGGCGGGGCATGTTCCTTGGTGCCCCCCTCCAGAATCAACCTTTGCCCAATCGATTCTGACTAAAGTGACGGGGGCGTGCTTTCATATGGGCTGAAAGCACGCCCCTGTCAAAGCGGCACTTGTACTAGGTGCCGCTTACAGGGCTTTTTTGAATGGGATTTTGCTGTCCATCGCCTGGCCCCCGCCCCCCGCTTCCGGCCCTGTCACACTGACATCGGGAGGCACCAAGAAAGGTGCCTCCAAAACACTTTAAAAACAGTTTTTAATAAAGATAATAATGATTAAAACAATATTATGGCTAAAGCAGATACTTATGACACAGAATATGTGTCATAAGTATCTTCTTTCTATTATTTTAATCATTATGACAGGGGAGGCACTGCCTCCCCTGACTGCACGTCCCTGGGGCAGAGCTAATGATACCAAAATGTAGAACACTGCCCGGTGCATCCAAAATACACTAGAGGCTTCTAGGGACTGCTTTCTGCTCTCTCTGCTAATCATGGTCCCAGCAGGAGAAAACACCTTCCTCTGAGACTGCCTCCAGTTTGGCATTGAATTCGCAGGTAGTGCTTCCAATGGGTTGACACTGCCAGGGAAGACACCCAGTATATAAACACACTGGTTAACTTCACTGGGAGTGGCAGATTTTACTGAGAAATCTGCCACTGGTTATCAGGCTTCCTCCTATTTAACAGGAATCCCGCAGAGAAATAACTTGCAGTCCCTGTAGGGTAACACAGTTACCACATCCCCAGAGCCTACTATGGGGTATGCAGTGTATACTTTGTTTATCAAACCATGGAAAGAAAATCTAACTCTAGGCAATGCCATCTTTACAGCCAATGGATAGCCTGTGAATCCGGAAAGGATTCACGTGGTCCCTGCAGGGTCAAGCTAGTTTAGCATGTGCATTTTACAGCAAAGACTTCATTGGCAAAGCTAGGCTGGCAGTGAAATAGAGAAAAACCTTGCATACAGTAAGTGCTGATTCTTTGAAAGGCAAAACCTATGTGCTGTGTTGGAAAATATACTCAGTAAATAAATTCCAAAATGCAGATTTATAATATACTAGCATTTGTCCGCGGCTTCGCTCATGTAGATGTCTGTTATTGCTCAGTGGGGGTGTGGATCGGTGGTCAGGAGACCACCGGTCAGCATACCTCCGCTGGTATCCCGACAGTGGAATGCCTACGGGGGGGGAAGGGGGGGGCGGGCGAGTGCAAGAAGCCCTTTGCAGGCTAGGTGGCAACCTGCGCCACGGGTTCTAACCCCACTCTATGGGTTATGTGGACATCCACAAGTGGGAATAGTCCCTGTTGGTCTGCCTGTCGACTGTCAGAATAGTGAGCAGGCGGGATTTAGGGGGAGGTATTTTGACTGGCGGTCTCTTGACTGTAACCCCTCAGTGGAACTAATTTAACAAAAACAGTAGTGCCATTTAAGACAGAAATATCGTAATGCATACTTTTTGCGATTCCAATCATTTTTCACACTGACTAATTGCCTTAGTCTAGCTTGCTTAGCTTTGGTGGAAATATTGGGCAGATTCAATCTATTACGAGACTGCATTATTGTATAACCATACTAAACAGTACACGATAACCAATAAGCCAGAGTATTATGTTTTTTTTTAATCAAAACAACAAAATCCAATTCAAGGCACAATCAATATCACAGTCCAGTTCACTTTAGTCAAACAAATATTATCTTATAGATCAAAAATCCATTGCTACTTAACCTAACACCAAAAGGTTGCAAGTAACATGACCAGCGACTCTATGATATATTTCAGCTCGCATCGTGTGTAACCATAGAGTATATTATTTGTCTTGGTGTGCCATCTACTGATTTGACACGTAAACTGAAACTTCATGACTCAAGATAACCTGCCCGATTAGTGATTGATATAAAGTCATATTTTCATGCAAAGTAAATCCTGTATGTGTATATTATTTATATATATATATATATATATATATATATATATAACGAATGGAGACAGCCCGGCACTCCTCTAAATATCCAAAGTGCCCCGGTGCCCTCAGTGTAAGATCAAACAACAAACAAAAAGTCTGCGGCACTCAGGGTCTTGTGAAAACGTAGATTGTATTAAAACATCAACATAATATCCATCGACGTTTCGGGGACTTCAACCCCTTTGTCAAGATGTGTTAAAATCCGTTTTAAATAGGCCCCGCAGTACCCGGTGGTGAAGTCCAGCAAGGGGATAAGGCTCTGACCTGTAGCCCCTCCCCCAGCCTCAGGTGCCATTTACTGCATATGTTCCCGCCCTGGAGCTGCATTACACACAAGCTGAGCTGATTCTGGGACTGCTGGACAATGTCTCCTCTGTAAAGCTGCGTGCATCATCAGCGCTATGCAGGACACTTACGTATTCTACATGTCATTTAGACAGTGTTAGTTAAGAAAAAGTGCATAACTTCAGGGTTATTTAGTACAACTACCCTGTAATATACATCCAGTCTTTACTGTGCATTGTTATATCTGTATGTATATATAGCTTTACTAAGTAGTCCAGTTGCATAGTATTGCCAGTCCAGTGCAGTTTTATTGTTTGTAATAATTTCTGCATTGTACATGTGACTGTGTGTGCCAATAGCTGCTGTGTTGTCTATATTCCGTGTATCTCACATGTATTGCTATCCCTATATTCTGTACACTGAAGGGGGCTAAGTGCATCAGGTTTCTCATTTATATAGTGTCTCACAGGATATGCTACTTTGGTATTTCTCATACGTCCTAGAGAATGCTGGGGTCACCATTAGAACCATGGGGTATAGACCGGATCTGCAAGAGACATGGGCACTTTAAGACTTTGAAAGGGTGTGAACTGGCTCCTCCCTCTATGCCCCTCCTCCAGACTTTAGTTTTAGAATTGTATCCAGTGAGACTGGACGCACTACAGGGAGCTCTACTGAGTTTCTCTGAAAATACTTGTTTGTTAGGTTTTTTATTTTCAGGGAGGCTGCTGGCAACAGTCTCCCTGCTTCGTGGGACTTAGGGGAGAGAAGTATGACCCACTTCCAGTGAGTTCAAGGGCTCTGCTTCTGGCTGCAGGACACCATTAGCACCTGAGGGTTTGATCGCTGGGTACGCTCAGATGCTCGCTCCCACAGCCTGCCGTCACCCCCTTTCAAAGCCAGAAGTCAGAAGACAGGTGAGTAACCGAAGAAAAGAAGACTTCAACTTCAGTGACGGCATTTTCTGAGGTACCGCGCAGCGGGCAGACGCTGCGCGCCAAGCTCCCACTCACACAGCCACGTTGGCAGACACTGATACCGACACGGACATTACAGTGTCGACTATAGCGATTCCAGGTTAGACCCAAAATTGACTAAAAGCATTCAGTAGATTGTGGCAGTAAAAAATGTATTACATATCACTGAGGACCCAGCTATCCCTGATAAAAGGGTCTGTATGTATAAAGAAAGGAAACCTAAGATAACGTTTCCTCCCTCTCATGAACTGAACACGCTATTTGAAAAGTTTGGGAAGGTCCTGACAGAAAGTTTCAGATTCCCAAAAGAATTATGGCAGCTTATCCGTTTCCCTCGACGGATAGGGAAAAGTGTGAGTCACCCCCCACCGTGTACAAGGCCTTGTCTCGTTTGTCTAAAAAGGTGGCTCTCCCGTCACCTGACACGGCGGCCCTTAAGGATTCTGCGGATCGTAAACAAGAAACTACGTTGAAGTCCATTTATGTGACCACGGGTACACTACTCCGACCTGTCATTTCGTCTGCGTGGGTAAGTAGTGCTATCGAAAAGTGGGCAGATAACTTGTCATCTGATATAGATACCCTAGATAGGGATGGCATCCTCTTGACGCTGGGTTATATCAAGGACGCTGCAGCATACCTTAAGGAAGCTGCGAGAGATATTGGTCTTTTGGGCTCAAAGGCCAATGCCATGGCTGTCTCAGCTAGGCATGCGTTGTGGATTCACCAATGGAATGCTGATGCTGACTCCAAGAAAAGTATGGAATCTCTTCCATATAAAAGTAAGGCCTTATTTGGAGACTGCCTTGATGATTTGGTATCTACGGCTACCGCGGGTGAGTCATCCTTTTTACCTTATGTTCCTCCACAACAAAAGAAACCGCACCATTATCAGATGTAGTCCTTTCGGCCCAAAAAATTCAGAAAGGGCAGAGGTTCTTCCTTCCTTGCTACTAGAGGAAGGGGAAGAGGTAAACGATCTCCAGCCTTGTCAGGCTCCCAGGAGCAGAAGTCCTCCCAGGCTTCTGCCAATTCCACTGCATGACGTTGGGGCTCCTGTGCGGGAGTCCGCATCGGTGGGGGCCCGTCTAAAACTCTTCAGTCAGTTTTGGGTTCGTTCAAACCTAGACCCTTGGATTTTACAAATAGTATCCCAAGGGTACAAACTGGAGTTTCAGGACGTCCCCCCTCGCCGGTTTTTGAAATCGGCCTTACCAGCTTTTCTTCCGGACAGGGATGTAGTTTGCGACGCAATACAAAAATTGTGTCAAAATCAAGTTATCGTCAAGGTTCCCCAGTCACAACAGGTAGAAGGTTTTTATTCGAGCCTGTTTGTGGTCCTGAAGCCGGACGGCTCGGTCAGACCAATCCTAAACCTGAAATCCCTGAATTTCTACCTAAAGAGATTCAAATTCAAGATGGAGTCTCTCCGAGCAGTGATCTCCAGTCTGGAGGAAGGGGATTTTATGGTGTCGGTGGACATAAAAGATGCCTATTTACATGTTCCCATTTATCCTCCACATCAGGCTTGCCTGAGATTTGCAATTCAGGATTGTCATTACCAATTTCAAATGTTGCTGTTTGGTCTATCCACGGCTCCGAGGATTTTCACCAAAGTGATGGCGGAGATGATGGTTCTCCTTCGCAAGCAAGGAGTCACAATTATCCCATACTTGGACGATCTCCTGATAAAGGCAAGATCCAGGGACCAGTTGGTCCGAAACGTTGCACTCTCCATGACAGTTCTTCAACAACATGGTTGGCTCCTAAACTTGCCAAAATCACAGTTGATTCCGACGAAGCGGTTGTCGTTTTTGGGGAAGATGGTTGCGGCCTACGAGGCCATTCAGTTTGGCAGGTTCCATGCCAGGGTGTTCCAGTGGGACCTGTTGGAAAAGTGGTCCGGGTACCTTCTACACATGCACCAAAGGATAATCCTGTCTTCCAAGACCAGGGTATCACTCCTGTGGTGGCTGCACAGCTCTCACCTCCTAGAGGGTCGCAGGTTCGGGATACAGGACTAGATCCTAGTGACCACGGATGCAAGCCTCCGAGATTGGGGGGTAACCACAATGGGAGAAAACTTCCAAGGAAGATGATCAAGTCAGGAAGCTTGTCTCAACATAAATGTTCTGGAGCTAAGGGCCATTTACAACGGCCTACTACAAGCGGAACATCTTCTTCGAGGTCTGCCTGTACTGATCCAGTCGGACAATGTAACAGCAGTAGCGTACATAAACCGTCAGGGCGGAACGAAAAGCAGAGCGGCGATGGCAGAAGCCACAAGGATTTTCCGCTGGGCGGAAAAGTATACAAGCGCTCTGTCAGCAATCTTTATTCCAAGAGTGGACAACTGGGAAACAGACTTCCTCAGCAGACACGATCTCCATCCAGGAGTCTTCGCAGAGGTGACCGGTCGTTGGGGAATTCCTCAAGTGGACATGATGGCTTCTCGTCTCAACAAAAAGCTTCAGAGATATTGTTCCAGGTCAAGGGACCCTCAAGCGATTGCAGTGGATGCTCTGGTGACACCGTGGGTGTTTCAGTCGGTGTATGTGTTCCCTCCACCTCCTCTCATTCCAAAAGTTCTAAAGATCGAAAGAAGAACAAAGGTCCGAGCGATCCTCATTGTTCCAGACTGGCCAAGGAGGGCTTGGTATCCAGCTCTTCAGGAATTATTCATCGGAGATCCCTGGCCACTTCCTCTGCGCGAGGACCTGTTACAACAGGGGCCGTGCGTGTATCAGGACTTACCGCGGCTACGTTTGACGGCATGGTGGTTGAACGAAAAATCCTAGCCTGTAATGGTATTCCCAATGAAGTCATTCCCACACTTATTCAGGCCAGGAAAGGGGTAACGTCCATACATTACCACCATATTTGGAGAAAATATGTTTCATGGTTTGAATCCAAGAATGCTCCTACGGAAGAGTTTCAACTAGGACGGTTTCTCCATTTTCTACAAACAGGTGTGGATGCGGGCCTACAATTGGCCTCAATTAAGGTTCAGCTTTCAGCCTTATCGGTTTTCTTTCAGAAACAATTGGCCTCCCTTCCAGAAGTTCAGTCTTTCATGAAAGGCGTATTGCACATCCAACCTCCATTTGTGCCTCCAGTGGCACCATGGGATCTTAATGTGGTGTTGCAGTTCCTTCAATCACATTGGTTTGAACCTTTACGGAAGGTGGAGTTGAAATTCCTCACTTGGAAAGTGGTCATCCTGTTGGCCTTGGCATCTGCAAGGCGGGTGTCTGAGTTAGCGGCCTTGTCTCACAAGAGCCCTTATTTGATCTTCCATGAAGATAGAGCTGAATTGAAGACATGTCAGCAATTTTTACCGAAGGTGGTTTCCTCTATCCACATAAACCAACCTATCGTGGTTCCTGTGGCTACTGACGCCTTCGTTGAGTCAAAATCTCTGGATGTGGTCAGAGCTTTGAAGATTTATGTCGCCAGAACGACTCAGATTAGGAAAACAGAGGTTCTGTTTGTCCTGTATGCTCCCAACAAGGTTGGGTGTCCTGCTTCCAAGCAGACCATTGCGCGCTGGATCTGTATCACGATTCAGCAGGCCCATTCCACGGCTGGATTACCATTACCGTAATCAGTAAAGGCCCATTCCACTAGGAAGGTGGGCTCATCCTGGGCGGCTGCCCGGGGGGGTCTCGGCATTGCAACTTTGCAGAGCAGCTACTTGGTCGGGGTCAAATACTTTTGCAAAGTTCTACAAGTTTGAAACCTTGGCCGATGAAGACCTTAAGTATGGTCAATCGGTGCTGCAGAGTCGTCCGCACTCTCCCGCCCGTTCTAGAGCTTTGGTATAACCCCATGGTTCTAATGGTGACCACAGCATCATCTAGGACGTATGAGAAAATAGAATTTTGATACCTACCAGTAAATCCTTTTCTCTTAGTCCGTAGAGGATGCTGGGCGCCCGTCCCAGTGCGTACTGTATCTGCAGTTAATAGTTCTGGTTACACATATGTTGTGTTATGTTTATTGTCAGCATGTTGCTGCAATTGTTCATGCCGTCGGCCTGTGTTCTGTTGAATGCCATGTTGTGCGGCATGCTTGAGGTGTGAGCTGGTATGAATCTTACCTTAGTTTAACAATAAATCCTTTCCTCGAAATGTCCGTCTCCCTGGGCACAGTTCCTATAACTGGAGTCTGGAGGAGGGGCATAGAGGGAGGAGCCAGTTCACACCCTTTCAAAGTCTTAAAGTGCCCATGTCTCCTGCGGAACCCGTCTATATCCCATGGTTCTAATGGTGACCCCAGCATCCTCTACGGACTAATAGAAAAGAATTTACCGGTAGGTATTAAAATCCTATTTTTTCTCTGTGTGTTTCAGTCACCATATACCTCTTAGATTCTCTGTGCTCTGCTTTGCAGTCACACTATACAGGGAGTTTTTGTCAGGTATTTTGCCTGCTTTTATTGTACTATTACACCCTAAGGTTACGCTTACAAATAATGTCTGCTAAACAGGGTAGTAGATCCATGGCTGATCCTGCACCGTGCAGTGCTGACGCCACGGATTGCTCAGAGGAAAACATAGCAGCTGAGGGTTCAGGTACTGGGGGTTCTATACCCCTCAGTCAGTCTGCAGCACAGGGGGCACACCACGACCCACCTTCGGCTGCCTTTTCTAATTTACTGACTACACTGGTAACTAGACTTGCGCCCCCTGTGGGACCTCCTGTGCCATTACAGCCACATATTGTCCCTGCAGTTAATCCACCATGGGCAGATAATCTGTCCTCTCAGTTACAGCAATTAAATCAGTCTTTGGCAAAACAAAATCTAACCCTCGCCCACCTAAAACCAAGGGGTCCTCTAAGCGGGCCATTACTTCCTCACAATCCACACGTTTCGGATGCTTCATCCGATGAAGATGGCGCACATACTGACCCCTCAGACACTGATGCTGACGCTTCTGATGGGGAATCTATTACACAGGTGGATGTTCCTGACCTCTTGGAGGCTATCAGGCTGACCCTTCAAATTGGTGAAGTAGAGCCTCCAGATACCTCTAAGAAACCTGATAACTTCAAGCGGCAGAAGGTTACTAAATTAGTTTTACCCCATTCTGACCATTTGGTTGACATACGTCAGGAATCCTGGGAGCATCCAGGAAAGAAATTCTCTCTGTCTAAGAAGATGCTAGCACGTTATCCCGTCGCTGCAAAGTTAAGTAAAAATTGGGAAACGCCGCCGCCAGGGCGGACTCACAGGTCGCTCGTTTGGTGGTGTCATCTGCTCTGCCTGTCACTACCATCACCTCTCTGAAGGATCTAACGGATAAGCGTGTGGAGGGTTGCTTGAAGTCTATTTACACTCTTGCAGGAGCTGTGCATAGGCCCACTATTGCGGCTTCTGCAAAAGCTATTGAAGCCTGGGTTCAGGAAGTTGAAGCGGAACTACCGTCTGATTTTCCTGATAATGCTAGACAGTGTCTTTCATGTATTATTACAGCCTCTCATTATATTCAGGAGGCGGCATCTGCTGCTGGTGTCCTGGCGGCCAAAGCGTCTGCTACAGTACGTCCATTCTCTGGTTGCGGTCCTGGTCTGTAGATCTGGACTCTAAAAAGACCTTGGAGGTTATCCCCTTTAAAGGAAACATCCTTTTTGGGGAGGATCTCGACAAGATTGTTGCTGACTAAGCATCCGCTAAGACTGCCTGTCTGCCTAGTACTAATCCTTCAGCTCCGAAGGCTAAACGTAATTCCATGCGCTCCTTTCGACCTCCAAGTCAAGCAAAGGGTCAGGTGTACCCAAAACAGGCTCGCATACAAATCAACTAAGCTCAAACCTAAACATTCCTGGGCTGCCCGTCAGCCTGCTTCCAAAACAGACAAGCCT
Organism: Pseudophryne corroboree; assembly: GCF_028390025.1. Classification (NCBI taxonomy): domain Eukaryota; kingdom Metazoa; phylum Chordata; class Amphibia; order Anura; family Myobatrachidae; genus Pseudophryne; species Pseudophryne corroboree. The sequence continues at coordinate 232,777,636 of NC_086454.1, read as the reverse complement.
GCTGCATGACAGGGCGGGCCTCCTCCTGGGGGACCCCAGGGTGGGAGGCCGACTTCTGCGGTTTGCTCAGGTATGGTAACAGACCACTTCGGACGCCTGGGTACAGAAAGTCGTCACTCACGGATACGTCATCTCTTTCAAGAAACGTCCCCTTTGCCAGTTTTGCTCAACAAGCATCCCTTTGGAGCCGGTAAAAGCAAAAACTCTCCATTTGGTGGTACAATCCCTGCTAGACACGGGTGATAGTGCCGGTGCCTCTGGCTCTGAGAGGCAGGGGGTACTATTCAACACTGTTCCTAGTTCCGAAACTGAATGGGTCTTCCCGGCCCATTCTCAACCTCAAGTCATTGAACAAATTTGTGAAAGTTTCCAAATTGCGTATGGAAACTCTTCACTCTATTGTTCTGGCTTTAGAGCCCATAGATAATATGGTATCCCTGGACATACAGGATGCTTACCTGCATATTCCTGTTGCCATGTTGCATCAGCAATACCTGCGGTTTGCTATTGGCAACCTACATTTTCAATTCCAGGCCTTACCTTTTTGTCTGACCACGGCTCCGAGAATCTTCACCAAGGTCATGACGGCTATGCTCCGCCATCAGGGGATCAGGATCCTGCCGTATCTGGATGACTTGTTGATCCTGGCGAACTCTCCAGAGGTTCTCCTCCGTCATCTGAAACTGACGGTCCAATTCCTGCAAGCCCGTGGGTGGCTCGTCAACTGGAAGAAATCCTCACTGGTCCCTGCTCAGAGCATGGTGCACCTGGGGGCATTATTGGACACCCACAACCAACGGTTGTTCTTGTCTCCAGAGAAAGTTCTGAAACTTCAGGAAAAGATAAGATGCTTCCTATCTCGCCCACGTGTGTCGATACAAGTACTAGGCCTCGTGGTGTTGGCTTTTGACATGGTGGAGTACGCTCAATTTCATTCCTGCCCTCTGCAGAGGTTAATCCTTTTCAGATGTGACGGCCTGCCACACCGGATCAGGACTCACATGATCTCCTTAACTCCGGAGGTTCGCCTGTCACTGACCTGGTGGCTACAGGACCAGCAATTGAGTAGGGGTCGTCCCTTCTGGATCTCCAACTGGGTCCTTCTAACGACAGATGCCAGTCTGCGAGGTTGGGGCGCGGTGTACGAGCAACACTCTCTTCAGGGTCGATTGACCAGGGAGGAATCTCTCCTCCTGATAAACATTCTGCAGTTGTGGGCACTGTTCAATGATTTGAAACTAGCCCTGCCTCTGGTACAGAACAGGCCTGTTCAAGTACAGTCGGACAACACCACCATGGTGGCGTACATAAATCATCAAGGCGGCACTCGAAACCGCATGGCAATGATGGAAGTGTCCAAGACTCTTCTATGGGCGGAACGCCATCTGCCAGCCATATCGGCAGTGTTCATTCCGCGGGTCCTCAACTGGGAAGCGGTCTTCCTGAGTCGTCAGGACGTACACGCCAGAGAGTGGAGCCTTCAACCAGAAGTATTTCAACTCCTAGCGGACAAGTGGGGCCTGCCAGATGTAGACCTGATGGCGTCTTGACACAATCACAAGGTTCCGGTCTTCGGAGCAAGGACAAGGGATCCTCAAACAGCGTCCGTGAACGCCCTGGCAATTCCATGGAACTTTCGGCTGCCATACGTGTTCTCTCCGGTGTCACTCCTGCCCAGGGTAATAAGGAAGTTCATGCAAGAAGGAGGAATATTACTTCTGACGGCATTGGTTCTCAGACCTGCAGGGTCTCTTGATGGAACGTCCACTTCTACTTCCGCAACGCCCAGACCTCCACGTTCAGGGCCCTTGTGTCTATCAGGTTCTGGCCAGACTGGCTTTGACGGCGTGGCTCTTAAAGCTTCAGTTCTGAGGGCCAAGGGATTCTCTGAGGCGGTCGTTCAAACTATGTTGAAAGCCCGTAAACCAGCTTCAGCACGGATTTATTATAGGGTCTGGAATTCTTACTTCACCTTGTGTGCGGCTAAGAATTATTATGCTTATAAATTCAGTACTGCCAAACTTTTGGCTTTTCTGCAACAGGGCCTGGACTTAGTCCTTCGACTGGCCTTCCTCAAGGTTCATGTTTTGGCCTTGTCGGTGTGGTTTCAGAGAAAAAATACAACTCTGCCTAATGTTCATACTTTCACTCAGGGTGTTTTGAGGATTCAACCTCCCTATGTTTCTCCTGTGGCTCCTTGGGATTTGTCGGTTGTCCTGGATGCCCTAAAAGAGTCTCCATTTTAACCTATTGCTTCTGCTAAACGGGTTTCAGACTTGGGTGCCTTGTCCTGTCGGTCATCCTTTCTGATTTTTTTACCCTGACCGGGCGGTTCTTAGAACTCGCCCTGGTTATCTGCCTAAGGTGGTGTCAGCCTTCCACCTTAACCAAGAGATTGTGGTTTTTTCCTTTACATCTCCTGGTTTATCCTCCAAAGAGCGGTCTTTGGATGTGGTACGGGCTCTCCGTATTTATGTGAAGAGAACAGCTTTGCTTAGGAGATCTGATTCTCTCTTTGTTCTTTTTTGTTTTCATAAACGTGGATGGCCTGCTAATAAGCAGACCTTGGCCATATGGATTAGAATGGTGATTGCACAAGCTTATGTACAGGCTGGTCTTCCAGCTCCTGCTACCATCAAAGCCCATTCTACTCGGTCTGTTGGACCTTCTTGGGCGGCCCGCTGTGGTGCGACTCTTGAACAATTGTGCAAGGCGGCTACATGGTCCTCAGTGAACACGTTCATAATGTTCTATGCCTTTGATACTACCGCCTCCCAGGATGCCTCCTTTGGACGCCGGGTTCTTGTGCCCGCTACAGTGCGTCCCCTCCCATGAGGAACTGCTTTAGGACATCCCTGATGTTATTCCTGTGGAACCCCAGTGTACCCCGCTGCAGAAAAGGAGATTTATGGTAAGAACTTACCATTGTTAAATCTCTTTCTGCGGGGCACACTGGATTCCACAGGGCGCCCACCCTGATGCACTTAGCTTCTTTGGGTTTGTATGGCATTAGCCACTGGTACCTTCTCCTGTCGTGAGAATGTGGTTTGCTGTGGCTACTAATTGTTGTCGTCTCTCTTACCTGCTACTGCGTTGGACTGGTTAACAAAACTGAGCTGCAGTGCCTGGAAGCGGGGATATAGAGGAGGCGGCGCTATGCATCCTGGGAACAGTCAAAGATTTCTGCCTGTTGGTGCCTCGGATCAAGATCCAACTCTACACCCCGATATTATTCCCTGTGAAATCCAGTGTACCTCGCAAAAGAGATTTAACAATGGTAAGTTCTTACCATAAATCTTCTTTTATATAGCACAAACATACTTCACAGTGCTGTACAGAGAATATTTGGCCATTCACATCAGTCCCTGCCCCAGTGAAGCTTACAATCGATATTCCTTACCATATATGGAAAAAAACAGGAAGATAGACAATTTTCAGTGCGCTCTAGGAGTGGGCAGCTGGTTAGTGTACAAATCACACAGAGGTAACTCTCATATATACCTCCACCAAGAGAATAATCTCAAGCAAACTGCACAATGTTGTGATAATACATACAAGCGCCCATTTAAAGGGACCAACTGTAGTTCAGAGTCCTTCCACAAATGATTTTCAATGTCATATAACAAAGAAAAAAGTGCATATAGTGATGTACCGTTTTAAAATTTAATATACAATCACATGAGTCCAAAGTGCGTAATTCTGCCGGATGCGTTGATAAAGACCCGCAAAGGATAGAAACGCGTTTTCTTTTAACATCCAAAGGGTGACCAGGTGCGATAGATTGCAGACCAGACGAACGAGGAAGTGACAGCCGCAGTTGCCGTGGAATATAAATCCTCATGCTTGTAGAACTGCCGTGAGACAGTTCTTGCTTACCGCTGGTAATTACGCACTTTGGACTCTCTACACTTTGGATTCTATGCATTGATTCTCTTACTGTTGTATGTTCATGTGATTGTATATTAAATTTGTGGAAGGACTCTGACCTACAGTTCATCCCTTTAAATGGGCGTCGAAAGTATGTATTATCACAACATTCTGCAGTTTGCTTGATATTCCTTACCACATGTACATGTACACACAGACAGATTCACGCTAGGGGTAATTTTGTTGAAAGCCAATTAACTTACTAGTATGTTTTTGGATTGTGGGAGGAAACCGTAGTACCCGGAGGAAACCCACGCAAGTACACACTTAGGGCCATGGTGGGAATTGAACCCATGACCGCAGTGCTGTGAGGCAGTAATGCTTACTATTACATTGTCCGTGCTGCCCTACATGGTGCATTTATTGTGAATTTCAATGAGCCAGATAGCAGTGGTCAGTAAGTGTTGAATATAGAAGGATTTTAAATGAAAGCTTTTATGGTAGACATCCAGTAGAATGTTTTTTAGGTTTGAAAATGCTGATCCTGAATTAAGTTTACCTAAAGAGATGGGGCCAGTCCACAAAAGACCTGTAAAGGTGTCATCAGGAATAGGAGCAGGTAATGAGTGTGGATGAGAGACACGAATCTTGGGCAGAGTTATGAGGGAAAGGTGAGACACATAACAATATATAGTAATAGTGTAATAATTTGTCATGCAGATGAGAATCATGTTTTTACAGTTATTATGAAAGTCACAACTGTCAGCGTCCGGGGTCTTACTGGCACGCCGGGGCCGCAAGGTCTGCTGTACGGGCGGCTTGTGGGCAGCGGCACAGGAGGGCTGCTGCAGCGGGTAGGCGGAGGTGGGGGGTCCACTTGTGGTGGCGGGACGCCGCTGCAGCGGCTCTCACTCAGGGGCGGTTGCTAGGAGACCAGGAGCGGGGGAGTGTCTGGGTGCCAGCAGAAAAGTCTGCTTTACTGGGAGCCGCCATGTTGGAGATCAATTCTGAAGCAATAGTGCAGGCTTCCTGTGTATCCAGCCAATTCAGGGAGATCTCTCCTTATAAAAGGGGGCTGGTTTATGACAGGGGGGCCAGTGCTTCAAGTTACAACCCAGTTGTAGGTGCTATAGCTCTGTGCTCCCAGGATTCTTGCCGTGTCCTGGTTACACCCTGGCTCTGCTTTGCCGTCTATTAGTTTCTGCCGCAGCCCTGCCGTTTCTAACCTACTGCTGCCTGTGGAAGCGCTCCTGGAAACCCCGACCCAGTAAAGGCCTCTGGGCACAGACGGTGCCCGTGCTTCCAGCTCATCTCTCAAGCCACAGTCCACAAGGCCGTGCCTTTCAGCCTCGTCTCTCAAGCCACAGTTCACAAGGCCGTGCCTTTCAGCCTCGTCTCTCAAGCCACAGTCCACAAGGCCGTGCCTTTCAGCCTCATCTCTCAAGCCACAGTTCACAAGGCCGTGCCTTTCAGCTTCGTCATTCAAGCCACAGTTCACAAGGCTACAGTTCAGCCTCGTCATTCCAAGCCACCACCTGCTAGCCCGCAGACCCTTGTCTTCAGTTTTGCTCAAGCTACGAATACCTGCCTTCTAGCCCTGCCTACGTCCTCCATCTGTCTCGTGTCTCAGGAGAATGAACTATATCCAGCCTCCTCGTCTTCTTCATCCGCAGACAATTACTTCCTAGGGCAAATCTCAGTTGCCGGATCCTCAAACCCAGCCAAGCGTGACAACATCTTCAATATAAAATACATATTAAATTCAATAAGGTTAATAAAAAATTTGTGATTTCTGCACTGTTAAAAAAATTAATTTGAATATTTTTTTCTATAGTGGTCCAAATGGAAATTCACTAATGAAAATAAGTGGTCACAGCCTAATGTAATATTGCCGCAATGGTTAAGCATTAAGTCTGCCAGATGAAGGACTCAGCCTATAGAAGTGGCTAATTAGTGCTGCTAATCATCATCAACATCAGTATGTATAGTTGCACCTACTCTCCAGCACCTGGAAACCAGCCTTCTAGAAGGTATCTTCAAAGACCGTCCAGGTCATCTTCAAAGAATTTGTCTAAGTTACTCTTCCTGTGCTTGTTTGCGCCCTTCCCTCCGCCCAGTCCACCTCTTTAGGTTTAAGGGTCAATATAAGATGCACACAAATCTGTATGTGAATGTATGTGCACATTTTTTGGTATGCTTGTACAGTAAAGTACAATAATGCCTGTCTAACATAAGCTAAAAAAATAAGTACTAACCCTGCTTGAGTCCCACTATGATCAACATCTGAATTCACTGATATATACAATTATGAACAGTTTTCATTAATAATTATTGATTTGGTAGTAACTTGTTGGTTCCCCAAACGGGTTGGTATCGCTATCCCATCACACAGAATCCCAAAGTTGAGAAATGGTAACATGTTCAAATGGTAAAATGTTCAAAATTCTGATAGATGTTGGTAAGTATCTAATTAACCGTAATCCTAACCTTAACCCACCCCTCCCACAGCATAACCATCCCCTTTGCAGCCTAATCTTAACGCCCCCTACCCGCAGCCTAACTGCATCCCCAGTAATTACAGTCAGGATGCTGCTGTCGCCATTCTGACTGGATACTCAGTGAGCACTGGGATATTAACTACATCCACTTTCCTTCCCCACCGACATGTATGGGATAAACCAAGCGCAGACTTATCTCATTTTTATATAGTGTTGATAGAAATTACATCATCATTGTGACACAGGTGGTACTGTTTACCTGCATGTAATGTATCTATTAGCCTCTTTAATCAGGCAGATGATGTCAGACTCTGAGGCTAAAAATTAAATAAGTACCATCTAAATAATACACCCTTCCCTGCCTGTACTCAACTCTGCAAACCATAATCATCCTCAGGTAGACTTTCACTCCTGTTGCATTCCTCTTCTCTGAAATTGTGAATAGGGGGCAGGATGGAGAGATCGAAAATAGGGAGAGTGAATGGGGGAAAGGGGGAGAAAAGGAGAGAGAATGGGGAAAGGAGCAGTACAGAGAAATAGAGAATTGAGGGAAGATAGGGGAGGAGAAAGAACACCAGGATAGAGGGGTAGATGGAATGGGGGGAGTGGAAGAGAGAAAATGGAAATGAAAGAGAGGATGAGTGGAAAGAGGGTAGGGAGGATATTTGGGTGTGGAAACCAGAAAATGAGGGTAAAGGGAGAGGGAGAGAACCAGTGGTGGTGGGAGGTGAGAAAAACAATACCTGGGCCGGGTTCAGTAGTACAAAATCATGTGTATCTATGTATGTGCTTTATGTGTGTGTGTGTGTGTGTGTGTGTATATATATATATATATATATATATATATATATATATTACAGATTATCCCACAAAAGTGAGAAAAATAGCGTTTCCACACCTTGGCTTTGTTTTTTGGTTTGTTGCTGTGACGTTCTATTGACTTTGCTGTCCACCTTGAGAAAGGTCCTGGATGGGGACTGAAACATCGGTGGTACTTTGTGGAACCGATATGTTGAAACACTGCTTTCTTTGATTAAATTTCCAATTCTTGTCTATATTTTTAAGCCTGGAGAGTGCTATCTTTCCCAATCTGGGGCAGACTCTGAATTGGCACCCCAGCCAGTTTGTGACTTTTGGGTGAGAGTGCGCGGGAATTTCCTTATATATATATATATATATATATATGCAAAGGGGGACAGCACACCTGTACTGGAATGAAGACAAACGTCCTGGTGCCAGCGGTAGGTGATATAGCAAAACACCAATATAGCAGGAGATGTGTCCACAGCACTTAGTCAATAAAAACGAATAGGAGGCAGAAGTAAAGCTTTACTTTTGCCTCCTATTGGTATTTATTGACTGAGTGCCGCGGATACATCTCCTGCTAAATATATATATATATATATATATATATATATATATATAGGTGTGTGTTATCCGGCACTCAGGATGAATGGAGATGATTATGCCAGGGTGCCTTCCTCTATTGGCATATAGAAAAAGAATCCTTCCCAAGTCCTATGTAGAGCCTTGAAGAAGAAAATACAGGCGGCACTCCATGGTCTTATCAAATAACTGTATTAGAAATTACAGCATGGTGTAAAAGCAGCAACGTTTCAAGACCATTACGGTCTTTTCATCAGGCTGTGCATCATAAATGGTGATACAAATGACTAAACAGTGTTAAAGTGTGCTTACCTGTGTATGTGCAGCGTGCGGTGTCTCGCGGGGTCCCGGGCCGTTGGCTTCCGGGTGCGTCAGCAAGTCGCTCCGTTCGTGACGTCATGGTTGCTGGGCAACCCGATCAAGCCTCGGGTCCCGTTGCGCCGGGAGAACCTGAATGTAAACATGAAGATCAAGCCTCAATTTTTCAAATAATTATAAATAAGCTTGAATATTGATGTGTTAAAATAAAGATAGTGTAAAGTGAACTTAAAAATACATTAAAAACTGAATATACAGGTGCTCTACCATGTTAAATTATAAGTTCTTGGATAATTCGAAATATATATTCTAGAGTATTTGCATAATTAATGGCAATCACTATGTACTAATGCTTGCATATATCATGATAACATACATTTCCAAGAGCGTAAGTTTAATTTTATATGGTGAGCTGTTTCAAATTAAGAAAGTATTCCAGGTGAATTTTTCATTTAAGCCATTGGGTGCTAACGCTCCCAACAGGAATATCCATTTCGATTCACATTTGGCCAAAAGTTTTTGACGGTCCCCCCCTCTTGTCAAGGCTGGGATATGATCTATGATCTTGCAGCGAAGGTCTGACAGGCGATGTCCATGTGATCTGTAGTGTCTCGCTACCGGCTGGTCTATATTTTTACCTTCCAGCGCTGCTTTAACTGCTGATCTATGAAGGGCCATACGGTCACGTAGATTATTTATAGTCTGTCCCACATAAGTGAAGCCACAAGGGCATGTGATGGTGTACACAATATATGGTGTAGTGCAGGTCACTACATGTTTTATTTTATATTTATGTCCGGTTTGTTGATTAACAAAGAAATGTCCTGGGTCCATGTATTTACAAGTGGTGCATGATATGCACCTATAGCATCCCGGTTTTTTAGTGGTAGCAAATAATGATGTTGCATTCATTTGTGGGGGGATGTTGGTTTTCACTAGTCGATCCTTTGATGCTTCGGCCTCTTTTGTAGCTGGGCATAACGCGGGTGTTTTTAAATACTGGTAAGTCTTTATCTCCTGAGATAATTGGCCAAAGGGCCTTGGTGGCTTGTGGAATCACTGCACTGGCTGTGTTGATTGTTGTCACAAAGGGTATTTTAATTATATCATCCTTTTTCTTTTTCTGTGTAGGTTGTAGCAATTGTTCACGTGACATGTGCAACACTGAGTTTTTCATTTTTAGCAGCTCTCTGTAGTGATATCCTCTAGAGGCAAATTTTTCCACCATATGTGACAATGCTTGTTCCAGGTCTTCTGGGTTACTTGAAATTCGTGCTGCCCTAATCATTTGTGATCGTGTCAGCCCTTTGATAAGAGCAGGTGGATGACAGCTACTGTGTAATAACATGGTGTTCCGGTCCGTGTTTTTAGTATATAAAGTTGTTGTAAGTTTACCTTGATGGATGCTGATAGTGACATCTAAGTAATTGATGCTCGAGGTGCTGAATTGGTGGGTGAATTTTATGGGATTGTCCATGTTATTAATTTTAGAGATCAATGAAGTTAAAGTTGATGACGGCCCGTCCACACGATTAGAAGATCATCAATATATCTTGTATATAATGAAATGAATTGTGTAACCTCTGGATCAGAAAAGAAAAGAATTTGTTCTTGTTGAAACATATAAACATTAGCAAAAGAAGGGGCCACATTTGACCCCATTGCACAGCCCATAGTTTGGACATAATACTGACCATTATGTATAAAATAATTGTTGACCAAAGTGCTTTTTAACAGCTGTAGAAATAACGGAATAGGAATATCTGAGAATTTATGTTTATATAGAAACAGCTCCATAGCTTTGAGACCTCCTTCATGGGGGATAACTGTATATAAATTTTTTACATCCAATGTGCACAATATGGTATTGTGTGGCAATTCAGGTAAAGACTGTAATTTAAGTAAAAGTTGTGTGGTATCCTTTAAGAAGGTAGGCTGTTGTGAAATAAATGGTTGAATGAGTCCACCCAAAAATTTGGACACTGGTTGCAGCAGTGACCCTCTTGCTGAGATGATAGGGCGAGGGGGTGGATTAGGGGCATCTTTGTGTAATTTAGGTACTGTATACATTACAGGAGTGATGGGATATTCTGTGCTTAATGCTTTAAAAGCCCTATTGTTAATTTGTTGTGTGTCATGGGCATGCTTCAAAATACCATCAAGTTGTGTCATATGGTATGTCGGATTAGTTGGTAATTTACTGTAAGTAGATGTGTCTGACAAAAGAGTGTCAATATTTTTTAAATATGTGTCCGTGTCCTGCAGCACTATGCCTCCTCCTTTGTCCGCTGGGCGGATTGTGATGTTGTTTAAAGCAGATAATTCATTTAGGGCTTGATGTTCCTCCTTAGTGAGATTAGAGCGAATTTTTGGTTTTGCTCCATGATATTTAGTCACCGATTCGTCTAAAAGTCTGTTATAGGTCTTTAAGGAGGGATTCATAGATACCGGGTCGAAGGAAGTTCGTTTATGAATTAACTGATGTTGTGACCCCCATTCAGATGTTGGTGTTTGATGTTGAAATAATTCTTTTGTTTTTAAAGTTCGATGATGCCCGTAAAGATCAATTTTCCAATTCAGATCATTGTGGTATGTGGTAGGGACAAATGATAGTCCCTTGTTCAAAACTGCTGATTGCGCTGGAGTTAAAGAATGAGTGGATAAATTAAACACTATTTCTTCTTTTTTATGTTTACTGGTAGTTTGGTAGATTCTTTGGTTTTGACCGCCTCTCCTGGTTCTTCTATTGAGCGATGATCTGCCCTGGTTCTTGAAGCTCGATCTAAAGGGACCTCAGATGTTTTAGAGGTGTCGTCAAAGTCATTAATGTGGAAATCGCTGTCACTGTTTGATTGAGAGTGTTGTCTAAAATTAGTGTTTCTTTTATTACATCGGTCTCTCCATGATACTTTTGAGCGAGATCTAGAGCGGCCAGGGATGAATTCAGTGCCATTGAGCCATCTGTATACTCTAAATTCCTCATAATCTGTTTGTACAGTAATGAGTTTTTTGTTTTTAAATTTGAGGAGCTCTTGTTTGTAGTTATTACATTGTGTTTCCATTTTTGTCCACATAGTTTGATATTTTTTTATCTCCTAATACTGGCTTATGTGTGGCTGTGGTGATGTTCAATTTTTCTTTGGTTTCTTTAAGGATTCTGGCCGACTCTTCAATGACCAATAACATAAGGTCGAAGCTGCATTTGTTTAATATAGATATCCACTTGTGGCAGAAATTTGCATTATTGCGGCCGATGGTAGGAGTGTTTCTGATGCGAAAACCGCGTGGTATCATTTTTGCTCGAAAATAATTTGAGAGAGACGTTCCATGTAGAAGATAATAAGTTTCTTTGTTGCGTAGTTTCAGAATAATATTGTATACTTCATCAGCTGTGGGAACATTTTGTGTAGGATGAAGGACTTCCTCAAACAAAATAGTGTCCGCTTGTTCCTGTGTAAATGTCAATGTTTCATCTAGGTGTGATTTAAGGTCTATGAATGACTTGACCTCGCTACAGGCCATTTGTGAATCCATATTATAAATGGCAATATATCAGCATCGGTTGAATCACCTGGAAGAATTTAACGATGGTAGACAACAAAACTGTAGTCAATTGTAAATGTCCAGGGTAAATAATGTGGTATTCAATGCAATAAAATAAGTTGAATAAGGTTCCGGTGCCTTGATCCTTAGAGGTACAGGCCTGTACCTCAATTTTATAGGTGTGTGTTATCCGGCACTCTGGATGAATGGAGATGATTATGCCAGGGTGCCTTCCTCTATTGGCATATAGAAAAAGAATCCTTCCCAAGTGCTATGTAGAGCCTTGCAGAAGAAAACACAGGCGGCACTCCATGGTCTTATCAAATAACTGTATTAGAAATTACAGCATGGTGTAAAAGCAGCAACGTTTCAAGACCATTACGGTCTTTTCATCAGGCTGTGCATCTCTGTAGTGATATCCTCCAGAGGCAAATTGCAATAATGCAAATTTCTGCCACAAGTGGATATCTATATTAAACAAATGCAGCTTCTACTTTATGTTATTGGTCATTGAAGAGTCGGCCAGAATCCTTAAAGAAACCAAAGAAAAATTGAACATCACCACAGCCACACATAAGCCAGTATTAGAAGATAAAAAATATCAAACTATGTGGACAAAAATGGAAACACAATGTAATAACTACAAACAAGAGCTCCTCAAATTTAAAAACAAAAAACTCATTACTGTACAAACAGATTATGAGGAATTTAGAGTATACAGATGGCTCAATGGCACTGAATTCATCCCTGGCCGCTCTAGATCTCGCTCAAAAGTATCATGGAGAGACAGACGTGATAAAAGAAACACTAATTTTAGACAACGCTCTCAATCAAACAGTGACAGCGATTTCCACATTAATGACTTTGACGACACCTCTAAAACATCTGAGGTCCCTTTAGATCGAGCTTCAAGAACCAGGGCAGATCATCGCTCAATAGAAGAACCAGGAGAGGCGATCAAAACCAAAGAATCTACCAAACCACCAGTAAACATAAAAAAGAAGAAATAGTGTTTAATTTATCCACTCATTCTTTAACTCCAGCGCAATCAGCAGTTTTGAACAAGGACTATCATTTGTCCCTACCACATACCACAATGATCTGAATTGGAAAATTGATCTTTACGGCCATCATCGAACTTTAAAAACAAAAGAATTTTTTCAACATCAAACACCAACATCTGAATGGGGGTCACAACATCAGTTAATTCATAAACGAACTTCCTTCGACCCGGTATCTATGAATCCCTCCTTAAAGACCTATAACAGACTTTTAGACGAATCGGTGACTAAATATCATGGAGCAAAACCAAAAATTCGCTCTAATCTCACTAAGGAGGAACATCAAGCCCTAAATGAATTATCTGCTTTAAACAACATCACAATCCGCCCAGCGGACAAAGGAGGAGGCATAGTGCTGCAGGACACGGACACATATATAAAAAATATTGACACTCTTTTGTCAGACACATCTACTTACAGTAAATTACCAACTAATCAGACAGATAAATATAAGACACAACTTGATGGTATTTTGAAGCATGCCCATGACACACAACAAATTAACAATAGGGCTTTTAAAGCATTAAGCACAGAATATCCCATCACTCCTGTAATGTATACAGTACCTAAATTACATAAAGATGCCCTTAATCCACCCCCTCGCCCTATCATCTCAGCAAGAGGGTCACTGCTGCAACCAGTGTCCAAATTTTTGGATGGACTCATTCAACCATTTATTTCACAACAGCCTACCTTCTTAAAGGATACCACACAACTTTTACTTAAATTACAGTCTTTACCTGAATTGCCACACAATACCATATTGTGCACATTGGATGTAAAAAATTTATATACAGTTATCCCCCATGAAGGAGGTCTCAAAGCTATGGAGTTGTTTCTATATAAACATAAATTCTCAAATATTCCTATTCCGTTATTTCTACAGCTGTTAAAAAGCACTTTGGTCAACAATTATTTTATACATAATGGTCAGTATTATGTCCAAACTATGGGCTGTGCAATGGGGTCAAATGTGGCCCCTTCTTTTGCTAATGTTTATATGTTTCAACAAGAACAAATTCTTTTCTTTTCTGATCCAGAGGTTACACAATTAATTTCATTATATACAAGATATATTGATGATCTTCTAATCGTGTGGACGGGCCCGTCATCAACTTTAACTTCATTGATCTCTAAAATTAATAACATGGACAATCCCATAAAATTCACCCACCAATTCAGCACCTCGAGCATCAATTACTTAGATGTCACTATCAGCATCCATCAAGGTAAACTTACAACAACTTTATATACTAAAAACACGGACCGGAACACCATGTTATTACACAGTAGCTGTCATCCACCTGCTCTTATCAAAGGGCTGACACGATCACAAATGATTAGGCAGCACGAATTTCAAGTAACCCAGAAGACCTGGAACAAGCATCGTCACATATGGTGGAAAAAATTTGCCTCTAGAGGATATCACTACAGAGAGCTGCTAAAAATGAAAAACTCAGTGTTGCACATGTCACGTGAACAATTGCTACAACCTACACAGAAAAAGAAAAAGGATGATATAATTAAAATACCCTTTGTGACAACATTGAACACAGCCATTGCAGTGATTCCACAAGCCACCAAGGCCCTTTGGCCAATTATCTCAGGAGATAAAGATTTACCAGTATTTAAAAACACCCGCGTTATGCCCAGCTACAAAAGAGGCCGAAGCATCAAAGATCGACTAATGAAAACCAACATCCCCCCACAAATGAATGCAACATCATTATTTGCTACCACTAAAAAACCGGGATGCTATAGGTGCATATCATGCACCACTTGTAAATACATGGACCCAGGACATTTCTTTGTTAATCAACAAACCGGACATAAATATAAAATAAAACATGTAGTGACCTGCACTACACCATATATTGTGTACACCATCACATGCCCTTGTGGCTTCACTTATGTGGGACAGACTATAAATAATCTACGTGACCGTATGGCCCTTCATAGATCAGCAGTTAAAGCAGCGCTGGAAGGTAAAAATATAGACCAGCCGGTAGCGAGACACTACAGATCACATGGACATCGCCTGTCAGACCTTCGCTGCAAGATCATAGATCATATCCCAGCCTTGACAAGAGGGGGGGACCGTCAAAAACTTTTGGCCAAATGTGAATCGAAATGGATATTCCTGTTGGGAGCGTTAGCACCCAATGGCTTAAATGAAAAATTCACCTGGAATACTTTCTTAATTTGAAACCGCTCACCATATAAAATTAAACTTACGCTCTTGGAAATGTATGTTATCATGATATATGCAAGCATTAGTACATAGTGATTGCCATTAATTATGCAAATACTCTAGAATATATATTTCGAATTATCCAAGAACTTATAATTTAACATGGTAGAGCACCTGTATATTCAGTTTTTAATGTATTTTTAAGTTCACTTTACACTATCTTTATTTTAACACATCAATATTCAAGCTTATTTATAATTATTTGAAAAATTGAGGCTTGATCTTCATGTTTACATTCAGGTTCTCCCGGCGCAACGGGACCCGAGGCTTGATCGGGTTGCCCAGCAACCATGACGTCACGAACGGAGCGACTTGCTGACGCACCCGGAAGCCGACGGCCCGGGACCTAGCGAGACACCGCACGCTGCACATACACAGGTATTTAACACAGGTAAGCACACTTTAACACTGTTTAGTCATTTGTATCACCACTTATGATGCACAGCCTGATGAAAAGACCGTAATGGTCTTGAAACGTTGCTGCTTTTACACCATGCTGTAATTTCTAATACAGTTATTTGATAAGACCATGGAGTGCCGCCTGTGTTTTCTTCTGCAAGGCTCTACATAGGACTTGGGAAGGATTCTTTTTCTATATATATATATATATATATATATATATAAAGAAAAAGGGGGAACAAGCGCATTGATTCCGGCATTGTTTGAGGAATACACGGCAATGACAATCTACTGTCTGGTATGCAGTTTTGTGGGTTTAGCACCCCAATTTGAAAATACTACACCATAGGCGCTTGTTCCCCCTTTTTCTTTTTCTACAGATTTTTTGGCTATATACCTGATTGCCTCATGTGGAACTGAGCAGCCGCCCAAACAGAGTGGAGTGTGTATTTAAATCCGGACATTGGTCTGTGGACTATACTTAGTGAGAAAGAATCATCTAAAGAGAAGCGAATCTGGGTATAGCTGAGCGCCTGTGCCCTCATAAGGGGATTGCACCCTTAAATATGCATAGATTGGGATAGAGGCGGCACTCAGGAGACAGCTTTAACACCAGCAAATCATGCTTTATTCCAGGTCTACGTTTCAGTGTTCATGACCTGGAATGAATCACGGTTTGCTGGTGTTAAAGCTGTTTCAAGTCTCCTGAGTGCCACCTCTCCCAATCTATGTATGTGTATAAAGTAGATAAAGGTGGCAAAACTTTTTTTAAGTACATAAATGAAATGAGAAAATCAAATGGAGGAATATTAAGACTTAAGACAGAGAGTGAGAATTTGGTGGAGGGAGACAAGGCAATATCAGATCACCTAAATCATTATTTTTGCTCAGTATTTACTTCAGAAGGAGAAGGGAAGGGGCCACAGTTAAGCTGCAAGGAAATTCATAAAAATAAGGTAGATGAAACTACATTTACAGAGGAGAAGGTCCTAACAGAAGTTTCAAAACTAAAAGTGGATAAATCAATGGGGCCATTTTGGATACACCCAAGGATACTAAAAGAGCTAAAAGATGTGCTAGTGGCACCATTAACAGAATTATTTAACCAGTCACTAAATACAGGTGCCATTCCAGAGGACTGGAAAAGAGCGAATGTAGTGCCACTGTACAAAAGTGGAAGCAAGGAAAAAGCAAGTAACTACAGACCAGCGAGCCTTACATCAGTAGTAGGGAAAGTAATGGAAAAACTATTAAAAGAAAGAGTTGTGGAATATCTTGAATCAAACAACTTACGGGATCCAAAACAGCGTGGATTTACTGGTGGGAGATCATGCCAAACAAATCATATTTACTTTTTTGACTCTGTGCTGAAAATAATAGATCAAGGGGGAGCTGTAGATGTAGCATATCTAGACTTTAGTAAGGCATTTGACACTGTCCCACATCGCAGACTGCTAAATAAACTTTAAAGCGTGGAGGGGAATCATAAAACAGTTAAATGGATAAGAACCTGGTTGCAGCATAGAAAACAGACAGTTGTAGTAGATGGAGTGCAATCTTTGGAAGGAAATGTTACCAGTGGAGTACCCCAGGAATCTGTACTTGGTCCAGTTCTCTTTAATATCTTTGTTGGTGACATTGCAAATGGTATTAAAGGGAAAGTATGCCTTTTTGCAGATGATACAAAGATTTGCAACAGGGTAGACACACCGGGAGGGGTAAAACAAATGATTGATGACATAGCTAGGCCTGAGAAATGGTCAAGAATGTGGCAACTACAGTTTAATGCTAAAAAATGCAAAATCATGCACTTGGGTCTCAAAAACCCAAAGGTTAAATATAGTATCAAGGGTACTATAATGGAAACTACTGAGGAGGAAAGGGATTTAGGAGTCGCTATTTCAAGTGACTTAAAGGCAGGAAAGCAATGCAACAAAGCAATGAGAAAGGCAAGTCAGATGCTTGGTTGCATAGCGAGAGGAATCAGTAGCAGGAAAAAATAAATAATAATGTCACTGTATAGGTCATTGGTACGCCTCATCTTGAATACTTACTATATAAACAATAAATAATTTTTTTAAGTACTGACATGTAGATGCATAAACAGCATACAAATTACAAACATCTAAGAACAAATCAATTAAAATAAATATATTGTATAGTCACTGTCCTGTTACTGCCCCTTGAATTGAACAGGCAGTAGCTTCCAATAGTGTAGTGTGTTGTGATAAATCACCATGTAACAATGATACAACTATGTAAAGCCTTGTACCAAATAAAAATAAATAAGTGCTTATCTGATTGAAAATTTTCATTTTCACATGAATCTAGTTGATAGACAGGCAGGTAAATTCCCACTATACATCCAGTCTTTGTACCTCCAAATAATAGAGATCACATAAAACAGGCTTATATGAACAATGCTGGAAAGTGGTAGATGTTGTTCCCAATCCCTTGATGTCACAACAAGTAAAGTCGGCATTTGTGGCATATCCAAAGAACACAGCATTCAGATGCAAATCAGGAAAACCGCTGACGTATTTCGTCCTAGCCTGTTTTATCTTTGGCCACGTGAAGGGGATTCTTATCTCTTTTTCTCTATCGTCCTAGTGGATGCTGGGGTTCCTGAAAGGACCATGGGGAATAGCGGCTCCGCAGGAGACAGGGCACAAAAAGTAAAGCTTTTCCGATCAGGTGGTGTGCACTGGCTCCTCCCCCTATGACCCTCCTCCAGACTCCAGTTAGATTTTTGTGCCCGGCCGAGAAGGGTGCAATCTAGGTGGCTCTCCTAAAGAGCTGCTTAGAGAAAGTTTAGCTAGGTTTTTTATTTTACAGTGATTCCTGCTGGCAACAGGATCACTGCAGCGAGGGACTGAGGGGAGAAGGAGTCAACTCACCTGCGTGCAGGATGGATTGGCTTCTTGGCTACTGGACATCAAGCTCCAGAGGGACGATCACAGGTACAGCCTGGATGGTCACCGGAGCCGCGCCGCCGGCCCCCTTGCAGATGCTGAAGTCAGAAGAGGTCCAGAATCGGCGGCTGAAGACTCCTGCAGTCTTCTAAAGGTAGCGCACAGCACTGCAGCTGTGCGCCATTTTCCTCTCAGCACACTTCACACGGCAGTCACTGAGGGTGCAGGGCGCTGGGAGGGGGGCGCCCTGGGAGGCAAATGAGTACCTATAAAGGCTAAAAATACCTCACATATAGCCCTAGAGGCTATATGGAGATATTTAACCCCTGCCTGATTTCTCTAAATAGCGGGAGACGAGCCCGCCAGAAAAGGGGCGGGGCCTATCTCCTCAGCACACGGCGCCATTTCCTCTCACAGCTCCGCTGGTCAGGACGGCTCCCAAGTCTCTCCCCTGCACTGCACTACAGAAACAGGGTAAAACAGAGAGGGGGGGGCACATTTATGGCGATATTTTGATATAACAAAGCAGCTATAGGGGAGCACTTATTATAAGGCTATCCCTGATATATATATAGCGCTTTTGGTGTGTGCTGGCAAACTCTCCCTCTGTCTCCCCAAAGGGCTAGTGGGTCCTGTCTTCATTAGGAGCATTCCCTGTGTCTCTGCTGTGTGTCGGTACGTGTGTGTCGACATGTATGAGGACGATATTGGTGTGGAGGCGGAGCAATTGCCAAATATGGGGATGTCACCTCCTAGGGGGTCGACACCAGAATGGATGCCTTTATTTATGGAACTACGGGATAGTGTCAACACGCTAAAGCAGTCGTTTGACGACATGAGACGGCCGGACAATCAATTAGTGCCTGTCCAGGCGACTCAAACACCGTCAGGGGCTGTGAAACGCCCTTTGCCTCAGTCGGTCGACACAGACCCAGACACAGGCGATGACTCCAGTGGTGACGGTGACGAATCAACCGTATTTTCCAGTAGGGCCACACGTTATATGATTTTGGCAATGAAGGAGGCGTTACATTTAGCTGATACTACAGGTACCACTAAACAGGGTATTATGTGGGGTATGAAAAAACTACCTATAGTTTTTCCTGAATCAGAAGAACTAAATGACGTGTGTAATGAAGCGTGGGTTGCCCCTGATAAAAAGCTGATAATTTCAAAGAAATTATTGGCATTATACCCTTTCCCGCCAGAGGTTAGGGAGCGCTGGGAAACACCTCCTAGGGTGGACAAGGCGCTAACACGCTTATCTAAACAAGTGGCGTTACCCTCTCCTGAGACGGCCGCACTTAAAGATCCATCAGATAGGAGGATGGAAAATATCCAAAAAAGTATATACACACATGCAGGTGTTATACTACGACCAGCTGTAGCAACTGCCTGGATGGGCAGTGCGGGGGTAGTTTGGTCAGAGTCCCTGATTGAAAATATTGCTACCCTGGACAGGGACAATATTTTACTGTCGTTAGAACAAATAAAGGATGCATTTCTTTATATGCGTGATGCACAGAGGGATATATGCACACTGGCATCACGGGTAAGTGCTATGTCCATTTCGGCCAGAAGAGCTTTATGGACGCGACAGTGGACAGGCGATGCGGATTCAAAACGGCATATGGAAGTTTTGCCGTATAAGGGGGAGGAGTTATTTGGAGTCGGTCTATCAGATTTGGTGGCCACGGCTACAGCCGGGAAATCCACCTTTCTACCTCAAGTCACTCCCCAACAGAAAAAGGCACCGACTTTTCAACCGCAGCCCTTTCGTTCCTTTAAAAATAAGAGAGCAAAGGGCTATTCATATCTGCCACGAGGCAAAGGTCGAGGGAAGAGACAGCAACACGCAGCTCCTTCCCAGGATCAGAAGCCCTCCCCGGCTTCTACAAAAGCCTCAGCATGACGCTGGGGCTTCTCAAGCGGACTCGGGGACGGTGGGGGGTCGTCTCAAAAATTACAGCGCGCAGTGGGCTCACTCGCAAGTAGATCCCTGGATCCTGCAGATAATATCTCAGGGATACAGGTTGGAATTAGAGACAGATCCACCTCGCCGTTTCCTGAAGTCTGCTTTACCAACGTCCCCCTCCGAAAGGGAGACGGTGTTGGAAGCCATTCACAAGCTGTACTCTCAGCAGGTGATAGTCAAGGTACCTCTTCTGCAACAAGGGAAGGGGTATTATTCCACTCTTTTTGTGGTACCGAAGCCGGATGGCTCGGTAAGGCCTATTCTAAATCTGAAGTCCTTGAACCTGTACATAAAGAAGTTCAAGTTCAAAATGGAGTCACTCAGAGCAGTGATAGCGAACCTGGAAGAGGGGGACTTTATGGTATCCTTGGACATCAAGGATGCGTATCTCCACGTTCCAATTTACCCCTCACACCAGGGGTACCTCAGGTTCGTTGTACAAAACTGTCACTATCAGTTTCAGACGCTGCCGTTCGGATTGTCCACGGCACCTCGGATCTTTACAAAGGTAATGGCCGAGATGATGATTCTTCTTCGAAGAAAAGGCGTATTAATTATCCCATACTTGGACGATCTCCTAATAAGGGCGAGGTCCAGAGAACAGCTAGAGATGGGATTAGCACTGTCTCAAGAAGTGCTAAAACAGCACGGGTGGATTCTGAATATTCCAAAATCCCAGTTAATGCCGACAACTCGTCTGCTGTTCCTAGGGATGATTCTGGACACGGTTCAGAAAAAGGTTTTTCTCCCGGAGGAAAAAGCCAAGGAGTTATCCGAGCTTGTCAGGAACCTCCTAAAACCAGGAAAGGTGTCTGTACATCAATGCACAAGAGTCCTGGGAAAAATGGTGGCTTCTTACGAAGCGATTCCATTCGGCAGATTCCACGCAAGAATTTTCCAAAGGGATCTGTTGGACAAATGGTCAGGGTCGCATCTTCAGATGCACCTACGGATAACCCTGTCTCCAAGGACAAGGGTGTCTCTTCTGTGGTGGTTGCAGAGTGCTCATCTATTGGAGGGCCGCAGATTCGGCATACAGGATTGGATCCTGGTGACCACGGACGCCAGCCTGAGAGGCTGGGGAGCAGTCACACAAGGAAGAAACTTCCAGGGAGTATGGACGAGCCTGGAAACGTCTCTTCACATAAACATTCTGGAACTAAGAGCAATATACAATGCTCTAAACCAGGCAGAACCTCTGCTTCAGGGAAAACCGGTGTTGATCCAGTCGGACAACATCACGGCAGTCGCCCATGTGAACAGACAGGGCGGCACAAGAAGCAGGAGTGCAATGGCAGAAGCTGCAAGGATTCTTCGCTGGGCAGAGAATCATGTGATAGCACTGTCAGCAGTGTTCATCCCGGGAGTGGACAACTGGGAAGCAGACTTCCTCAGCAGACACGATCTTCACCCGGGAGAGTGGGGACTTCATCCAGAAGTCTTCCACATGCTGGTAACCCGTTGGGAAAGACCAATGGTGGACATGATGGCGTCTCGCCTCAACAAAAAACTGGACAGGTATTGCGCCAGGTCAAGAGATCCGCAGGCAATAGCTGTGGACGCGCTGGTAACGCCTTGGGTGTACCAGTCGGTGTATGTGTTTCCTCCCCTGCCTCTCATACCAAAAGTATTGAGAATTATACGGCAAAGAGGCGTAAGAACGATACTAGTGGTTCCGGATTGGCCAAGGAGGACTTGGTACCCGGAACTTCAAGAGATGATCACGGAAGATCCGTGGCCTCTACCTCTAAGGAGGGACTTGCTTCAGCAGGGTCCCTGTCTGTTTCAAGACTTACCGCGGCTGCGTTTGACGGCATGGCGGTTGAACGCCGGATCCTAAAGGAAAAAGGCATGCCGGAAGAAGTCATTCCTACTTTGATTAAAGCAAGGAAGGAAGTAACCGTGCAACATTATCACCGAATTTGGCGAAAATATGTTGCGTGGTGCGAAGATCGGAGTGCTCCGACGGAGGAATTTCAACTGGGTCGATTCCTACATTTCCTGCAATCAGGATTGTCAATGGGTCTCAAATTGGGATCTATTAAGGTTCAAATTTCGGCCCTGTCGATTTTCTTTCAAAAAGAATTGGCTTCAGTCCCTGAAGTCCAGACCTTTGTTAAGGGAGTGCTGCATATACAGCCTCCTGTGGTGCCTCCAGTGGCACCGTGGGATCTCAATGTGGTTTTGGACTTCCTAAAATCTCATTGGTTTGAACCACTAAAAAAGGTGGATTTGAAATATCTCACATGGAAAGTGACCATGCTTCTAGCCCTGGCTTCTGCCAGGAGAGTGTCAGAATTGGCAGCTTTATCTTACAAAAGCCCATATCTGATTTTCCATTCGGACAGGGCAGAACTGCGGACTCGTCCGCATTTTCTCCCTAAGGTGGTGTCAGCATTTCATCTGAACCAGCCTATTGTAGTGCCTGCGGCTACAAGTGACTTGGAGGACTCCAAGTTACTGGACGTTGTCAGAGCATTAAAAATATATATTGCAAGGACAGCTGGAGTCAGAAAATCTGACTCGTTGTTTATATTGTATGCACCCAACAAGATGGGTGCTCCTGCGTCTAAGCAGACGATTGCTCGTTGGATCTGTAGCACAATCCAACTTGCACATTCTGTGGCAGGCCTGCCACAGCCTAAATCTGTAAAGGCCCACTCCACAAGGAAGGTGGGCTCATCTTGGGCGGCTGCCCGAGGGGTCTCGGCATTACAACTTTGCCGAGCAGCTACGTGGTCAGGGGAGAACACGTTTGTAAAATTTTACAAATTTGATACTCTGGCTAAGGAGGACCTGGAGTTCTCTCATTCGGTGCTGCAGAGTCATCCGCACTCTCCCGCCCGTTTGGGAGCTTTGGTATAATCCCCATGGTCCTTTCAGGAACCCCAGCATCCACTAGGACGATAGAGAAAATAAGATTTTACTTACCGATAAATCTATTTCTCGGAGTCCGTAGTGGATGCTGGGCGCCCATCCCAAGTGCGGATTATCTGCATAAATTGTACATAGTTATTGTTAACTAATTCGGGTTATTGTTGAAGGAAGCCATCTTTCAGAGGCTCCGCTGTTATCATACTGTTAACTGGGTTTAGATCACAAGTTGTACGGTGTGATTGGTGTGGCTGGTATGAGTCTTACCCGGGATTCAAAATCCTCCCTTATTGTGTACGCTCGTCCGGGCACAGTACCTAACTGGAGTCTGGAGGAGGGTCATAGGGGGAGGAGCCAGTGCACACCACCTGATCGGAAAAGCTTTACTTTTTGTGCCCTGTCTCCTGCGGAGCCGCTATTCCCCATGGTCCTTTCAGGAACCCCAGCATCCACTACGGACTCCGAGAAATAGATTTATCGGTAAGTAAAATCTTATTTTTATGTAATAAAATATTTACAGTATTAAGCTATGTGATATCTATTATTTGGTGGTACAAAGTTTGGATGAAT
Organism: Pseudophryne corroboree; assembly: GCF_028390025.1. Lineage (NCBI taxonomy): Eukaryota > Metazoa > Chordata > Amphibia > Anura > Myobatrachidae > Pseudophryne > Pseudophryne corroboree. Next base: position 232,753,982 of record NC_086454.1, on the reverse strand, counting down.
TATGGGAATATACCTGCCTGAGTCAATAAACTACAGATTCCTGTGAAAATGTAAGCAATTCAGTATGAAGTTTAACATATTCCTAGCGGAAAAAAATATCCAAGGATACAGCATTTAATTAATATAAAAATTATAATACAGGTTGAACTCGATGGACATTTGTCTTTTTTCAACCTCGACAACTATGTAACTATGTTGGACATGCCCACAGCCTCTTTGCCTCCCGTGAATGGACGCTGTGCGCATGCGCAAAAAGTCTAATCACTGCTGCACTTTGGCCCGCCAGTGGGACAGATGGACAGTCCCAAAAAAACAGGACTGTCCCGTGAAAATCAGGACAGTTGTGGGGTATGTTATCATCTGTGTAAAGGGTACCAACAGCTCTCCTAGTGACCTTAAGTGCTTTGCGAAAATCTTTACCTTTTTACCTCAAAGGCGGAGCCCTAAGAAGAGTGAGTAGCTAAGTAAGGAGACCTAGGGCCCTTTGGAATAGAGTCCACCTATCCCTGCAAACCTTACATATTTAACATACAGCAGGCGGAGCTTGGCCAGTCGTCCCAGCATTTCCAGCACTGAGCAGAGCAGCATCAGAGGTGGGACGGGGCAGAGAAGTAGGCAGATTATTCTCCTCAGCGCCATCTTTTTAACAGCATCAATCCGGGGAAGGCCCGCCCTGAGGTGCGGCTTGACAAAGATTGGCAGCGGCGGACAGAGCATGTCCTATTGTAAGTCTAATTAGTTTAGCAGGAAGTCCTTCAAAATGAAAGTTATACGTATGGAAATACTTGAAATTCCATAGCGAAGCACAGGTATTCACCTAGTGTGTATATATATATATATATATATATATATATATATATACACTGCTCAAAAAAATAAAGGGAACACTAAAATAACACATCCTAGATCTGAATGAATGAAATATTCTTATTAAATACTTTGTTCTTTACATAGTTGAATGTGCTGACAACAAAATCACACAAAAATTATCAATGGAAATCAAATTTATTAACCCATGGAGGTCTGGATTTGGAGTCACCCTCAAAATTAAAGTGGAAAAACACTACAGGCTGATCCAACTTTGATGTAATGTCCTTAAACCAAGTCAAAATGAGGCTCAGTAGTGTCTGTGGCCTCCTCGGGCCTGTATGACCTCTCTACAACGCCTGGGCATGCTCCTGATGAGGTGGCGGATGGTCTCCTGAGGGATCTCCTCCCAGACCTGGACTAAAGCATCCGTCAACTCCTGGACAGTCTGTGGTGCAACGTGGCATTGGTGGATGGAGCAAGACATGATGTCCCAGATGTGCTCAATTGGATTCAGGTCTGGGGAATGGGCGGGCCTGTCCATAGCATCAATGCCTTCGTCTTGCAGGAACTGCTGACACACTCCAGCCACATGAGGTCTAGCATTGTCTTGCATTAGGAGGAACCCAGGGCCAACCGCACCAGCATATGGTCTCACAAGGGGTCTGAGGATCTCATCTCGGTACCTAATGGCAGTCAGGCTACCTCTGGCAAGCACATGGAGGGCTGTGCGGCTCCCCAAAGAAATGCCACCCCACACCATTACTGACCCACTGCCAAACCGGTCATGCTGGAGGATGTGGAGGCCACATACACTACTGAGCCTCATTTTGACTTGTTTTAAGGACATTACATCAAAGTTGGATCAGCCTGTAGTGTGTTTTTCCACTTTAATTTTGAGGGTGACTCCAGATCCAGACCTCCATGGGTTTATTAACCCATGGAGGTCTGGATCTGGAGTCACCCTCAAAATTTGATTTCCATTGATAATTTTTGTGTGATTTTGTTGTCAGCACATTCAACTATGTAAAGAACAAAGTAATTAATAATAATATTTCATTCATTCAGATCTAGGATGTGTTATTTTAGTGTTCCCTTTATTTTTTTGAGCAGTGTATATAAAATAGGATTTTATTACCTACCGGTAAATCCTTTTCTCCTAGTCCGTAGAGGATGATGGGGTCCTCTTCAGTACCATGGGGTATAGATGGTTCTGCAGGAGCCATGGGCACTTTAAGACTTTTCAAGGGTGGGAACTGGCTCCTCCCTCCTATGCCCCTTCTCCAGATCTCAGTTATAGGAACTGTTCCCATGGAGACGGACATTTCGAGGAAAGGATTTACTTTTATACTAATGGTGAGATTCATACCAGCTCACACCTCAACCATGCCGCACAACATGGCATTCAACATGACACGCCAACAGGCATGAACCATTTACAGCAACATGCTGAAAACAAATGAAACACAACTTGTGTAACTATAAAGAACAAACTGCAGGTAAAGTACGCACTGGGTCGGGTTCCCAGCATCCTCTATGGACTAGGAGAAAAGGATTTACCGATAGGTATTAAAATCCTATTTCCTCATACGTCTTAGAGGATGCTGGGATCCACTTCAGTACCATGGGGTTATACCAAAGCTCCAGTACGAGCGGGAGAGTGCGGATGACCCTGCAGCACCGATTGACCAAACTTGAGGTCCTCATAGGCCAAAGTGTCAAACTTATAAAATTTAGCAAATGTGTTTGACCCTGACCAAGTAGCTGCTCGGCAAAGTTGTAAAGCCGAGATGCCCCGGGCAGCCGCCCAGGATGAGCCCACTTTCCTAGTAGAATGGGCCTATACCGACTTCGGTACCGGCAAGCCTGCCGTAGAATGAGCGTGCTGAATTGTCCCTCTGATCCAGCGCGCAATAGTCTGCTTAGAAGCAGGACACCCAATCTTGCTGGGAGCATACAGGACAAACAGAGCCTCTGTTTTCCGTAACCGAGCTGTTCTTGCGACATAAATCTTCAAAGCTCTAACCACATCTAGAGACTGTGACTCAGTGAAAGTGTCAGTAGCTACTGGCACCACAATAGGTTGGTTTATGTGGAAACACAAAACCACCTATGGAAGAAATTGTTGACGAGTTCTTAACTCTGCCCTATCTTCATGGAAGATCAGGAAAGGGCTCTTGTGAGACAAGGCCCCCCAACTCAAACACCCGCCTTGCGGATGCCAAGGCCAAAAGCATCACCACTTTCCAAGTGAGAAACTTCAATTTTATCTGCTGCAGAGGTTCAAACCAATCTGATTGAAGGATTTGCAACCCCATATTAAGGTCCCATGGTGCCACTGGAGGCACAAATGGAGGCTGGATGTGCAGAACCCCTTTCACGGACGTCTGAACTTCTGGAAAGGAGGCCAATTGTTTTTGAAAGAAAACTGATAAGGCTGAAATCTAGACCTTGATTGACCCCAATCTAAGGCCCGCATTCACACCAGCCTGCAGAAAATGGAGAAAACGTCCCAACTCAAACTCTCCCGTAGGAGCCTTCTTGGATTCACACCAAGACACATATTTTCTCCAAATACGGTGGTAATGTTTAGACGTTACTCCTTTCCTGGCCTGAATAAGAGTGGGGATGACTTCCTTGGGAAAACCCTTTCGGGCTAGGATCCGGCGCTCAACAGCCATGCCATCAAACGTAGCCGCGGTAAGTCTTGATACACACACGGCCCCTGCTGTAGTAGATCCTCTCGAGGAGGAAGAGGCCGAGGATCTTCTATGAGCAACTCCTGAAGATCTGGATACCAAGCCCTCCTTGGCCAGTCTGGGGCAATGAAGATTGCTCAAACTCTTGTTCTTATTATTTTGAGAACTTTTGGAAATCAGTGGAAGTGAAGGGAAAACATATACCGACCAAAACATTCACTGGGTCACCAGTGCATCCACTGCTATTGGTAGAGGGTCTCTCGACCTGGAACAATATCTCTGAAGCTTCTTGTTTAGACGAGATGCCATCATGTCTACTTGAGGAACTCCCCAAAGACTTGTCACCTCTGTGAAGACTTCTTGGTGGAGGCCCCACTCTCCTGGATGGAGATCGTGTCTGCTGAGGAAGTCTGCTTCCCAGTTGTCCACTCCCGGAATGAAAATTGCTGACAGAGCTCTTACATGTCTTTCTGCCCAGAGGGGAATCCTTGCCACCTCTGCCATTGCCGCTCTGCTTTTCGTTCCGCCTTGCCTGTTTAAGTACGTGACTGCTGTTACATTGTCCAACTGGATTTGCACGGGATGATCTTGAAGAAGATGTACCGCTTGTAGAAGGCCGTTGTAAATGACTATCAATTCCAGAACGTTTATGTGAAGGCAGGCTTCCTGACTTGACCATTTTCCTTGGAAGCTTTCCTCTTCCCCAGCCTCGGAGACTTGCATCCGTGGTTATTAGGACCCAGTCGTGAATCCCAAACCTGCGTCCCTCTAGTAGGTGAGAACTGTGTAGCCACCACAGGAGCGAAATCCTGGCTTTGGGGGACAGGATTATTCCGGTGCATGTGTAGGTGGGATCCGGGCCACTTGTCCAACAGGTCCCACTGGAATACTCTGGCATGAAATCGGCTAAGCTGTATGGCCTCGTAGGCCGCTACCATTTTCCCCAACAACCGAATGCATTGATGGATCGACACGCTTGTTGGTTTCAATATTTGTTTGACCATTTTCTGGATTTCCAGAGCCTGTTCCACTGGAAGAAATATTCTCAGTACTTCTGTGTCCTGAATCATCCCTAAAAAGGACAATCTTGTCGTCTGTTCCAACTGCGACTTTGGAAAATTCATGATCCAACCGTGTTGTTGAAGTATTGACAGGGAGAGTGCGATGTTCTGCACCAACTGTTCACTGGATCTCGCTTTTATCAGGAGAACGTCCAGATAAGGAATTATATTGACTCCTTTTTGATGAAGGAGGACCATCATCTCCGCCATCACCTTGGTGAATACCCTCGGTGCCGTGGAGAGTCTGAACGGCAACGTCTGGAACTGGTAATGGCAATCCTGTACTGCGAATCTCAGATAAGCTTGGTGAGGAGGATAAATGGGAACATGCAAGTAAGCATCCTTTATGTCTACTGACACCATGAAGTCCCCCTCCTCCAGACTGGAAATCACTACCCTCAGGGATTCCATCTTGAACTTGAACCTTTTCAAGTAGAGATTCAGATTTTTCAGGTTTAAAATCGGTCTGACCGAGCCGTCCGGCTTCGGAACTACGAAGAGGCTTAAATAAAAACCTTCTCCTTGCTATGAAAAGGGTACCAGGACAATGACCTGATCCTGACATAATTTTTGAATTGCCGTTGTTCCTGCCTCTCTTTCTGGAAGAGAAGCTGGCAAGGTCGATTTGAAAAATCGGCATGGGGACGTCTTGAAACTCTAGTTTGTACCCTTGGGACACTATTTGTAAGACCCATGCCAGATTGAATCCAGATTTAACTGAAAAGTTTCAGACGTGCTCCCACCCGAGCGGACTCCCGCAAGGGAGCCCCAGCGTCATGCTGCAGATTTGGCAGAAGCAGGGGTGGACTTCTGCTCCTGCGATCCGGGAGACGCTGCGGATTTCTTTCCTTTTCCCCTTCCCCTACCTGCAACAAAACCTTTTTGTATTTGTTGGGCTGAAATTACTGCATGTGAGAGTGATGTGTCTTTTTCGCCGGTGTAGGAGCATAAGGCAAGAATGTCGACTTACCTGTGGTAGCCGCCTAGACTAACGCATCCAGCCCATCACCAAACAAGGCCTCACCTTTATACGGGAGAGCCTCCATATTTCTTTTGGAATCTCCCATCAGCATTCCACTGGCAAATCCACAACGCCCTCCGAGTCGATACTGCCATGGTAGTGGTTCTTTATCCCAAGAGACCAATATATTTCATGGTTTTTAGTACGTACGCAGCAGCGTCTTTGATATGACCTAACGTTAGGAGTATCCCGTCTTCATCTGTTGTGTCAATATCTCATGACAAGTTTTCTGAACACTTCTCAATAGCACTACTCACCCACGCACAGACAATGGTAGGCCTAAGTAGTGTCCCATTGGCCACATCAAAAGATCACCTCACTCACTTGCGCCTGTCGGCTCCTTAAGTGAAGCCATTCCAGGCGCAGGGAGAAACACCTTTTCTCATTTATGACAGGGCCCTGTCTAAAATGCGGGGTGACTCACACCTTTTGGAAAAAGGTAAGCTGCCTGAATTCCTTTTGGGAATCTGAAATTTCTTTTCAGGTTAAATCAGACTCCCTCCAAGAGACTGTTCAAGTCTTGAGGTGGAGGGAAAATTACATTACTTTTTTACTAAAGTAAAACCTCTCCTTGTGGTAAAAGAGGGGGCTTCGTAACTTCTAACACCACCTTTATAGCTAAAACATGTTTTGAATGCCTTTTTTCTAACTTAGGACCTATTCCCCTGGAATTACTAGTGTCGACACATGAATCAGAGTCCGTGTCGGTATCAGTTTGTACTACTTCTGCAAATTTGTATGTGACCCAGAGAGGTCCCTGTGGATGAAAGGCAGAACTATTAAAAATCTCATCTTCAACTGATTATTTTCAGTTTTCTGTATGAGATTCAGTCCAACCTCTTACTGATATGATTCACACTATCATGTAACCTTTCACCCAGTCAGGCTCTTGGTGTCATATTACACCTCTGTGTCCCTAACATGTCTCCCACAGAGGAAGAGTTCCCTGCCACAGACATGTCACACACGTGCACAACCACACCACAGACACTCCGGGACTTATAGGGGACAGACCCACAGTAAAATCTGTCGAGGGACACAGATAGGATTTGCCAGTTCACAACCCAGCGCCAGTAACACAATGTCTGTGAACACAAAATGCCCACTGACATGCAGCGCTTTTATAATGTTAATCGAACAATTATTTAGCACCAAATTCACTGTGGCCCCCCCTGCTTTGCACCCTGATACTTGTTTAGCAGTGGAGGAGGACCAGCATTCTTCTCTGCAGTCTGGAAGAGAGAAAATGGCGCTGAGCAGTGTGTTGGCTGACTGAGGAGGAAGCTCCACTCTTCAATGGTGTGTTTCTCCTCAGCTTTTATGAGGTAATTTTTTGTACTGGCGGGGGTAGGACTGTGCCTCAGCAACTTATGCCCCTTAGTTTCCATAGGTTTCATGCTGCCCAGGGTGCCCGCCCTGCACCCTGCAGTGCCTGTGTATGTGTGGGCAACATGGCCCGCTGCGCTCCCGCCAGCCGCGCGGTACCTTTAGCCGTCACTTTCTTGATTGAAGATCTGTCTTCTAACACTCACCTGACTTCTGGCTCTGTGAGGGGGGTGACGGTGTGCTGTGGGAGTGAGCATCTAGGCATGGCTAGCGTTCAGTTCCCTTCAGGAGCTAATGGTGTCCTGTCAGCCAGAAGCAGAGCCATGAAACTCTTTGGGAAGTTGGTTCCTACTTCTGCCCCCTCAGTCCCACGAAGCAGGGAGACTGTTGCCAGCAGTTCTCCCTGAAAATAAAAAACCTTTCAGTAGAGCTCCTCTGGAGTGCATCCAGTCTGCAAGGGTACATTTCTAAAAACTGAGGTCTGGAGGAGGGGCATAGAGGGAGGAGCCAGTTCACACCCTTGAAAAGTCTTAAAGTGCCCATGGCTCCTGCGGAACCGTCTATACCCCATGGTACTGAAGTGGACCCCAGCATCCTCTAGGACGTATGAGGGGGGAAAAAAAAAATATATATATATATATATATATATATATATAGTTGCTAAATTCTTATAAATAAGAATGAAGGGCGGCACTCCAATAGTTGCGTAGAAAAGTGTAAACTTTAGTGAATCATCTCATATCATTGACAATGATATGAGATGATTCACTAAAGTTTACACTTTTCTACGCAACTATTGGAGTGCCGCCCTTCATTCTTATTTATAAGAATTTAGCAACTATTTTATCCATTTGGGAAGGCACCAGCTGTTTTATGCTTTATCATCCAGAGTGCCAAGCAACAGTACTTTTATATATATATATATATATATATATATATATATATATATATAGGTGTAGTAGGGTATGCTGGCGGCCGGGCTCCCGGCGACCAGCATATCGGCGCCGAGATCCTGACCGCCGGCATACCGACAGCTGGGTGAGCGCAAATGAGCCCCTTGCGGGCTCACTGTGCTCGCCACGCTGCGGGCACGGTCGGGTTCCCGTGCTATTTATTCTCCCTCCAGGGGGGTCATGGACCCCCAAGAGGGAGAACAAGTGTTTGTATGCCGGGTGTCGGGATTCCGGCGCCGGTATACTGTGCGCCAGGATCCCAACATACCGGCAAACTGAAGACCACCCATATAAAACACTAGCACCCAATAGTGTAGGTATTAAATCACCATGTGATGATATACAAATATGTGAAACTTTGTACCAAATTGCTAATAAAGTATGAAGTATTAGTTCATATATTCATCAGTATATTTAAACTTTGTGAGCCGCAGAGACTTGCGCCCCGTTCATTAACAATGCAACACTCAGTCTGGCCCAGGTGTCCCATGGACGGTGTCTTGGTCACTATCATAAACCCCGCTGTGGTTGCTACGACAGTTTAATATTCTCTGTGGTCTTTCCCACCATCTCTGACTGCTGGAGAAAATCCCATGTTGCCTGTGGTCAGCTGACCTCTGACAACTGCAAGTCTCAGATCGGTCAACTGACTCCCTCTACCAGCAAGAGAGATAAAAGGACTTCCATGAGCTGCAGCAAATCGCCCAGAAAAACATTGCTGCTTCAGCTGTGTCTAGGCTCCAGACTCCAGCGTTCCAGCCTGTCCCTGCAGTCTGCTTGCATTTTCAGCGCTATGTATTTCAGCAGTCTGAAGCTATACCATTAAAATCTGCACTCAGTGAATACTGTTGGCTTTCTGCTTCCTGAGTTCTGTTCCAGTTTCTACCAGTTCTAGTCCGGTCAGTGCAAAGTCATTTACAGCCTGGCTCCTGTTCCAGATTCTACCAGTTCCATTCCAGCCCGTGCAAAATCAGTTTCTGCCCTACTCCTGTTTCTACTGGTTCCAGTCTGGCCTGTGCAAAGTCAGTTCTAGCCTGACTCCTGTCCCAGTCCGGCCATTGCAAGTTTCATCCATCCTCACTCTTGTTCCAGTTTCTACTAGTAACAGTCCAGTCCAGTTCTGCCACAGTTCCAGTTTGTTCTTTTGAGATCTTCCTTGCTATTAATAAACTGAGACTCTTCCTAGATTATACTCTAAAATCTACTAATCAGTATCCGTAACCTATCTGCTACTTCTCTGTGCCAAGTATACCTCATGCACAAGAGTTACTTACGCCCACTTAGCTTCCTGCATAAAGCACCTCCTACTGAACTATCGTCAGTGTCAGTCTCTAGTACAGAAGAATCTACAGACATGATGACAAACTTGTAGATCACAGCAGGTCCTCTCAAATGTCTGCTAATCCTACAGCATTTTAATGCTTAGAATAACAATTAAGTGCTCACCTACATCTTGGAGGCTGATTTGAAGCAAGCCTTTGTGATGAATTTGAAATTGGAATTAAGCTATACCTTCCAACATCTGTGCCCAACTGCATTATTCCTCTTGTGGCTGAATGGATACAAATCCTAACACCCATGTTCCAAATTCTAGTGGAAAGACTTTACAACTGCATAGGGGATACCAATTCAATATTAATGTCCCTGGTCTTTGAATGAGGTGTTCAATAATTTCAGATGGGTATTACTGTATGTTCATGTGACCACATTATGTGGATAATCTAGACTTGTATTATGATCATGACTTGTTGTTGCAATGATCTTCTGGATTTTTTTTTTAATTGTCTGAAGTTCTCATGAAAAAGTATCTAATACTATTCATAGTTGTTAATTGAATTCTAACAATGTCTATTGTTTTTCTATTAATGTAATTGTCTACTGCACTTTTTGTCGCATTTTTTCTCTGTGTTCCTCCTGGAGCACCTTGTATACTTGCAATAAAATTGTTAAGGTCACATAATGTAGCTCAGAGGCAACACAGTGTCATTTCTTATGATTAACGGAGTATGATATTATTTCTTTAGGAGTTTATTCTTTTTCTTTGCCTTCAATTCTCTTTGCACACATACAAAATAAAATGTTCCTTTTCTCCTATGAGCAATTTAATATTTTGATTTTTTTTTTCACATTTGTGTAGACATATTTTCATCATGATAATTTATTACGTTATGTAGGAGTGACTAGACCTTTATAAGGTCTCAATACAGGCCTATTGTACAAATCATTAAATATAATTCTAAGTCCATTTTTATATTGAAATAATATGGCAAAATATAAATTGAAAATCGCAAAACAATTTAGGTTTATTGCATAACATTCTTCACTTTAGAATAATGAAGCTTAGAGCTAAATTGGATTTTTTTCATATTTACATAAATACACCTCCTCAGTTATTTTTTTCTCACAGCTATCTTGGGTCATCTGTCATTATTGCTCTTACATAACTTAGGGGTCTGTTTACTAAGCCTTGGATGGAGATAAAGTGGACGGAGATAAAGTACCAGCCAACCAGCTCCTAACTGTCATTTTTCAAACCCAGCCTATGACATAATAGTTAGGAGCTGATTGGCTGGGACTTTATCTCCATCCACTTTATCTCCACCCAAGGCTTAGTAAATAGACCCCTTAGAATCCCATGATCATATTTATTTTAGTCATAGTTGCCTAATCTCCATGAATGTCCAAGAGGCTCCCCAAAACCAAGCTTCTGGATTCACCCAATTTCTCAGTGAAGTGGGAGATTCGAGACCTTAATGACGCCATTTGCAGCATTATATGGCGGTGACAGGTCTACAGTGATGCAACTCATGGCACCACACCCCTGCACCTCCCGTCGGAACCTCTTCCCAAGGGAATATTTGAAAGTCAACAAGACTGATTTTACCTGAGAGTGCTTACCAGAACCCTAATGGCAGCAGATTTAAGCAAGCACCTAAAAAGTTTCTTTAGCAAAAATATTGCATTATAGAAGTTAACCATACAAGTATTGTAAAGTAGCTTTTTTTTTATTATTGATGACAATATATATTTAGAGTATCTTAAATAAAGGATCTTGATATCTGAAAGCTTATGTAAGTACAAGTACAGTATATACTGAAATAAAATGATTTATAAACATTTATTTATATAGTGCCTATATATTAAACAGTTCTTTGCATTTCATGTTCCACTGAAGTATACAGTTTATATTTCTTGCTATTTTTTAATAAATAGTACTTTATTTTATGTAAAATCCTGGTTAAAAATTTGCAAATATAAATGTGAACGTTCTCTAATCTATAAAAAAAAAAAAAGTGTGTCCATTGGTTGGCATTTAACAAAGCTAATCATGGACAGAAGAAGCCCTGTGAGCCACAAAGTCACATCGGTGAGCTACGGTCACTCTGTCACTGCCCTCTATTGGTCAGGCACCAGCCGTTTCCAAATTCATGATTTAAGATGTTACCGTTAGTTATGTGTTTTAGTCATGTTAAAACAAAGTTGTTCAATTTTATCATTTAAGTTTCTCTATTGTACCAAATTTTCAAATGCAGTACATCTTCTGGTGTAAAATGTTCAGTAAATGCAGTACATCTTCTGGTGTAAAATGTTCAGTAAATGCAGTACATCTTCTGGTGTAAAATGTTCAGTTGTGTAGAAAGATGAAATATTCTCTGTTTAATTTAGTAATGTTTCCCTTACAATCTACAGAACTAGTGCTGGTGCCTGACATAACCTATAGCAGTGCAATGTTGCAATATTGTAGAATCCACTTGATTACATAGAAAATTAGTACAACATTGTTATTAAGAGAAGTAATTATCTGTTGCAATTGTCATTTTTGTCACATTCCCCAAAAATATGTCTATGCATTTCTACTTTTGAGTCCATAATGCCGCTAGTTTAAAAGCGGTATAGGAGAGAAACTTTGTGTGTATATATACATGTCATTTTATACATTTACAAAAGGCACCTATACTCAAGATATGGTTCATACAACTTGTTTTTAGCAAGCAGTCAAGAGAAATGAAGTCCCAATTTCCTATCAAGCCAAAAAAGGCACTTGTTTTAGCAATCCGCTGCTAATGTACTGTACGTGAAAGATTTAAGACTTGCTGGAAAGATTTGCTTCTGTTTTATTAGGGCTGCCATTGAGAAAGCAAGAGCAGAACTTGAGAGAGGTGCTTCGAGATTTCTTAATGGGCTGTCAGGGGCAAGACACCCGGTCTAGGTTTCGCCAGCACTCTTCCTGTGCATTAAAAGCAACAGGGGCCAAGCAGCGCTTACAGAAGTATGAATTACTTGATGCCTTCTCTGTTCCATATGGTCAGCCGCGTCTCAAACAATTAATCACTTACAGAATCTTTGCATTGGATTTAAGGTTTCAGCTGTAGCTGTGCCAGGGGGGCAGCAGAAGGGAGGGAGGGGGGACCTAGTAAGCATAAAATAGCAAGTTTAATAACGCTGGGCGCCAAAGTCTAAGCAGCTGGATTCTATAAACAACACTTCTCATCCCCGCCTCTCCTTTACAATGCTATTATTTTATGTGATGCTTACTATAAGAAATATGAGAATATTTATACGCATGTGTGCATAAATATCTATAATGATTTATGCTTCCATATTTTTGTGTGTGCATTAATGGACTAATCCGAACATTAGTAGCTAAAATGCCCATTTTATACAACACAAAGATAAATATTACATTTATACATTGAATCCAAAGTGGAAACACACACACACACACACTCTCTGCATAAATGTCAGTTGTGCCTCAGGGTTCTACAGTACACTAGTACATTTATTTGTAGGGTATCAAAGGTTTATGTGATATAATCCTAACAGAAGTGAAAACATTATCTTTCTAAATGTGGGATGTGTCTTTTCACTGTTACTCTATTTTATGTTGCGTCTGATTACTAACATTATAAAAAATTGTTAAAATGCTGTCAGGGTTGTAGACATAAATGCACTGGGGTCACAAATACTATGGGGTATATTCAATTGACGTCGAAAGCTGCCGTCTGTCGAAAAGACGTTAGTTTTCGACTTTTTTTAGGTCGGAAGGGGTTCCAACCTATTCAATATTTTCGACAAGTTGAGGTATTCGACTTGTCGAAAAGCACGTGGATCGGCTGCCAGTCCACGTGCTTGTGTCGAAAACGGTTTTGGCCCCCTTTTCGACCATCTCAGTCTGACATAAAAAAATGTCGGACTGAGATGTGGGACCCAGAAGAGGAGAGGGGGGGGGGACCCACAGGGAGACGGGGGACAGCCGCGGGCATATAGGGGAGATCAGCGCTGCAGCAGGATGTCACACAGCCGCACCGCTCACGGCAGCTTCCACTTGGCTCAAGCAAGTGAGGTCATGCTTGCTGGAGCCGGGTGGACACTGCCGTGAGGTCGGGCACACACACTCCATACACCTCACATACTCACCGCTGCTGCAGAGGACCGGCTCCCGACGCTGGATGAAGAAGACACTGCTTTGGAAGGTCAGAAATGACTGACTAATTAAACTGATTGGAAACTTCCAGTTGCTTAATTAGTCCTTGGGGGAGGGGGGAGGGGCGTTGCCACCAGGGCCCCAGTGCAAGTCCCACTGATTGTTCCTAAAAGTAACGATTTTAGGAAAAATCACATCTGCTCTGGAGATGCGAGAAAAAGGACATATAGAAATCACCACCTCCAAATTTTTGGGTTTTAATTGAATACCTAAACTGAGAGGCTGCTGGGTTTTGTTGAAATTGCGCCTGCAATTGGATTTCCCCCATTTAGTCCGAAATCTCTAAGGCATTCCACAAAATGTCCTGTATGATAGGGTAGCACTTTTGGCTCCTAAGAGTGATACACAACTGCACATGGCCAAAAAGTATGGTAATATCCAAACATCACACCTTTATGTGCTTGTAGACCATCTTATTCCAGAACCATGGGCATTGCTGCTAAATGCTATAAGACCCTCTAATCTTTTACAAAGTCTTTTGCTAGATTTTGGAACATGTGGGGAGTTTGCATTCTTTCAGCCACAGGAGCATTAGAGTGGTCAGGCACTGTTGTTGGATAATAGTGCATACCTCATGTTCCAGTTCATCCCAGAAATGTACCGTGGGGTTTAGGTCAAGGCTATTTAAAGGTCAGTAATTTTCTTCCACATCAAACTCAACAAATCATGTTTGAATGGACTTTACTTCGTGTATGTTTGCATCATCATCCGGAAGCTGGAATGGGCATTACCAAACTCTTACAACAAAGTGGGAAGCAAACCATTCTCTAGACTGTTATTGTATGCTGTACCATAAAGATCACCCTTCACTGGAATCATGGAGCCAGGCCAAACCATTAAATACAGCCTCATGCCATTATTCTTCCGGCAAATTTTACAGCTGCACAAAAATCATCAGTCATACCACCAGATAGTAAAGCTTGACTCTTCACTCCAGAAAACCCATTTAAACAGCTCTAGAGTCCAATGGTAGCTGATTTACACCACAACAGCCAAATGTTACATTGTTCATGGTGACTTAAGGCTTGGCTGTTTCTGCTTGACCATGGAACACAACCATGAAGCTCCCAATTAACGATCCTTGCTTCCAAAAGCATTTCACATTCCCTTTTAAGGCCAACTACTTTGCGGAGGAGTTGTTTTTGCTCTGACAGCAACTGACAGTCTTATCAGGATCCATAGTGTCACGCCTGTGAGTTGGGTGTGGATGGAGCTGACACAGAGGGGAGTATAAATGAATTGAGGAGGCTTTAACCAGGTATGGTGCATGTACTCGAAAGAATTGTTGGTGTTCTAGCAGTGACAAATCCAGAGGTAAGTATATTAAATGAAGCTTTTTATTAAAGAACAACATCCATGATTCACTGCACATACTGTACAAAAGAGACCAGGTTAACCACAGAAATGATGACCGGAATGGAACCGGGTTGGAGTGAAAAAGTCAGTCAAATGACAACAATATCCGGAATAGAACCGGAATGGGTTGAAGTGCTGACTGGGCTTGATCCGGAATCTTAACACTGTTAATATTGTAGAAAGACACAGTTCAAATAACAACAATACTGTATCTGGAATAGAACCGGAATGGGTTAAAGTGCTGACCAGGCTTGATCCAGAATATTAACACTGATAATATTGTAGAAAAGACACAGTTCAAATAACAACAATATCCGGAATGGAACTGGAATGGACTGGAGTGCTCACCTGGATTGATCCAGAATATTAACACTGATAGCATTGTAGAAGAGCACAGTTCAAATATAATAGCATCCGAAATGGAACCAGAACGGACTGGAGTGCTCACCGGGCTTGATCCGGATTATTAACACTGATAGCATTGAAGAAGAACACAATTCAAATATAATAGCATCCAGAATGGAACCGGAACGGACTGGAGTGCTCACCAGGCTTGATCCGTAATATTAACACTGATAGCATCGAAGAAAGGCAAAGTCCAAATAACAATTGTAGCCAGAGTGGAATCCGGACAGACTGGTTCATAAAAAGTCACTGGAATGAAGGAGCTCAGCATAAAGCTTTTGCTTCCTGGATAGAGACTGTTGTACTGACGATTTCTGAGACCCAGAGGCTGGAAGATTAACCTGTGGGTTAACTGGGATAGGCTGAATGGAATCAGGTGGTGCAGGGATGCTCAGACATGATTGGCTGTGCTGCAGTAAGGTGATCAGGGTTTGTCACAGCCATAATCCAGGTTTAGGCACTGATGTGGATTTAGGCCTAGTAGGCCCAAACACTAGGATGCAGACATTATGGATAGACACACTTAAAATGTGTACACATTATGCTGAAGAGCTATGGAGGAACAGCATGTACAGACTTTACTGCCAGCTGGGTGTGATGAACAGAGAGCCCAGTTGCTGAACACTGGATCTTGGCAATTACTCACACAGAGGAATTCCTACTGAGGTGCTAATCAGTAAGTAATCAAGACTGCAGTTAGTATGTGAAGCAGATGCATGTTTTTTTTTTTATAGTGTTTTTATTCAACAAAATAGTTAACGATACAGACAGTTCAGTGTACGCTGAGAAACACAGTTGGCATTATACAATATACTGAACCATATACCTCCCCAATAGTATACATATATAGTGAGCTTTCCCGGTAAATACTGTTCCAATTACATTCTTCCCACAGAATACAGATTTTCTGAAGTCCGTAAACAAATCATGATCCACATAACATTTTAAGTTTTCTCCCCTAAACATTATTGTAAATACCCCAACTAGCAGGCCAGATATAGCCCACAACCCCCCTGAAAAAAAAAAAAAAACCATAAAACAAACACAAACCCAGCAAGCCTAAAACTACCCGAATGTGTGAGGTGAGGTACAATAGCAAAATAAATAAATTAAGGGAGGGAGAGGGGACCGGCTCGGCACCACAGGGCCCAGAGGACGCGCTACTGTTAGGGCCAGTGCCCCCTAAATCCGAAGGGCAAGGGATGAGTATGTGGAATTGATCCAAGGAGACCATATTTTCTCGTATATAGTAAGGGCATTATTTTTCATATATACATAGCGGTCTTTCAGTAGAGTGTCATTCACCAAAACTTTAAATGCAGATATCGTAGAAGAATGCGGAGCCAACCATGCCCGCGCAATACACACCTTAGCAAGGGCGCACATACTGCGGGCATACCTGCCCTCTCACCGAGACCCAGTGTCAGGACCGCCCACAGACTCTCCCCTCCTCTATCCAGCACACTCAATATCTGGCACCAGGGGAGCAGGATTGGGGGCCGGTAAGGTACTCTGGGGGTGCAGGAGGGGGGTGCCGCTCACCTCAGGTGCTGTAAGAAGCCGTTTTCGCCTCGGGTGCGCGTTCGCGCGTGTCCACGCGCGACCGGCGGAGCTCCAGAAATTGAGGCCGGGGACTTACTGGCGGCCTAGGCCCGAGATCCGGGCGGCTGCTGGCGCGAGCCGGGAGCACTTGTAGGGGTCCTCCAGCGATGCCCGCCGCCTCCCCAGTGCTGTTAGACGGGAGAAGAGCCGAAGGGAAGCCACAGAAAGAGCCCCAGGATGTAGTCAGGATTAATATCCAGGGAGCTCCTCGATCCTGCTGCCTAGTCTTTTGCCGCCGTGGCCACGCCCCCTAAGCAGATGCATGTTTACAGAATATGCTGAGGTAAGTCACAGAACATAAGAAATTCAGTCAGGATTGTGACACTTAAGGGCCGTATTTACGGGCCGATTTGGGGAGAGATGTGTGCTGAGCGGTTCGCTCAGCACACATCTCTCCCCCCGCTCAGCATAGCGCGATGTGTGCTGAGCGTGCGGGGGGAGACGGGTGGGCCGCTCATTTCACCCAGTGGGTGAAGTGAGCGACCTGCTAGCCAATCTAGCAGGCCAATCTATCACCAGCGATAGCAATGCGTGGGGCTGTGCATCGCTATCGCTGTGAGGGGTACACACGGAGTGATCACTGCTGAAAATCTAAGCAATCTAGTCAGATTGCTTAGATTTTAAGCAGCGATAGCTCCGTGAGTACCCCCCTATAGGAAGATAAATGGTGCACATTATAGACAAATCCTAAGTGAAATTCTTCTACTCATCGCAAAAGAGTTTAAAGTTAGGGATTTGTATTTTATTTCAACAGAATTAATAGTCCAAAGCTCAATGCATGATCAACACTGCTGTGGTTTGTAAAATGGATGCCGCAAATTAACTTCAATGTTCAACTAGAAGTGGTAGATAAATAGCCAAATAAATGTAAAAAAATATCCAAGAAGTATTACTGACTGTAATTGATGATTTGACTGTTCTGGCAGCTATTAGGCAATCTTGGTCCCTATTTAAGTCTTCTAACGAGTGATCTGCTGTGCAGTGATTATCATGGTTGGTTCTTGACAAACTCAGGTCAGCACCGAAGTTACTTTGTTTTGCTGGTTGCGGGCCATTTCAACAAGACTTGCTGCCAAAGCATGGCGTCAATGTTAATAGAGCTGTTCCCTCCCTGAGTTCCTGCTCCTTCATCCCCCCCCCCTCACACATAATTTGATCGCCTCTGTTCAGCTGCGTGTCGGTATTATGAAACTCCTGCATGATTACATAAGACACCAAGAGCCAGACCTAGGGATGGTCCTAGGGAGGGTCTTCTGCCTATAACTACCTGTTGCTTTCTTAGGGGGACATTTACTAACCAGTGATAAGAGTGGATAAGTGAGCCAGTGGAGAAGCTGCCCCATCAACCAATCAGCAGCTCTGTATAATTTTATAGTATGCAAATTAAAGATGTTACTTCAGTGCCGATTGGTTGCCATGGGCATTTCTCCACTGGCTCACTTCTCCGCTCTTATCACTGCTTAGTAAATGTCCTCTTTAGTGTTTTATACACACACACTGGTACTTAGGATGCTGCCAGTTCTTAAACCTCCAGGCAGCAGCGCTTATATAACTGGCAGGAGATTGAAGGATGTAGCTGGAGAAGCTATGCAGGGCAATTCCAATATGGCAGAGTGAGAGTAACGCACTTTAAATTATAACAGGATTCTCCAAAGACAATAAAACAAATGGTAATAAGAATCCTTCCAGGGAGTAATATGCAGGTGGTATATGTTAATAACATAAGTGATAGCATAAGCTGCACAGTCAAATCCCAGAAATAATTCACAGCAAGGGAGGTATGTTTGTAGAGCATTCAACTACTAATGAAGTAGCAAAGGTAGTGTACAATAGTTAATGAAACCACAGGTAGTAACCACAGCAAGGAAGATGTACTCCGTTTCAAACAGCAACTACAGATGTAGCCAGCCTCATCTCTTGCCACGATGCATACGCACAGGCAAGCTGCAGGATATTCAATGTTACGACTAACTGCAGCCGGCATTCCCTCCATAGAAGTCTGCGGCGTGTCTGCACAAAAGTCGTGCCATCGCGGGCTGTATGAGCGTAGCTCCATCTGTATTAATGAAGTAGCAGTAATAAGGTATCTTGAGTCATATAAGCCACTGGTTGTATCCACAGCAAGGGAGATGAACACAGTTCCAAACAGCAACTACTAATAAAGCAGCAGTAATAAGATATCTTGTTTCATGTAAGCCACTGGTAATAATATACAAAGATACAGGCACTTAGCTGGAAGGAATAGGGCTGGAAGCATGGACAAGGTATCAGCAAGAAGACTCCAGAAAATTGGCAGTCTGAAACAGTGACCGAATGACAAGGATCCAGAAAGAAACTATCACCGGCAATGAAGCACAGGACTGACTGCCTTATATCACAAACATGGGCCAATTACACTGTTGCAGAGAGACCAGCCCGTGATTACTTAAAGCACCCACAGCTGAGCGACTGCACATACGAGCACAGTGTCCCAGCTGCTTAGTAACAGCCGGGACCAGAAGACACCATGGACACTCTGAGTCCCAGTTGCCTAGCAACCACAGGACCATCAACCAGTGCAGCAGTTCTGAGGTGGTGTCCCAGTCACATGACAATGGTCAGGAGGCTTGTCTGCTGCTCATAACAGTTGGCTTGCACAGAGAGTTTTGGAGGAGGAGATTTGGTGTTAATGAAATGTGTCATAATATCATCTGGGGAGTGAATGTAAGTGTAATGTTATATGGCAGCTCTTTGACATTCTTTTATTAACAGCTTCTTATATAGCGCAGCAAATTCCGTTGCGCTTTACATTATTATAAATGTTATTTGATGGGGAGTGTATTAATGTAGTCTGTGTGTGCTGTTTCATGTCATTTCAGGGTGCCTCTGTGTCTTAATCATGGTACATACTGAGACGATATCGACCCGCTATGTTGTTTACAGCTGAATCGCAACGACATATTGTGCATCTCGTTAATGAAAATGTTGTATGCTAATGAAGGATGGAACATTTATCATTTCGTCCTCCATTAGATAGTTCTGCTATGTACCACAGTCACGATATGTTAGCCTGTCAACCGCCATATTGCCTCGGGAAAAACATTGTCTCAGTGTGTACCCAACTTAAATAAATAATAGGAGCGAATATTAATGTTATTTTTAATTTTATACAGTAGTTGTAGTTTCATTACAAAATATATGTGAATCGAAAACAATATCTATACACTATACGATGTTAAGATCACCAATGGATCACTCCGTCACTCAATCAGGTATGAGGCAGTGGTTGTCCAATTTTCTGACACTCACTTGTGTCTTTTTACTGACAAATTTAATAGGCTTGTATCACTTGCTACCTTCTACACAATACCAAAAAATGTTCTTGAACATATTTCTTAGAGCCTATTACTCACCCCACAGACAGTTTTTGGCGGGTATGTCCACCTCTTGTGAGTGTCATCACTGTTGTACACCAGACGCAGGTCTGCTTCATTGTTTCTGTTTATGCCTGTTGATAAGCAGCTTTTGGTTACACATTTAAAGTTACTCCGTGGAACATATAGTTAACAATTTGCCTTTAAATTCGGAATGGGCAATTTTTGGAATCACTCCTGACAGCCAGAGGGTCAACAAAGGTTGTAGGAAGTTATTGTTGGCTATTAGTGAGGCAGTCCTTAAAACAATTTTGCAATCATGGATTCTTCCTCATCTACCTTCTCTAACTCTTGTCAAGGGGAAACTGCATAATATATTTCAGATTAATTGGTTTGAGACAACATTAAATAAAGTAAAAACTTGCTTCAACACGTTTTGATTCTCAGATGGGGATTAGAGACTATGATATGTATATATGGGTATGTGTGTGTGTGTATTGTGACAAACAGGGTAGTTTGTCCCAGTCTCATGAGAGAGGCTAGCGCTTTCTGTGGTATCTGCAGTCTCATGTTAAAGATAGGGTTAATTCCTCACATATCTCTGCACACACAGCCAGGCTACACAGGTGGATCACATGGGTGTGATTAGTTAGCTAGTGAGTGCCTGGGAGGAGGTATAAGCAGATTGTGTTTGGGGCGGGGTGACTGCCAACAGTTAGTGGCAAGGAAACCACTGTGTCTAGTCAGTGACTGGGTCGTGGGAGTACTTTATGGATGTTATTGCTGGATCTACACTTAATGCTCTATGTACCATCCTGACATTTTCCTGAATAAACTACAGCCCAGTGGTTCAGAAAAACCTGTGTGAGCAGACGGGTTTGCCACAGAATGTATACATATACTGTACATGGGATGCGATTGGGATGCTGGCAGTCGGAATCCCAACACGCAGGCACAATGCTGTCCCCGGAATCCGGACACCCAGCAGCCCTATTGTAAGTATGCAGGGACTGTCAGGGTTGGCCCAGGTAGGGGCACGGGTAGGGTTGGGGTTAGGCTGCCGGGGGGGGGGGGGGGGGGGGGAGTGGTATTAGGTATAGGCACTACCAGGGAGGGTTAGTGTTAGGCTGCGCGGTTGGTCTTCCGACTGCCAACATCCCAACCACCGATAAAGCGTGTCACCTATATATATAGATTGTATCAGGTACATACTTGTGCCCTGTGATACCTCGTGCAGTTCAAGTTCCCCCCTTACACACACACACACGCATTTATTTTTTTTGAGGTTGTAGAGGGGGGGGGGGGGGGGGGATAAGGGGCTGGATTGTATGTGTTAGTTACAAACTCAAATTCCAGACTGTGATTCTTAAGTGCAGAAGGTGCGGGTTAAATGTTTTTTTTTTCTAGGATCTGTAATTGATGTTAGAACAGGCGTTTGCATGTCATAATTTGGACATTCAGGAATTAATTTTGATTTGCACTTTCGATTTATTGTACTTCTGCTCCTTCTAAATGCTCATACAGTATTTTATTCACTTGCTTCCATAAAGCTGCACAGGTAAGCACAGCTTTATTATGACAGATACAAGTTTTTGGCACAGATCCTATTGACCTCACTACATGTACTGTTAACCTGATCTTTAAATTTAAGGTCACCAGTGCAAGTCCATCTCAATCAGGAAATAGTCAAAAGAAAGTGTTGGCATTGTGCAAACATTGAAAATAGCACACATGCCCTTCTAACATTGAGGTCTGATAAGGCACAACCCAGAGAAGTGTTTGTTATCCACTCATTTGACCTCTAGCCCCTGACTGTAAAATACCTCCATTAGCTCAAGATAGCAGGTGAAGGCTTCAGTCAACCCTAAGGGGAAGCATCGGTCAGAGGACTAGTACCTGTCATCAAGACCCATTATCACATTTTCTGTAATAGGTTTCTGCTGTTATGTGCTATCCCCTTTAACTGCAAACAAGACTCAGGCACACTGTGGTCACTACAGCCAGCCTTCTATTAATGTAACATTGTAAATATTGTGCTAGCCAGTCATTCAAGGGTGATTTGCATTGTCTTGTCTTTCTTTACTGTTAATAGATCAGTTCTGTTTAATCAGATATTCATTCAAATTTCTCATTGCCTGCTGCCACTGGCTGGATATGCCCATTCCATATCCTAATTCACTGATTTGGTCAATTCATAAACTGCCCATTTAGCTGTAATTTTTAGCACATTTTTTGTAACCTCCTCCTCTTACTGATATTATGTTATTTAAAGGGATCTTCAACCTTTGGTCCTTCTTCTACCTGACTAACACATAGGTGGGATTCTCTCTCCCTTCTCTTCTGTACTTGTTTCTGATGAGAGAGAGGATATAAAGGTGCATACACAAGGTGAGATATTGACTATGCCCGAGTTTGACTATGCAATTTCCCTTGAACCCCCCTCCCCCCCCCCCCAAGAGCCCAGAAGAACCGATATCGGGGGTAATTCCAAGTTGATCGCAGCAGGAAATTTTTTAGCAGTTGGGCAAAACCATGTGCACTGCAGGTGTGGCAGATATAACATTTGCAGAGAGAGTTAGATTTGGTTGGGTTATTTTATTTCTGTGCAGGGTAAATACTGGCTGCTTTATTTTTACCCTGCAAATTAGATTGCAGATTGAACCCACCACACCCAAATCTAACTCTCTCTGCACATGTTATATCTGCCTCCCCTGCAGTGCACATGGTTTTGCCCAATTGCTAACAGAATTCCTGCTGCGATCAACTTGGAATTACCCCTATTGTCTATGCGATTTTGGCTATGTGTGATTTTGCCTATGGCCGTTTTTGTACTAGAATGTACACAATATAGTCTAATTTGCCTTGCCTGCACGGTCTATTTTTTCTTGCGATACCGATCCCGCGGGACCGCGCATAGGTATCGCAAGCTGTGTACACATGGTGTGATATGTGCTAACTTTTCTTGACATTTTGACTATATAGTAAAAATCGCAAGAATACATAGCACCGTGTGTATGCACCTTAACACCTTGACATATATAAATCTTCTGATTGAATATAGAGGGCACACGTCCAATTAGAAGCTGACTGTAAATTAATTCAGTGTTTCTGATCGGTCTCATATCTTCTGCGGATCTCCTTTCCCTTTGGACATCTCCTACCTAATCAATACTTTTGTCTAAACAAATGGGGGAGAAATGGACACCTCCCTATTACATGTTCCTGAGATCCGTGAAGAACTGAATAGTGCTCTGCTGCCCATAGCTACAAGATAGACCTCACAACTTCCAGAGATCTCTGTTTTGAGTTATGGACAAACATATTGCCCCATTCAGAGTTGTATACTAATGCAATGGTTTGCATACAACTCCGATGGTGGGTGGACTGTGCATGTGCAGGACGGGTTCAGTGGGATTGCTCACATTGCCCCTTAAACCGCTGCATGATTGACATGCTGTGGGCAGTCGGGGGTGGTAGCGGCAACGGTGACTGGTTTACAAAACTGTGCGGCGGCACACCCATTTTTTAGGTCTGCCGAGGCCAGAGTCTGCAGCTTCCGATGCAGATTTCATGGCGCCGGCAGAGGAGTTCCGGCAGCTCTTCTTAGGCTGATGGCCAGTGACTGCCCGATGGTGATCCATGCTGCATCCCATAGTATGCTATCAGCGAGAGAATCAAAGGGAGCTGGCCCTCAGCATCAGAACACAAGTTTCATTGACTAGACCTCCACCCCTGATTGATATGTAGGTGGACTGTTTAATTAAAGAGGGTTGCCTAAAAAATAAATACATGTCTACTATAAGCTTTCTTGTAGAAATCTGAAAATATACTTTGACACCCTTCAGAACAATTGAAAACACAAAATAGTTACAACCCATCCTACTGTGCAAATCCTTAATCACAATTAAGCACTAAAACGCACTATAGACATGTTTTTGTTGGTATGAGGAAACAAACGGGCATCATTTAGAGCAGGGGTGGGGAACCTCCGGCCCGCGGGCCGTATAAGGCCCGCAAAGCCGTTTGGTCTGGCCCACCCGCTCCTCTCAGTGAGACATGCCACCGCACAGTCCGGCGGCAGCGTGTCTCAGCTGTCACCACACGGAGGAGAGCGCGGCTATTGTCGGGCGGCGGCGGCGTGTAGGACTTGAAACCAGCCGCCGGTTCGTGAGCCAATCAGAGCTCGCGGACCGGCAGCCAATCAGGAGCCGCGGCTGCCGGTACGCGAGCTCTGATTGGCTCTCGAACCAGCGGCTGGTTTCAAGTCTTACACGCCGCCGCCCAACATAGCCGCGCTCTCCTCCATGTCCCCGCCGAAAGGAGCGGTAAGCGGGACGGGGGGGCATCCGTATACCTGGCACTGTGGGGGGGCATCTGTATACCTGGCACTGTGAGGGGCATTTGTATACCTGGCACTGTGGGGGCATCTGTATACCTGGCACTGTGGGGGCATTTGTATACCTGGCACTGTGGGGGCATCTGTATACCTGGCACTGTGGGGACATCTGTATACCTGGCACTGTGGGGGCATTTGTATACCTAGCACTGTGGGGGCATCTGTATACCTGGCACTGTGGGGACATTTGTATACCTAGCACTGTGGGGGCATCTGTATACCTGGCACTGTGGGGACATCTGTATACCTTGCACTGTGGGGACATCTGTATACCTGGCACTGTGAGGGGCATTTGTATACCTGGCACTGTGGGGGCATCTGTATACCTGGCACTGTGTGGACATCTGTATACCTGGCACTGTGTGGACATCTGTATACCTGGCACTGTGGGGGCATTTGTATACCTGGCACTGTGGGGCAATTTGTATACCTGGCACTGTGGAGGCATCTGTATACCTGGCACTGTGAGGGGCATTTGTATACCAGGCACTGTGGGGGCATTTGTATACCTGGCACTGTGGGGGCATTTGTATACCTGGCACTGTGGGGGCAATTGTGGATCTGGCACTGCACTATTGGGGGCATATGTGTATCACGTCCCATTTTAACTGGCCACACCCATTTTTTTGGCGCGCGCGGGGGCAGACTTGTATGGTTCCCGAAGGATTTTATAAATATCCAAATGGCCCTCGGTAGAAAAAAGGTTCCCCACCCCTGATTTAGAGCTACGATTTAATGGTCATGTTCTCAAACTTGCTTAAAATAACCCCAACAGAAAACCAAAGTAGAAAAAAGATGAGGCTATTTTGGCCAAAAGAAGTGAGTGATAATGACAGTTGAGGGGTGTGTTATTGGGCTTTATACTGTAACTCATCTCATCCCTTTTGACATTTGTCTGGCAAGTAATCTATCCATTATTAAATAAGACTCACAGAGATCACCCACATGATGTGCTTTATAAAGATGAAATAGTGCTCGATTTTAAATGGCATCACTAATCATAAAATGACTTTATATTCTGCAATATATTATAACTTCTTATAGTATATTATTTTGTGTGCCACTGACAGTATATGTAGCAGCTATTGATTTTGCCTACATAGTTGGCTCTTGCAATGACAGTTTATGTGGGTTTTCTGGCACGGATTGCTCAGTATACTTTTTGTCACTTTGTGATTAATTAAAGAACATGTGTCTTGTAACTTATATGCACAGACACATTATATAGCATCATTAACATGTTGGCATGGCATGTTCGACTGTGTCCCAATTCTCATTGCCAACATGAGTGTCAATATGGAAACTACATCCCGAGTTTGAAAGTGTTCCCTGTATTACTGTAATACAACCCAGTCTTCTTCTATAACATGATGCTCAACCTGTTTTCTGCAGTATGCAGCGGGTATTCCGTATTTTATTTCGCACACAAGCAAAACCATGTCTAGTGTAATTTAGTCATAAGTGAATATTGATTAAATATGAGTAGCCTGAAAATATATAGCACTATCACTATAAGTTCTTGACACGGGGACTGCTTAGTCCTATGTAGTATTTTAAATTGAAGTTTGTTTTTAACCTGTTTTTCCCCTTCTACTTTTACCCTACTTTTTATCTTTTCAAGTTTTAGAATCGTTTCTTATGTAGAATCTTATTCAGCTTTATCTGAGTTGTTTTGCATTGTTTTATTACTCTGTGTAATAGCATCCTAGAATCCTTTAGCCTGAGTGAATAAATATAAAGCTAGCTTTGTTGTGTTTTTTTCCTTTTTAGGAAATATTGGAAAAATTATCCGAGGAGAAAAAAATGTACATGTTGCAGTTTTAAAAATAGTGTCAAAAGGCACAATGCATGCAAACAACACTTGTATCAGTCTTCATTGATTTTAATAGAGTGCATCTTTACATGTTGTTTTCTTCTTTCCGTGAAATGCAACAGAACAGAAACCTCACTAGTGACAACTGTTCTTTTATAAGTGCCTATAAAGTGATTTTCCAAGGTGAAAATACACACATATTGTGATTCAAACAGTAAGTGCTTCTGTTGCATTGCGTTCTGCTTACATAATGTTTTCCAAAATGTATCTTTGAGGGTAAATGAAGTAAGCTAGTACTAACATTTTCAACAAACTAAAGTGGGGCACACACTAGGCGATTTCTACAAATTTTTTTATTTTTAGCCTGAAATTGTCTAGTGTGTATGGGGGTAATATTGGTGAACGATGCGTGGTCCCGCACGTCGGTCAGCGATCACCAACATTGAGCTGACATGCAGCTAAACTCGTCAATGTCGGACTAAGCTGCGTGTTCGGGAATGCCGGCGGTGACGCCACTGAACGTTATCGTTGAACGATAACGTTCAGTGTGTACGCACTATATTGTTGAAAGCTATATTGTTCAACGAATTGTTCACTGCCAGCATTTACACATCAGGTAGTGTGTACCCGTCTTAACCTTTTAACACAGTGGGTGTGAGGCTTCTGGTTTGTCTATACAGCACTTCCTGGGTTTATTCAGAGATTACGTAAACTGATGGTGTACGCACACATCTCCAATGTCAGCTTAACTGCGCAATGCCAGGACCCATTGTGCGCATACGCGTTTTATCGGCAAAACAATTCCTGTGTTGTCAGATGCTGTGCCCCCCTAATGACATGCTGTGGCTGTTTAGGGGTGATGACAGTGAGGCGTTTCCTAAAACCGAGGTGTGACGCCTCCATTTTGTGTGAGTTCCAGGACCAGTGTTTGTGTCTTCTGACCTAAGGGTTACTTAGATGGAAAACGTACTTCCTGATGATCCGATGTGGCGTCTTCAAACGCAGCAACCTATGAAACAAGCATGCAGAAGGTATCTGTTAACACAAGATGTCTGCTGCAACATTGCACATTTTTGCACATCAGCTGCATTAAAAGAAGCAGCTGCTGAATATACTGCATCCATTTCTGAATCAGGCCCCTCGTCTTTAAATTTCAGTAGTAAGATTTGGTCATACTGCCTAGGTCACAAAATGGACATGTACTGTATAACCCAGTGTTTTAACTGCAGGATGATCTAAAATGAAATGTTGGTTAATAGTGTAGAGCTATTCTGCACCATAATTCCCAGTGTATTTTCTTCCTGTTTTTCAGTATTAGAAGTAATATTCAAGAAATATATGTAACACTAATCTTTTCACATATCTGCCTTTTCATATTCCCTACATTCTCGACTAATTTAGGTAACAAATGAGTTAAAGCATACTATTTTATAGTTTGTTTTATGTGCCGTACATATTGACTAAACTCCAAATATATGGTGCCCATTTTCGGCCATCACTTCCCGTATTGATTAGTTGGCAAACATGCAATAATAATAATGAAAATATATTGATTTGCTGTCCTCATTTGCCTATGAGCTTATTTATTAATTTTACGTGTTTCTCCTTTCTTTTCTCTTTGATGTAATTGCTTCTCAGACGAGCCTTGTTGTAGAAGAGCTTGTAAAGGAGTACTGGACACAGGAGGAGAGGGACAAAGTACTAAAGTCTATCTTACCATTACTAGCAGAACGCCATGACCTGCGTCAAGAATGGCGACAGAGGTGAGAAAATTATAGCTGAAGAATAAGATTTGTACTTTGCACCTAAAATCACATTATTGCCTTTTATGTCATCATTATTATTATTATTTTACTAAGACTCTCTCTTCCTAAAATAGAATATATTGTATCTGTCTGACATGCTTCCAGGAGAAATGACTAGACCCAAGTCTACAATGGTGTCATCCCATTCCTAACTAATAGCGACTACACAATCGCAGTCTTAAATGGGAATACTGAAGTGTCTTGAGTGGTACAGATCCATCTCTGTCTCCGTTATCTCTTTAAAATTAGAACCATTCACCAAGGGTTGTCATTTATATTTGTCTTGCATCTCAAACTTCTTATTAGTACAAATACTTCCCAGCCAGTTGGCTTATTTTAATTACGAATCGAAAGTGGACAATGTGACATCATTGGATATATTGGCATCACATGCCACATACAGCAGAAAGCAGTCATTATTTAATAAAAGCTCAGCAAATGAAATAGTGATCATGGTAAAGCATCGTGCTACTACTTCTGCCTTCCCACCACTCACTCATTAACACCACCATGAATGTTTAGGATAAAGAGGTGCGCCAGAGGAGGTTGTGCCACAGTAGTCAAGAATAGTACAATTATGTGTGATCACATATCAGTGAACAGTTCCTACAGCTAATCATTTATGACCATGATACCTGTCACATAGATGCCAAAGAAGTTTGGCTGCCTTGGGTGGTGGTTTGGATAGATGTTTGCAACAAGTGGGCTTGCTAGTTGGGGATGGCGACAGGGAAGTTGGAAAAGCAGATAAGATTTGTGTAATATGACAAAGAGTGATACTTCTGATTCGTTATGATTAAAAGGTGCTTA
Source organism: Pseudophryne corroboree (assembly GCF_028390025.1). Taxonomy (NCBI): domain Eukaryota; kingdom Metazoa; phylum Chordata; class Amphibia; order Anura; family Myobatrachidae; genus Pseudophryne; species Pseudophryne corroboree. The sequence goes on along the minus strand of NC_086454.1, from coordinate 232,725,090 downwards.
TTTTCTTAACTGAATGAAAAGTGCTTGTACCATTTTCATAAACAAGCTATCATGTAGCATAGAATACTATACACAGCTACAACCCCACCTGGATACACAGGATGGATTAGAGCATTCATTTAGCAAAATGCATACTTAAGGAAGACTGTGGATTTTTTTCCAAAAATATTAAATTCAGATAAAAAAAGGGACAAATGACAATCTTTAATAAAGATGAGTGATACCTCCTGCAAACTATGTTTGCACAGTGAGTGCTACGGAGCTTTGACTTGACTAAAGTCCTCTCATATTTTCTTGAAAAAAAAAAATATTTCCTACTCTAATCATTCAGCCGGTCAGATGCGCAGTCTTATAGGCCACATACCCATATAGACAGATCAGAGTCTGATCACAGAAGTCACAGCTTTTGGTTTATTTCTCTGAAGCACATATTTGTTTTTTATGTACGTAATAATTTATTTTCCCATTAGGAAATCTAACACGGACAGACCATTGCTATACAGTTAGTAACAGCACAGTGGTACCATGACACTAAAAACGGTGATTTGTACAATCACACACGTTACATGTGTTTACTAAAGTTAAAATGCTAGTAAACACCAGTGAGTATGAGCTGAATGTGATAATTAAGTTAACATTTTTTTACTACATTGTGAACCCTTACGCTGTGTTTCAACATGATCTTTAGAAGCTAATACTCAATGGTTATTTTATGTGAGTCACATAAAATTGTAATTTTGCCTCACTTAAATGGACTTAATTGCAGCTGTGGTTTTATTGTTGCTTCTCTTCTCAGTCTACATGGTTTCTCCTTTTTAACTGTGCTTTGATAGAACAAGTACTTAATATTATTAATAGTTAACTGATCAGGCATTGTTACAGTATCCTAAGACAGGATGAAGAGATATAAGAAAGTAAGTACAACTGATTTTATAACTCAGAGGACTTGCGCACACCATGATCAATAAAACTGAGAGCAGTTGCTAATGTGAAATTTCATTGTTTTAAGATTGATAGCAGACAGTCACCTATACTTAAAAGCAAAGCATAAAACATGTTGTGTGCCTTTAAGCTTCCCTGACAAGTAATCATTTATTCTGACGATTTGATCAATTGCCATTAAATTGGACAGAGCTTGTATGTTTGATGCCAAAGGAATTAACTTAATCAGTAAAATTGTTGTATTAGCGCAACCAAAGTGGTCAATGTTTTTTTATTTAAAGTATCAAATCACGGAATACATTTAACAATTTGTTGAACCGTCAAGTTTTGTACAACCTAGCTAATCCATGCTTGGTTTAATTTACTTTAGAGCTGATTTTTCATTGACCAAATCATTGTAAGTGTAGTTATCTTTTTAGATTACTCACAAAATCTGTGTTACGGAGGTCATGTCATTGCTGCAGGATGTTTCTGGCTAAACAAATGCAATTTCAAAGAGCAGAGATTTGTTGAAGTCTGAAACTAGGACATTAAGCTGGGGAGCCAGTATCATGTCGCCATGTAAACACAACCTTAACAACTTGAGAGCCTTTGAATAAATATGATGTGGTGGACTTGTTAACAGAAATAGGCCAGAACTTCCTCATTTTGCTCAGTTTGTTTATGGTAGGTGACAGCGCTGTGACAGACATAGCGCTAACATGACTGCCAAGGTATTTCTGGTTCTGTCTTATTCCAGGTGACCCTTCCTTGACCTGCTTGCTAATGTAGGTCATCCCTTGTTCTTGTAACCTTCAAAAACTACTCTAGAAAGCAGAAGGGGTACTGTGGCTTTTGTAACCAAATGTCTGAGTTGGCTGTAGAAAAATGTAGATGACAAGCAAATTAATGCGTATTTAGCTACAATGAACTACTACTATGGTTTCAATGTCACCTTGAAATAGTGGTGTCATTGGAGCCATGGGATTAATTCCAACCAGAGTCCTATCGTTGTGGAGTTTCCATGTGTTTGCATGGCTTTCCTTCGACAGAATCCTAATTTACCCTTCCAATATATATCAGTGTTTCAGCACTTAGGTTTACATAAAATTAGTAATTTGGAAAAATAAATGTTTTGAAAAATGATCTGCGTCCCCATATGTTTGTACATTCTACATACAGTAAGTAGCCCTTTTTTTGTCTCTCAAAAATACTTTTTTTCAAATATATTTTCTTCAATGATATTTATGGGGTACATTATCTTATAGGCCCTAGAATCTAGGGTTATTAAACTTACTATCCAAGTTCCCCTCTTTTTGTGTCGGTTGGGCCTTTCCTATGTATTTTTATATAACTTAATCTCTTAACTGCCTTTATGCATCGGATGAAAGTAATGTAGCCCTTGTAATGGTAGTGGCATTGGCTGGATCTTTTGAAGGATGCTGGCTACACACTAAAAAAAAGATATTGTTCATTCTACCAACAAATTACATATTTATAGTTTATCTGCGGGTGTGTGCACTTGATATGTACCGGTGGTGCATCTGCATGTGTGTACGGATGACCCGCCTTCGCCTGTACACTGGCTGCATGGGCCACTGACACTGATATCACAGCTGAACGGGCAAATTCAATTGCCGTCCAGGTGTGATGTGTTGCCCGACATATCGAGCGTCCTATTGGTAAGTGTGTATAGCTTACCTAATTGCCCACTCATTGGTGGAATGAAGAGTTGGCTAGATTGTCAAGTCTGCGTACACACCTGAATGATTTATCTGCATATTAACCGCTCACACGTTCCTTTCCGACGATGGAGCACAAACAAAGTTGTTCCTACGCACTAAACAACTATCGTTGTTGCCAAAAGATATATCTGTTCTGGGGATATTGGCGTATTAATGTTTTACTCTGTAACGCTATTGCGTGGCTGGCTGGTTGTCTATACACACTGGCAGATGTACAGATATATCTGCTAGATATACCATCATCAGCTGTTCAGCAGGGCCGACCTGATATGGCTTTGATTGACATATATTCTGTAAACACGAACAGATGAACTATCAATATGCTGTTTGTTGGCTGACTGAATGACATATCGCAGTGTGTACTCAACCTTAGAGTGTTTTGAAGGCTGGCATATGAGTATCTTACTGAGAGTGATGTCAAATGTACCACATACATCCCATACCGTTTCACCTAATACTTCTTTGTGTAGTAATACTTACATATACAAGCTATGGCAATCTCTGATCCCACTAGAGTGCTAAACCTGATCTTAGTTATCTGTATAATGTGTTTTCTGATAAATAATGTACTTTATGCAGTAGACTTAAATCCCTCCCCCAATATGCTAAACTAACTTACTGAATATTGCTCTGCTCAAATATAATTTATATACTCAATAGCTGTTTTGCTTAAATTTGTCAAGTTTCGTTATCACAGTCTGTAACTCCAGCGGCATCTCAAATGTTAGATTGTTCCCATAGAATGTAAGCTCTCCCAAGCAGGCCCTTCCCCCCACCTGTGCATGTGCTTTTCCTTCTCTTACTTCTATTATCATCTACTCCATACTCCATATAAAGGCACCTAACCCTTGGTTGCGGCTGCTCTGCTGCTTACTTGAGTGTCATGACCACTCATGCAGTAATGTTTATTTACCATGTACTTGTCCAGTATTGTCTTGTACTGTAAGGGGTGTATTCAGTAGATGTCGGATCCTTTACGACGAAAAGAATCCGACATCTGAGTATTCAATGACCGATCGGATTTGGCTGTTTACAACAATGCCAATCCGACTTTTATTGAAGTCAGATTGACATTGTCGTAAACGAGGCCAAAACCTGTTGGATTGGGCCGCCACTTCTGCCAAAACACGTGGATACGCGCCTATTCAGCCAATCCACGTGTTTTACGACAAGTCGTAATTCCCAACTTGTCGATGAAAAAGCCGGGCCATTAAATAGGACGGAACCCCTTCCGACCTAAAACAGCCGGAAACTGCCGTCTTTCTGACGAGACGGCAGTTTCCGACAAGAATTGAATATACCCGTAAGTCACTGTTTTCTTGTACCGTTAATATGTTTCTGTATTTTGTTAGGCGCTGTTGATCCCTTGTGGTGCCATTAATAATAATTAATGTAAAAGTGCATTTGTTTTAGGATTTATTTTGTTGTGATTTTATTTTTTCTATACTGTATACTTTCCAAATGAGAAAAAGTCAATAAAGATATCAATTAAAAAGTGCAAATAACGAAAAAGCATTTTGGTAAGAATAATATATTGATATTTTTTATGTACTAGCATTTCAGATTGGTGAAAGGTATGGCTTCATAGGAAACTGAAAGTTGTTTTTTATTATATCATTTATTAATGTAAACTTTTTAATTTTACCAATGCTTTTAGAATTCAAGTTATGTTCAGATACCCCCTCCCAACAAAAATTCCCATGATACATTAGAAACTAAACATGACTTTAGATAAATACATTTGTAGTTCAGTTGAATATATTTGCCGCTTGATGTACTAGTATATGGATTTCAAGAGCCTTCCAGTGCTGATCGCCAAGGCTGCTCAGCCATCTTACTTGACAAAGATGTTTTCTTAGTCCTAGTGTATTGAAAACACAAGAACTTGATGAAAGAATGATAAGTGGGTAAGAGTTTTTAGCAGACAAGAGAGATTAGGTGCTCAGGACATGTTTAGCCAAGAACAAAGGAGATTGAGAGAAGATAAGTGGTTAAGAATGTTTAAAGGGGAGGTACATAGAGGGAACACAGATCGGATGTGTATCACTTGATGATGTTTTTGTATAGCTTTAGGCTTACATTGTAGCATTTGTAATCTTTGCTGTAGTAAACCAAAGGTTAAAGATCCATCCCGGCTTAATTTCTTATTTTTACGTGGTTGTTTTCAAAACCAGAATTCATATTTGTAAGAAAACTCCTTCTTCACACTGTGTTAACATCTGTGTATTTACTTAGATTCAATATTACCGCTGAGAGACAAAATGTTAATATGATTAACATACCTGGGTTATAGTTTTTTTAGAACATATTATAAATGCATACTTTATTGTGCAATTGGAACTGCTTTATCTAGCTATTTGCACTATTAATAGGATCTGCCGTGTTGTTGCATCATAATAATACATCTGTAGGCACCCGTACCATCTAAGTGCCGTAAGAACTATTTTTCATAACCAATGTTTTCAACAATACATTTTGTCGGAAATATTTCTATAGTAACAGTTATTTATATAGCACACACATATTCCCCAGCGCTTTACATGGAATATTTGGCCATTCACATTAGTCCCAGTCCCCAGTAGATCTTGTAACATTCACTTCCATATATACACTAGGGTTATTTTATTTGTCAGAATCCAATTAACCTACCAGTAAATGTTTGTGGGAGGAAACCAGGGCACTCAGAGGAAACCCTTGCAAGCACGGAAAGAATATATAAACTCCACACCGTGAGGCCTTGCTGGGAATTGAACCCAAGACCCCAGTGCTGTGACCAGTACACCAACCATGCTGTCCACAAATAACCCATTGCTGTGGAATTCCCACATTCTTACTTTGGAACGAAGGCCATCTACATTTCAGTGCCCTGCTGGGAAGACAACAACGTTTTTAACATTCTGTTAGGAATTATAATATAAATCAGATTGTAGAGTGCTGCTACTACTCTTGTACTATAAAAACACTTCTTTCTAAATAGATTAACTGCATTGCATTAAATACTTATATGTTTCATGCCTTCAGTGATATTAGTAATAGGGACAGTTAAGCTTGTGATAAAAGGTTAATAACAAAAGTTCCCTTATGAAATGGTAATATTAAGAGGCCTATACGCAGGTTTAGCATGGTATGCCGGCGGTCGGGCTCCCGGCGACCAGCATACCGGCGCTGGGAGCCCGACCGCCGGCTTACCGACAGTGTGGTGAGCGCAAATGAGCCCCTTGCGGGCTCGCTGCGCTCGCCACTCTATTTTATTCTCCCTCCAGGGGGGTCGTGGACCCCCACGAGGGAGAATAAGTGTCGGTATGCCGGCTGTCAAGATTCCGGCGCCGGTATACTGTGCGCCGGGATCCCGTCAGTCGGCATACTGAAGACCACCCCTATATGCTGTATGCAGTGTGGTGACGTTCCTGTTTCACACTATGGGAGTCCATGTACTAAGCCTTGGAGAGTGATAAAGTGGAGAGAGATAAAGTACCAGCCAATCTGCTCCTAACTGCCATGTTACAGGTTGTGTTTGAAAAACGACAGCAGCTGATTGGGTGGTACTTTATCTCTCTCCAAGGCTTAGTACATCGGTCCCTATGTCTTATAGTAGACACATGATTAGAAGTTATAAGAGGAAGCAGTTATCAGTATGGCGGTGTCGCATCACAAATTATGAGGACGATGGACAGATTTGCTGCTCCTTTCATGACCTTCCACCTCTCTTTTCTGCCATCTGACTTTGCCACCTTCTCCTGACCTCCGGGGACACTTCCAGTCTTTCACCTGGGCTTTTTGTAATTTGCTCGGCTTTCAGTGAGCCTAATTCAGCATCAATAGGTATATGTTAACACTCCGCATTGCTGGAGCCTCCATTGTCTTCTGTCTGACTCCTCCAAAGGGTGTAGCGGTCATGTGAAAAACCTCCGCTCTGGTGTAGATTGTGTATAAAGTGAAAGCATTTATTCATATATAATAAGCCTCAACAAGCTATGAAAATATAAGAATGACTAATACTAAAGTGGAGACCCACAAAAAACTTCTCAAACCAATACAGATATGGTAATATAAGAGCATCAATTATTAGAAATAAAATGTTTATAAATCTAATCAGTTCTTAATCATGTGTGAAATCCAGTCTTCTCTAAGACACAGTAAAATTAGTATCACAATATTGTATATCACTGGATTTTACTGTATGGAGCTGATTCAGGGGTGGACGCTACACCAAGACGCTGCATATTTGTACACCGCAGCTGTGCAACAATAAACAAATGCTGCAGAAGGTGTCTTGTGTACATAGACATCGCCTGCTGGATTCTGTGATCTGCTGCTGCATCTGAAGATGCAGCATCGGATCATCTGCATCAAATTAGTACATCTGTAACCCTCAGGATGTCTGGTGAAATAACGCTGCTGGAGCCAGTGAGGCTGCATTCAAGGACGCATCTACTGGCTTCGGCGCCCCAGAAAACGCAGCTGACACGCTGTCATTTCTAGAACATTGCCTGAAGCCTCCCTGAAACAACAGCAGCATGCATCGTAATGGGCACTGTGAGCAACATGGCAGAACAAGAGCTGCACTTTCTCAGGTTGGCTTCTGCACATGTGCTGATCTCGAAACATTGAAGATTTGCATTAACATTGAATTAACGTGTGTCTCTGAATCAGGCCCCATAGTCTAGTGTTTCCAGTTAACAGAGGAAGTCCGCGTATTCAATTATCATAAATTGTTATTGAGATGTTATGAAGAAATTATTTTCTTTGCTTATGGAAATTAAAGATTACAATAATTCCTCTTAGTAGTAAAGGTCCATTCAGAACATGGCAAACATTTAGGGGCTGGTTTAGCGTTAGTTACAAACCATGTTATACTCCAAGAGGTGCAAACGTATATTCTTTAATTGCATGCTGCGCACATATAACGGTCATCGCTATACTTCCCAGAGTATGCTCCTAACTGTAACTCAGGGGTAATTGTAGCAGTGATAAGAGCGGAGAAGTGAGCCAGTGGAAAAGTTTCCCATTGCAACCAATGTGTTACTGGCTTCCCTGACCTTCCTTGTTTGAAGCTGGTTTGCTCAAAATACACTAGGTTGATAATTTGTAGTCAGGAGATGAAAACATGCTTTAGAATTTTGTACTGCTTTCAACCACAGGGCCAGGCTTTGTTTGGTTCTTCAGTTTGAAGGGGGTCCACCACGCTAAAAATGTCTCCTCTGTGATAGTAGGTGATGGAGTAGAAGGGGAGAAGTAGCACAGCGTACTTAAGGGATAATTCAGATCTGATCACTGCTGTGCATTTTCGCACAGCAGGCGTTCAGATCTGAACTGCGCATACACCGCAATGCGCTGATGGGCTTCGCCGATCAGCGACGGGATGGTGCAAAGGATCCATTTGCACAGGCGTTCGCAAGGTGATTGACAGGAAGAGGCCACCTGTGGGTGGCAACTGATCATTTTCAGGGAGTGTCCGGAAAAATTCAGGTGGGCTCAATCGCTTTCAGGGAGTGTGCCTGACGTCAGCTCCGGCCCCAATCAGCAGGATTCAAACACACTGGAAGATACAGTCCTGGGCTGCGCAAAGACTGTACAAACTCATGTTGTGCAGCTTGCTACACATGCGATCGCACACTTGCACAATAAAAATACACCCCCCCTGTAGGCGGCGGCAGAAAAAAATGCAGCCCAGCTATCAGATCTGAATTAGACCCTTAGTAGACAAGGCACTGAACTCACGGGTGCCTCTCAAAATAACCTGGAGTGCCACCTTGTGGCACTAGTGCCAAGAGTTACCTATTCCTAATGTTAACGTAGGATGCTGGTATACTTCAAAGTGTACTGTAAATATTATTTATCCAGAGGCAACAGTAAGTGAAAATAAACTTTCTTATATACTTCGTTTCCTGTTCAATCATCCCATTCTTAATAATTGATTTAAATGCTAAATTAAGAAACTATTTTACTTAAAAGACTATGCAACTCTTTATGACTCACATTTGTATATAGGAGTCTAAAACATCCAAATGTGTCTAAAATTGGTAGTTTACACAACATAACAATTTGTATAAGGAAATGTGTACTTTATATATTTTATTCATCTGTCCATCATGTTTCCTCCACAGCTGTCCATCCCTTCCCCTTAGTATGTAAGTTACCAGCAGGGTCCTCCTCCCTCTTGTTCATCCCTAGAACTCTCCATGTCACTAGTGCTCCTTCCCTTGTCTCCATCTCCCCTCCAGTGATTGACTTGCTTGTTTCCCATATGCTGAGTATATTATCACAGAGTACTGAATTGATTCCCACCCACAACTCACTAATGTATGCTTCTGCTCGCTTCAACCAGTTGCACAAGTCAATAAAAATAATAATCATAAATTACCATCCTAATAAACAATTCTTTGAATGGTATAACATAGATGTACGGTATGTAAAAAAAAAATTAAGATAAATAACAAACAGCATTTTCTCAAAGAGCAAAAATAATGTTCTAATTGGCCCAAAGTATAATAGCATATACAGGTTGAGTATCCCTTATCCAAAATGCTTGGGACCAGAGGTATTTTGGATATGGGATTTTCGTGTATTTTGGAATAATTGCATACCATAATGAGATATCATGGTGATGGGACCTAATTCTAAGCACAGAGTGCATTTATGTTTCATATACACCTTATACACACAGCCTGAAGGTCATTTTAGACAATATTTTTTATAACTTTGTGCATTAAACAAAGCGTGTGTACATTCACACAATTCATTTATGTTTCATATACACCTTATACACACAGCCTGGGGGTCATTTAATACAATATTTTTAATAACTTTGTGTATTAAACAAAGTTTGTGTACATTGAGCCATCAAAAAACAGCTTTCACTATCACACTCTCACTCAAAAAAGTCCGTATTTCGGAATATTCCGTATTTCGGAATATTTGGATATGGGATAGTCAACCTGTAATAGTGTATTCTAAAAATAAGGTCATTATGTGAACAGTGATGAATTGTCAACACGACTAGAAAATGAACAGAACGTTCCTGGTAGTCCAGTGGTGACAGTGGTTCAGCAATGTCTTTCTGGTCCAGCAGTCATCTGAGTATCGCCAACCCTCTCCCTAATGCGTAATCCTAACTGTCCTGTCCTGCAGCCTAACCCTAACTATTGGCATTATGAGAATGTCAGTATTTGACATGTCGACATTCTGCAGATGTAGACATGCCCCATGTCATCATTTCAAAAAACGTCTACAGCATAACTGTTGACAAATGTCAACATAATGACTGCATCCTGGTGAATATGTTTAATTCTGTTTGATTAGAATTAAGTGACGTTTTCAGGGCTATCGTACCAAAGATTTGGGTCATTGCTCATTTGGCTGCAGAGTTTTCACATTGTTTCAAGCAGAATTGTAATTGTTCCGTGCAGAATTTCTGATATCACCTTTGTTCCCCCCAGACTTCTCCCTTGTAGGCTCCATTTGTGTCACAATTTCCCAAACTTTAAAGATATTCATGGCTTATCTCAGATAGTTAAATTAAAAATGACTGAGGTAATTAATTCACATGTGGTCAATCCTGGATATCCTTAAAACCTGGACTGCTAGGCTGCCCTGAGGACCAAGTTTGCTGCTTTAGTCTAAAAACAAAAGTATTGATTAGTTACCAACATAATTGCAGTATATGTGCATTAGTTAATTGTACGTTTGTGCAGTAATAAATTGTACATTTATTTTTAATTAAGGGGCCAATTTATCACCATCCACATCTAAGGATGCAGATGTGATGTGATAAAATTGACCCAATTCGCAATGTGATTATTGATTACATTGCATGGATGTATAAATAATCGCTTGCAGGGACAGAGCTTGCGAGAAAGCTCTGTCCCTGCGATGCCTCTCCGCAGCATTGTCCGCCACCAGACATCGCCTATGCTACCTTACTAAATCAGGGACTTGGTTACTAAAAAAAAAAAGTTAATTAAATGGCCTGAATGTAATACATTCAGGTGATACTAAAATAATGTGGAAAGGGTGTGAAAACACCCCTTTTCACATTATTTTCGTAAAATATTGATAATAAATATCCCCGGAAATCTTTTCATATTAAGATGGGGTGGGGGGGGGGGGGGGGTTGTTGGGTTTTTTTTTTAATAGTAACAAGACCAAATATTTAATGATGTTTTGTATTGTTAGAATTAGAAGGAAAAAAACAAGCCACTTTAGAGTGTGTCTGGCCGGCCTAGTGTTTTCTAGTACGTAGTCTGTAAAAAATAAATTATAATAAGTCTTGTTTGCTCACTTCATTCTGCTATGTTAACTTACTGTATGTATCAAAGCATATTAATATTACATTGATGGCACTGGCTTAGCAAACTGATTTCTGGGAAACCAAGCTGCATTAGGAACAATAATTATCAGAGTCATGCAATAGTGGAAAAACATCTATTTCATGAAGGTATCATCTTACTAAAGAGCATGGTGGCCTGTTATAGGATGTTGCCGCTCATAGATGTGTGGTCACCAGTTTTGGAGTTTACTAAAGAGCTTGTACTTTAGCTCTACAAAAAGTGTTTCTTTCCAGCAATCATCATTGAGTATAATTGTAAGGCCCCAGCATCAGGTTGGAGACCATTTTACTGTTCCAGTATTAAAGGCTGCTCACAAGTCAGGCACTTTCCACTGAAACAAGGATGGTGTAATGGTTAGCATTACTCCCTCACAGCACTGAGGTCATGGGTTCGATTCCCACCATGGCACTACCTGTGTGGAGTTTGTATATCCTCACCATGCTTCTGTGGGTTTCCTCCGGGTTCTCCGGTTTCCTCCCACAATCCAAAAATATACTGGCCGGTTAATTGGCTCCCAACAAAAATTAACCCTAGCATGAATGAGTGTGGTGTATATGTGGTAGAGAATATAGATTGTAAGCTCCACTAGGGTAGGGACTTATGTGAATAGCCAAATATTCTCTGTAAAGCGCTGCAGAATATGTGTGTGCTACTGTATATAAATAACTAGTCATAATTATGTTAGGGACACCATCTCTAGATATGAGGGAAATGCTACAGTCTCAGTAAACCACCAAGCATTAAAGGCAGCTCCCCCAGTTATGGAAGGGTTTCTAGGTATTATATCACCTTCTCCCTACTACCCCTGTCCCGGGAATGCAAGGAAGGCACTGTTTATTTATTTTTAGGGAAATACCTGAGAAGTCCTGTTGACAAGTGAATGTATAGAAGAAGTTTCCTAAGGAAAATAGGTGATTGTCCCAGTGCACAGAGAAGCCATTTGAGTTTTTGTGTGTCTTTGTGGTGCACATTTTCACACACACCTGAGGTGAAAAACAAAAAACGAAAACTCTAAAACTAAACCCTATTTTGAGAAATGAAAGTCAATGTATTATGTATGTATGTATGTATGTATGTATGTATGTATGTGTAGATAGATAGATAGATAGATACTGTGTGTGTATGTATGTATATATATATATATTGTTTCTCTGACGTCCTAGTGGATGCTGGGACTCCGTCAGGACCATGGGGAATAGCGGCTCCGCAGGAGACAGGGCACAAAATTTAAAAGATTGACCACTAGGTGGTGTGTACTGGCTCCTCCCCCTATGACCCTCCTCCAAGCCTCAGTTAGGTTTTTGTGCCCGTCCGAGCAGGGTGCAATCTAGGTGGCTCTCCTAAAGAGCTGCTTAGAAAAAGTTTGTTAGGTTTTTTTTATTTTCAGTGAGTCCTGCTGGCAACAGGCTCACTGCAACGAGGGACTTAGGGGAGAAGAAGTGAACTCACCTGCGTGCAGGATGGATTTGCTTCTTAGGCTACTGGACACTAGCTCCAGAGGGACGATCACAGGTACAGCCTGGATGGGTCACCGGAGCCGCGCCGCCGACCCCCTTGCAGATGCCGAATAGAGAAGAGGTCCAGAAACCGGCGGCAGAAGACGTCTCAGTCTTCATGAGGTAGCGCACAGCACTGCAGCTGTGCGCCATTGCTCTCCGCACACTTCACACCAGCGGTCACTGAGGGTGCAGGGCGCTGGGGGGGGCGCCCTGGGCAGCAATGTAATATACCTATTCTGGCTAAAATATATCACATATAGCCCCTGGGGCTATATGGATGTATTTAACCCCTGCCAGGTTCCAAAAAAACCGGGAGAAGAAGCCCGCCGAAAAGGGGGCGGGGCCTATTCTCCTCAGCACACAGCGCCATTTTCCTGCCCAGCTCCGCTGCGAGGAAGGCTCCCAGGACTCTCCCCTGCACTGCACTACAGAAACAGGGTAAAAACAGAGAGGGGGGGCACTTATTGGCGATATTTATAATATTTGAGCTGCTATAAAGGGAACACACTTATTAAGGTTGTCCCTATATATATTTATAGCGCTTGGGTGTGTGCTGGCAAACTCTCCCTCTGTCTCCCCAAAGGGCTAGTGGGGTCCTGTCTTCTATCAGAGCATTCCCTGTGTGTCTGCTGTGTGTCGGTACGTGTGTGTCGACATGTATGAGGACGATGTTGGCGTGGAGGCGGAGCAATTGCCTGTAATGGTGATGTCACCCCCTAGGGAGTCGACACCAGAATGGATGGCTTTGTTTATGGAATTACGGGATAGTGTCAGCACGCTACAAAAGTCGGTTGACGACATGAGACAGCCGGCAAACCAGTTAGTACCTGTCCAGGCGTCTCAGACACCGTCAGGGGCTGTAAAACGCCCTTTACCTCAGTCGTTCGACACAGACCCAGACACTGACACTGAATCCAGTGTCGACGGTGAAGAAACAAACGTATTTTCCAGTAGGGCCACACGTTATATGATCACGGCAATGAAGGAGGCTTTGCATATCTCTGATACTGCAAGTACCACAAAAAGGGGTATTATGTGGGGTGTGAAAAAACTACCGATAGTTTTTCCTGAATCAGAGGAACTGAATGAAGTGTGTGATGAAGCGTGGGTTACCCCAGATAGAAAACTGCTAATTTCAAAGAAGTTATTGGCATTATACCCTTTCCCGCCAGAGGTTAGGGCGCGCTGGGAAACACCTCCTAGGGTGGATAAGGCGCTCACACGCTTATCAAAGCAAGTGGTGTTACCGTCTCCTGATACGGCCGCCCTCAAGGATCCAGCTGATAGGAGGCTGGAGAATACATTAAAAAGTATATACAGGTTGAGTATCCCTTATCCAAAATGCTTGGGACCAGAGGTATTTTGGATATTGGATTTTTCCGTATTTTGGAATAATTGCATAATATAATGAGATATGGTGGCGATGGGACCTAAATCTAAGCACAGAATGTATTTATGTTACATATACACCTTATACACACAGCCTGAAGGTCATTTTAGCCAATATTTTTTGTAACTTTGAGTATTGAACAAAGTGCATCTACATTCACACAATTCATTTATGTTTCATAAACACCTTATACACACAGCCTGAAGGTCATTTAATACAATATTTTTAATAACTTTGTGTATTAAACAAAGTTTGTGTACATTGAGCCATCAAAAAACAAAGGTTTCACTTTCTCACTCTCACTCAAAAAAGTCCGTATTTCAGAATATTCCGTATTTCGGAATATTTGGATATGGGATACTCAACCTGTACACACATACGGGTGTTATACTGAGACCAGCAATCGCCTCAGCCTGGATGTGCAGTGCTGGCGTGGCTTGGTCGGAGTCACTGTCTGAAAATATTGATACCCTGGATAGGGACAGTATTTTACTGACTATAGAGCAGTTAAAGGATGCATTTCTTTATATGCGAGATGCACAGAGAGATATTTGCACTCTGGCATCAAGAGTAAGTGCGATGTCCATATCTGCCAGAAGAAGTTTATGGACGCGCCAGTGGTCAGGTGATGCGGATTCCAAACGACATATGGAAGTATTGCCGTATAAGGGGGAGGAATTATTTGGGGTCGGTCTATCGGATCTGGTGGCCACGGCAACGGCCGGAAAATCCACCTTTTTACCCCAGGTCACGTCCCAGCAGAAAAAGCCGCAGGCTTTTCAGCCGCAGTCCTTTCGTTCCTATAAGAACAAACGAGCAAAAGGACATTCCTATTTGCCCCGAGGCAAAGGAAAGGGTAAGAGACTGCAACAAGCAGCTCCTTCCCAGGAGCAGAAGCCCTCCCCGGCTTCTACAAAGGCGTCAGCATGACGCTGGGACCTTACAAGCAGACTCAGGGGCGGTGGGGGGTCGCCTCAAACATTTCAGCGCACAGTGGGCTCACTCGCAGGTGGACCCCTGGATCCTGCAGGTAGTATCTCAGGGTTACAGGTTGGAATTCGAGAAGTCCCCTCCTCGCCGTTTCCTAAAGTCTGCTTTGCCAACGTCTCCCTCCGACAGGGCGACGGTATTGGAGGCCATTCACAAGCTGTATTCTCAGCAGGTGATAGTCAAGGTACCCCTCCTACAACAGGGACAGGGGTATTACTCCACGCTATTTGTGGTACTGAAGCCGGACGGCTCGGTAAGACCGATTCTAAATCTAAAATCTCTGAACCTGTACATACAAAAATTCAAGTTCAAGATGGAGTCACTCAGAGCAGTGATAGCGAATCTGGAAGAAGGGGATTTTATGGTGTCCTCGGACATCAAGGATGCTTACCTTCATGTTCCAATTTGTCCTTCACACCAAGGGTACCTCAGGTTCGTGGTCCAAAACTGTCATTATCAGTTTCAGACGCTGCCGTTTGGATTGTCCACGGCACCCCGGGTCTTTACCAAGGTAATGGCCGAAATGATGATCCTTCTTCAAAGAGAAGGCGTCTTAATTATCCCTTACTTGGACGATCTCCTGATAAGGGCAAGACCCAGAGAACAGCTGGAGGTCGGAGTAGCACTAACCCAAGTAGTGCTCCAACAACACGGGTGGATTCTGAATTTTCCAAAATCCCAACTGATCCCGACGACACGTCTGTTGTTCCTAGGGATGATTCTGGACACTGTTCAGAAAAAGGTATTTCTTCCGGAGGAGAAAGCCAGGGAGTTATCCGATCTAGTCAGGAACCTCCTAAAACCAGGAAAAGTATCTGTGCATCAATGCACAAGAGTCCTGGGAAAAATGGTATCTTCTTACGAAGCGATTCCATTCGGCAGATTCCATGCACGAACTTTTCAGTGGGATCTGCTGGACAAATGGTCCGGATCGCATCTGCAGATGCATCAGCGGATAAAATTGTCCACAAGGACAAGAGTGTCTCTGCTATGGTGGTTGCAGAGTGCTCATCTGTTAGAGGGCCGCAGATTCGGCATACAGAACTGGGTCCTAGTGACCACGGATGCCAGCCTGAGAGGCTGGGGAGCGGTCACACAGGGAAGAAACTTCCAGGGCGTGTGGTCAAGCCTGGAGACGTCTCTTCACATAAATATACTGGAGCTAAGAGCAATCTACAATGCTCTAAGCCTGGCAAAACCTCTGCTTCAGGGTCAGCCGGTGTTGATTCAGTCGGACAACATCACGGCAGTCGCCCACGTAAACAGATAGGGCGACACAAGAAGCAGGAGGGCAATGGCAGAAGCTGCAAGGATTCTCCGCTGGGCAGAAAATCATGTGTTAGCACTGTCAGCTGTGTTCATCCCGGGAGTGGACAACTGGGAAGCAGACTTCCTCAGCAGACACGATCTGCACCCGGGAGAGTGGGGACTTCATCCAGAAGTCTTCCACATGATTGTGGTCCATTGGGAAAGACCAATGGTGGACATGATGGCGTCCCGCCTCAACAAAAAACTGGACAGGTATTGCGCCAGGTCAAGAGACCCTCAGGCAATAGCTGTAGACGCTCTGGTAACACCATGGGTGTACCAGTCAGTGTATGTGTTTCCTCCTCTGCCTCTCATACCAAAAGTACTGAGAATTATACGGCAAAGGGGAGTAAGAACGATACTCGTGGCTCCGGATTGGCCAAGAAGAACTTGGTACCCGGAACTTCAGGAGATGCTCACGGAAGATCCGTGGCCTCTACCTCTAAGACGGGACCTGCTTCAGCAGGGACCGTGTCTATTCCAAGACTTACCGCGGCTGCGTTTGACGGCATGGCGGTTGAACGCCGAATCCTAAGGGAAAAAGGCATTCCGGAAGAGGTCATCCCTACCCTGGTAAAAGCCAGGAAGGAGGTGACTGCACAACATTATCACCGCATTTGGAGAAAATATGTTGCGTGGTGTGAGGCCAGGAAGGCCCCGACGGAGGAATTTCAACTGGGTCGATTCCTACATTTCCTGCAAACAGGATTGTCTATGGGCCTCAAATTAGGGTCCATTAAGGTTCAAATTTCGGCCCTGTCGATTTTCTTCCAGAAAGAATTGGCTTCAGTTCCTGAAGTCCAGACTTTTGTAAAAGGAGTACTACATATACAGCCCCCGGTTGTGCCCCTAGTGGCACCGTGGGATCTTAATGTAGTTTTGGATTTTCTCAAATCCCATTGGTTTGAGCCACTCAAATCGGTGGATTTGAAATATCTTACATGGAAAGTAACCATGCTACTGGCCCTGGCTTCAGCCAGGAGAGTGTCAGAATTGGCGGCTTTATCGTATAAAAGCCCATATCTGATTTTCCATTCGGACAGGGCAGAACTGCGGACGCGTCCTCACTTTCTGCCTAAGGTGGTTTCAGCGTTTCACCTGAACCAGCCTATTGTGGTGCCTGCGGCTACTAGCGATTTGGAGGATTCCAAGTTGCTGGACGTTGTCAGAGCATTGAAAATATATATTTCAAGGACGGCTGGAGTCAGAAAATCTGACTCGCTGTTTATACTGTATGCACCCAACAAGCTGGGTGCTCCTGCTTCTAAGCAGACGATTGCTCGTTGGATTTGTAGCACAATTCAACTTGCACATTCTGTGGCAGGCCTGCCACAGCCTAAATCTGTCAAGGCCCATTCCACAAGGAAGGTGGGCTCATCTTGGGCGGCTGCCCGAGGGGTCTCGGCATTACAACTCTGCCGAGCAGCTACGTGGTCAGGGGAGAACACGTTTGTAAAATTCTACAAATTTGATACCCTGGCTAAGGAGGACCTGGAGTTCTCTCATTCGGTGCTGCAGAGTCATCCGCACTCTCCCGCCCGTTTGGGAGCTTTGGTATAATCCCCATGGTCCTGACGGAGTCCCAGCATCCACTAGGACGTCAGAGAAAATAAGATTTTACTTACCGATAAATCTATTTCTCGTAGTCCGTAGTGGATGCTGGGCGCCCATCCCAAGTGCGGATTGTCTGCAATACTTGTACATAGTTATTGTTACAAAAAAATCGGGTTGTTATTGTTGTGAGCCGTCTGTTCAGAGGCTCCTACGTTTGTCATACTGTTAACTGGGTTCAGATCACAAGTTGTACGGTGTGATTGGTGTGGCTGGTATGAGTCTTACCCGGGATTCAAAATCCTTCCTTATTGTGTACGCTCGTCCGGGCACAGTATCCTAACTGAGGCTTGGAGGAGGGTCATAGGGGGAGGAGCCAGTACACACCACCTAGTGGTCAAACTTTTAAATTTTGTGCCCTGTCTCCTGCGGAGCCGCTATTCCCCATGGTCCTGACGGAGTCCCAGCATCCACTACGGACTACGAGAAATAGATTTATCGGTAAGTAAAATCTTATTTTTTTAAGCACTGTTCACCCAAAATGTCAGCAGTATAATTTGTTGACCTTATTAGTGAACTGTATTTTTAGTTCATGTGTTCTTTGTAAATGATCATTATGAACAAGATATGAAGTTCAGTCCATGTAAGGTACAAATAACGTCATCTGGAGACGAACACATGCAAGAGATTGTTGTAGGCACGCAAGTTGTTATCCTGCCATACTGCTTGATATCCAAAGTACTGCCACACTAATTTGTCTACACATGGCAAAATTGGTTGAAATTAAATAGTTGGGGGGAAGTTGTGCCTGGTATTACATGATATTGTATTGGTCACTTCCAACATATCTGATCATTTGCATTTAGTCGGGATCATTATAATTTTACTGCCCAGCAAATTTGTTCAAGATTTGTAGCCAGTTCTTATGAACAGAAGTAAAAAATTGTATGACAATAATGATGTCTGGACTGAAATGTGAAACTGGTAAATCTTCCTTACAAGTCTGCTTATATGCAGTTTTAACATGAAAAAATCCTTTGTCTCATTCTTCATGTTGCACATCAGTCTTTCAAATAAGGTCAAGGGCTGCTTATAGTCTGTCTTTAGGTATTCAGTCACGTTGATTGCACCTTCCATAATCATTTGTATACAGCTTCCCGTGACATATTCCTCCACTATCTGTCCTGTAGCTCTAAATTCCCTAGTCAATGGATTTAAGAACTTAGATATAATTACATTTAGTGCCTGAGTCCCTGGATTCTCTACTGGCAATCATGTTAATTTTAGTGACATTAAGCTCCATCTACATCAATAACACTCCCAGGAGAGTCACCAGAGATTGTGTAGGTACTCAGGTAGCCTTGACTGGAGCTCTACACTGCATACATTTATCCTTGTTATTCTTTAGCGCAAGCTTGCCTAGATTACTATTATTTTAATGGAGCGCAACATTTGGACCTGTAGAGAATGAAGTTGGGAACACAGTTTAACTGCACATTTATCATATTGATGTTTCTGAACTGCTTACTTAGAGAAAAATGACTTGTTCAATTACGCATTTATTTTTAGCAGGTATTGTAACAAATAGTGGTTGTCCACACCAGTGCCCGACACAGGGAGCCAAATTGTGTTTCACATTGTCTCCTGTTCCTGTAGCACATATTGGAGTGTATTAATCCATTCAATGGAACGTGTTGAACAGCATTAGGAAGCAGGGATTCTGGGAAGCAGTGTATGTTAAGCGGATAGCATCAATTAGAATTTTTGGTGAAATTATCATCTTTAGTGACTATATCCTATGTAATAACATCATTAAAGATCTCGTCAGCTTTGTATCTTAGAGCGCTCTGCTTATAGCATCAGGTAATTGGCATTTAGCAGTGCCACCCCTGTACAATACAATGCATTCAGTCTCTGCTAAAGAAATCCGCTCTCCTAAGTCATATCATTTCCCATTCCAACAAAATGGCAGATTTTGGACACAGAAACACAGGGAGGCCATTTTTAACCCATCAGAAGACATTGATTTGTAATTAGCTGTCATCTGTCGCACATGGTTTCTGACGCACTACCTTTACTAACAACACAGCCATTCCCCCTTTCATTCTCCAGCCTTCAACATCAATTACACTCCACATGCCCCGGCCTCCCTCCCAGTGTTAATTATAACCCTACAAGCCAGTTACAGTTAATTTTACAGCCAAGCATATTGTCTCTCCAGGGCACCCAAGCGGCTCATAAATTATCTTTGAAGGTAAAATGTAATTCTGGGAGCTGGTTATGAAAATTCAATCCATCTCGCTTAGGTGGTGCAGCTGCTGCTGTCAGCGAAGTAAGGCGGCATTGTAAAGGCATGATGCGCTAAGTTTACACTATAGGGAAGGTATTTGGCCTGCAACCCTCATTATATTGTCCATTTTTATTCCCCTGGTGACTTCAGTAGACAAACTGAACAGGTGAGGCTCTCCCCTGCCCTGGCTGTGACAACTTAAGCAGCAAGCCCTCTTTGATTGTCATGGCAGAAGGTAGCTTTACATTGCTTATAGTTTGGTATCAGAGTTAAGTGCATAACATTATAAATAGCAACACATTTTGAAAATCAGCTGTATCCATGTTCTTGCCTCTGTCTTACATAGGGGCAGCTCTGTCTTACATAGGGGCAGATGTATTAAGCCTGGGGCAGTGATAAGTGCGAGGTGATAACGCATCAGCCAGTCAGCTCCTGTCATTTTTCAAATCCGTAATGATTGGCTGTTGCGTTATCGCCTTCAGCTTATCACTGCTTTATCACTTCTTTATCCCTTCTCCAGGTTAATACTGTACATCTGCCCCATAGTTTGTTACTGAAGGCTTTTGCTTGTAAACTATTCTAGGCCATACTTAACATTGTGTCAGTATGTAAATGAAGTGCCTGAATAGTTTTATACGCTTGCCTCTCAGTAGTAATTCAGTAAAACACTCTGTGGTTGGCCAGTTATCTGTTAGATAGAGCAGGTGAGCCTGTTCAAAGCTGTCTCCAAGCATTACCTTCCAGGACGCTGCACTGTATTTTGCTGTTTTCCTGTACAAGCCAACAGCTGTGCTGTTTTGTTTCATGCTATACATCATGAGAATGTCCCGCTCATAATAGCCAGGCAAATGATGCGGATGGAAACCTTTGTCTCCCAGAGCCAGCACTGCGGTGATGTATTTGCTGTAGCCACGTTGAGAATGAATGCTGGGGCAATCTGTCTTTATCAGCGACAAATACATCTTATCTGAGGTGCTCTGCTCTGTGTCAACTGCGAGTATATTACAGCTTCTTCTTGGCGGCTGAGAGAATAATGTATAGAGGGACTCACAGGCCTGTTTTTCTAGGTGAAGGACATGGTTTAAATCTTTTTATGTTATCATAAATAATATTCATCTGGGTCCAGGATAAGAATACATTTATCAAAAGCCATCTGAATGTGTGCTGTCCTAAGAAATCCTGTGCTCGATCATGTGCTTAAGCTGCGTGTTCCATCATGGGGGATAGCATCAAAGTCCGCCAACAGTTGCTTTTTCATTGTTATACATATTAAGTCAATAATATGACATTGTATGTGTTCGTAATTAGCTTCTGTGTTGTGTAGAAATACGCATTTTTATGGATAATTTCATAAATGTCAATAATTTTGGCATGCTATTAAAATAAGAATACTAAATATCCAGACAACATTAGATATTGTTAAAATTATAATTGTTTTCAAGATGATGCTCATATGAATTAACCATTTTATATATATATATATATATATATATATATATATACTGCTCAAAAAAATAAAGGGAACACTTAAACAACACAATGTAACTCAAAGTCAATCACACTTCTGTGATATCAAACTGTCCACTTAGGAAGCAACACTGATTGACAATCAATTTCACATGCACTTGTGCAAATGGAATAGACAACAGGTAGAAATTATAGGCAATTAGCAAGACACCCCCAATAAAGGAGTTGTTCTGCAGGTGGTGACCACAGACCACTTCTCAGCTCCTATGCTTTCTGGCTGATGTTTTGGTCACTTTTGAAAGCTGGCGGTGCTTTCACTCTAGTGGTAGCATGAGACGGAGTCTACAACCCACACAAGTGGCTCAGGTAGTGCAGCTCATCCAGGATGGCACATCAATGCGAGCTGTGGCAAGAAGGTTTGCTGTGTCTGTCAGCGTAGTGTCCAGAGCATGGAGGCGCTACCAGGAGACAGGCCAGTACATCAGGAGACGTGGAGGAGGCTGTAGGAGGGCAACAACCCAGCAGCAGGACCGCTACCTCCGCCTTTGTGCAAGGAGGAACAGGAGGAGCACTGTCAGAGCCCTGCAAAATGACCTCCAGCAAGCCACAAATGTGCATGTGTCTACTCAAACGATCAGAAACAGACTCTATGAGGGTGGTATGAGGGCCCGACGTCCACAGGTGGGGGTTGTGCTTACAGCCCACCACCTTGCAGGACGTTTGGCATTTGCCAGAGAACACCAAGATTGGCAAATTCGCCACTGGCGCCCTGTGCTCTTCACAGATGAAAGCAGGATCTCACTGAGCACATGTGACAGAGTTTGGCGACGCCAAGGAGAACTTTCTGCTGCCTGCAACATCCTCCAGCATGACCGGTTTGGCAGTGGTCAGTAATGGTGTGGGGTGGCATTTCTTTGGGGGGCCGCATAGACCTCCATGTGCTCGCCAGAGGTAGCCTGATTGCCATTAGGTACCGAGATGAGATCCTCAGACCCCTTGTGAGACCATATGCTGGTGCGGTTGGCCCTGGGTTCCTCCTAATGCAAGACAATGCTAGACCTCATGTGGCTGGAGTGTGTCAGCAGTTCCATCAAGACGAAGGCATTGATGCTATGGACTGGCCTGCCCGTTCCCCATACCTGAATCCAATTGAGCACATCTGGGACATCATGTCTCGCTCCATCCACCAACGCCACGTTGCACCACAGACTGTCCAGGAGTTGGCGGATGCTTTAGTCCAGGTCTGGGAGGAGATCCCTCAGGA
This sequence comes from Pseudophryne corroboree, assembly GCF_028390025.1. NCBI lineage: Eukaryota > Metazoa > Chordata > Amphibia > Anura > Myobatrachidae > Pseudophryne > Pseudophryne corroboree. The sequence goes on along the minus strand of NC_086454.1, from coordinate 232,702,335 downwards.
GACCATATGCCACCTCATCAGGAGCATGCCCAGGCGTTGTAGGGAGGTCATACAGGCACGTGGAGGCCACACACACTACTGAGCCTCATTTTGACTTGTTTTAAGGACATTACATCAAAGTTGGATCAGCCTGTATTGTGTTTTTCCACTTTAATTTTGAGTGTGACTCCAAATCCAGACCTCCATGGGTTAATAAATTTGATTTCCATTGATAATTCTTGTGTGATTTTGTTGTCAGCACATTCAACTATGTAAAGAACAAAGTATTTAATAAGAATATTTCATTCAGATCTAGGATGTGTTATTTTAGTGTTCCCTTTATTTTTTTGAGCAGTGTATATGTGTATATACATATATATATATATATATATATATATATAGAGAGAGAGAGAGAGAGAGAGAGAGAGAGAGAGAGAGAGAGAGAGATAGATAAATAGATAAATAGATATAATATATTAGTGTCTTTTCCAAAACACTGTGTTAAAGAAAGAGTCCGTATGATGTATTTTTCTTTGACATCCGTGTATGTAAGTTGGAAGTCTTACTGTATCCAGTTTCCACAAAGGTTAGTTTGCTTAGGGACCTTGTCCCCATTACAGCGTCCTTACAACTTGCTGACTTCACACATACTGACCTTTCCTTACGTCTGGGACTTTTCCTCCACCTCAGTCATCAAGAAACGTCTCTCTCTTCTTGGCTTCAGCCCGGGTGGCGTTTCTGACAGACGCACAAACAGATGCCCGCCTTGTTGCTAATGACAGGTGATTAGAGGTAGTGAGGGTGCCAAGGTAATTAAACCGCCCTCTGACAGTAACATTTGGTGACTGGTGTTTTCCAGCTTTACAAAAGGGAAAAAGAAAAGACTGATCGTAGTATATTCATATCTCTTTAAAACACGTAGAAAACTGACCAGCCTACAGAAAGTCTTGTAGTTAGTACACCGTAAATGGTAGTACACCGAGGAGCACACTGAGCCTATACTCCTAACATTGCAAGAACCCATATGTGACACTTAAAAAAAAAAATTCTTATAATGTTATCCAATGCACATGTGCATATATATATATATTTAAAATTGGGAAGCGGTTACCATACTGCTAGTCGGGATCCCGGACGTCACAATGCTGACAATGGAATCCCAACTAGCGCTGAAATACCAACGTCGGAATCTTGCTGCCACAGGATTTTCACCCTCTATGGGTGTCCACAACACCCATAGAGAGAGAATAAATCCTGTGGCGAGCGTAGCGAGCCCGCAAGGTGACTGTCGGTATACTGACGGAAAAATTCCTTAAAAATGCATGTCAGAATTTTGACATGTCAGCATTTCAAATCTATAGATTGTAAGCTTGCGAGCAGGGCCTTCCTACCTCTGTCTGTCTGTCTGTCTGTCTGTCTGTCTTTGCCCAGTTTTGTTCTATAATTGTTGTTCTAATTGTAAAGCGCAACGGAATATGCTGCGCTATATAAGAAACTGCTAATAAATAATAATAATAATAATAAATATATATATATACTGTATATATGGGTAGCAGTTGATTTACTGACTTTCATAATCCTGACAGCCAGTGATCGACAGTCACAATGCTGACACGGTCCAAATAACGACATTCATTATGCTGACATGTTTTAAATGCCGACATAGTCAGAATGCCGACATTTGAAATGCTGACATGTCAAAATTCTGACATGCATTTTTAAGGAATTTTTCCCCAAAAAACAGACTTGTTCATACTTTACCATCCCAGTGGACCTGGAAGGGGAATTAGACGGTGCCTATGTTGACTTATGTAGACATTGACACATAAAAACCAGAAATACTCATGTCGGCATTTTGACATGTCGCCATTTCAAATTACGGTATTATGACTATGCCGGCAATTTGAACATGTTGGCATAATGAATGTCGGTATTATGACCATGTCGATATTTTTTCCTGTAGGTCAATGACTGTCGGTATTGTGACCGTCTGTAAATCATACTGAACCCATATCTATATGTGTATGTCCTGATGAAAATGTTTTATCTACAACATTGAAACGTTGACTCTCTTCGTGACTTCGCCTCGTTTTATTCCCCGCTGAGGGAGCCGTGAGTGCCGCCGACTGTGTGCTATGTTTGGAGACATCCCTGCTGGGGATGTTATACGGAGGGCACCGGCCTTATTTACTTGTATTGCCTAGTATGGAGTGCTGCTGACTACTGCAAATACTGTATGTGTGTATATATATATATATATATATATATATATATATGTGTGTGTGTGTATATATATATATATATATATATATAGTCCCAATAACGAACCTGCACTCGTGCTAACGTAATTGTTAGTAAAAGGGTGCCTTCAGTGATAAAATGCAATGTAGAAAAGAAACTGCTGCACTCCAATGAATAAATTTGTGTTTAGTGAAAAATCATGACAGCAAGTACTGGGGCAACGTTTCGGTACGCGCAGGTACCGTTGTCAAGCCCTGTGCTGTCAGGCTGAGCAAAGAAATAAGCATAGCAATACAAAATAACTTACCTAAATACTAAAGCGTCTCCCGCCGCTGGAGGAGGCCGGGTTCTGGCAACCGGCCTCGTGGTGTCCGTCCACCGTGGTCGCTTGCCGATGACGTCAGACCGCCAGCGCCGGCAGGATCCCGGAAGCGCATTGTGCGTTGCCAGGCAACCAGACGCCGACGACTGTGTTGCCTCCCCGGCCCCCCACAGCGGCTGAAGGAAAAGGGACAAGACACATGTTAACACTGCTACTATAAAATAAAGTATGCATATTAACACTGCTACTCCGGAGTGAAAAAGGTTATGGCACAATAGTTACAGGATATATCAATGAAGTGGTAATGACAAGACATATCAAATCAGGTTATAACGAAGAGAAGGTTATTACTGAGAAATTGCATCGCTAATCATGGTGAGAATATATGAAAAGCAAAAAATTAGCAAATCAAAGAAAAATGTTCCAATTACACCGTTCATTCAAGCCCGCTGGAGACACTGTATTGAGATGGTGTATCCATTTTATTTCACATCTTAGGAGTTTTCCACCTCGGTCCCCACCTCGTAAAGAGGCTGGGACATGATCTATAAGCATGTGTCTAAGGGAGGAAAGAGGGTGGCCCATTTGTTGAAAGTGTCGTGCCACAGGTTGATCAGAATTCCCACTGGCGATAGCTTTCCCAATCGACGACCGATGTAGCGCCATGCGTTCTCGGGCTGTGCGAATCGTTTTGCCCACGTAATATAATTTACATGGACAAATAATAATATAGATCACGTAGGTGGAAAGACACGAGAGTGTGTGCTTGATAGGAATGGTTCTTGAAGAATGAGGGTGTTTAAATGACGATCCCGTTATCATATGTGAGCAGGTAGTACATCTGGAGCATTTGTAGCAACCAGGAGGTTTGGACAAAAAATGAAGGGCAGAGATGGATTTCGCAAATCCAGTGATGTCCGTATGGACCACCATGTCTTTAAGGTTCCGGCCTCTGGTGTAACAAGCCATAGGCCTTTTAGATGTAAAACATGGTAAATTTTTGTCGGAAGCTACAATGGGCCAGAGAGCACGACTTGCCCGTTGTCCCACTTGACTCGATGCTGTATACTCCAACTTCCAAGGAATCACCGATTTCTGATCTTTACCTCTTGCTGTGAGCAATTGTTTCCGGTCCAGGGCTAACACCTCCATTTTTTGCTTCTTCAATTCGGTTAGATTATACCCCCTAGCAACAAATTTATCAATAACAGTATCGATGCTGTTTGCTGCTATCGTTGAATTGCTTGCAATTCTAGCCACCCGTATCATTTGGGATTTTGGCAGTCCTTTCTTGAGGGGTTTAGGATGGAAACTAGAGGATAATAAAAGCGTGTTCCGATCAGTCGGTTTCGAGAACACTTCAGTCCTCAATTTACTCTCCTCGATGGATACTCTAACATCCAAGTAGTGAATGGAAGTTTTACTATGGACTGACGTAATCCTGATGGTCGAGGGTCTTGAATTAATGGCCTCTATGAGGCCTAAGAGGGACTCCTCATCACCTATCCATAGAAGAAACAAGTCGTCAATGTAACGCATGTATGTTTTAATGTTCCTGATGGTACTGGGATTAGAAAAGAACATGGACTCTTCTTCGAAGAACATGTAAATGTTCGCGTAGCTGGGCGCAACATTACTCCCCATGGCACAGCCTAGCAGTTGCCTGTAGAATGTGCCGTTGTAATAAAAGTAATTACGGGTGAGTGTAAGTTCTAGAATTTGCATGAATACTTCGATGTTCAAGTCGGTAATTCCTTCATTGATGTAGAAAGTTCTTACTGCTGCTAACCCCTGTGCGTGTGGAATCAACGTATATAGGCTATTAATGTCCATAGTACAAAAAATAGCCCCAACTGGAACGTCCACAATGTCGATTAGGCGATTAAGGAAGCTGGTCGTGTCTTTAATTAATCTATGATGTTGAATCACGTACGGTTGCAGAATGTGATCAAGGTACATTGCTATGGGTTGATATAGAGAATCTTTCGCGGAAATGATGGGGCGTCCAGGGGGGTGTATCGGGTCTTTATGGATCTTGGGGACGGTGTATAGAATCGGACTCACCGGAAATGGTTGTTGAAGAGCTGACAAGAGAGTGTCATCTAGATGGCCCTCTGATCTTGCCTGTTTTTGATACACTGCAGTGTCGGCCAGTTGACGTTCAATTTCAGACATATAGTCCCCCAGGTCCTGGACCACGATAGCACCCCCCTTGTCCGCTGGACGGATCACAATGTCTCTGTATCCTGAGAGGTTCCTTAACGCGGTATGTTCTTGTTTACTTAGATTATAATGTTGAATCGGTTGAGCTTTAGCAAATTTTTGGCCGGAATCGTCCATCAATCTGGTGAAGGTTTGGATGGAGGTGTTCTGTGAACAGGGATCAAACTTGGACCGACTTCTTTTTCTCATGAAATGCTGAGTTGGAGAGATGGTGGATTCCTCAATCGAATGCTGAAAGTGCTCCTGGAGGCGAAGCGTCCGGGAGAAACGATAGAGGTCAATATTCCACTGTAGATCATTATGTGGGTTAGTAGGGACAAAGGAGAGTCCCTTATTAAGGACCTTCTCCTCTGTCTCAGTGAGGATGTGGGAGGAGAGATTATAGATCTTTTTTTTGGGGGGGAGGGTGCTTCTCATTTGCCGCGTGTTTTGACCCCCGCGGCGGGTGGCTTTGACTTGACGGCTTGGTCTTTTAGTTTCTTGCTGGATCCCTCTGTACGGAGGGAAGTCGCTTCTAAAGGGTCGTCAGAGTCTCTAATTTGAAAATCACTGTCGCTATTGGAAGTTAGGGTCTCCTTTCCCCTATTTTCCTGACGCTGACGCCAACCCTGCCGCGATCCACCCTTCTGCGGTCGCAACGAGGAACGATCTCCACCCATCAACCAGTGGTAAACCCGGTTGGTTTCGTAATCTTGAACTACTGTTTCATATTTTCTTAATTTAAATTTAGTCAACTCCTTTTGATAAGACTCCATGGTGATTTTAATCTTGGAGTACCAGTCTGTGCCCGTGTCAGCAGATAGTGTGGAAGCGTTAGGTGTCTCAAACTTCTGGATTTTATCTCTGACTATATTCAATTCTTTATCAGATTCCTTAATCACCAACAACATGAGATCGAGACCGCATTTGTTCACAATCCCGATCCATTGCTGGCAAAATTCAGGACTGAAGCGGCCAATAGTTGGTGCATTGCGGCAGCGGAAGCCTCTGGGTATCATCTTCTCTTTGAAATATTTTGTGAGGGTGACTCCATGCATTAGGTAATCTATTTCGCGTCTTTTCAACTTTATCAGTTGTTGGTAGATTTCCTCGGCTGAAAGGTCGGAGTCCACAATGGGCCATGGTTCCTTAGATAGGATCTCCTCGGCCTCCTCATCTGTAAAGCTATGTAATAAACCCTTTTCCCTTTTCCTTCAGCCGCTGTGGGGGGCCGGGGAGGCAATGCAGTCGTCGGCGTCTGGTTGCCTGGCAACGCACAATGTGCTTCCGGGATCCTGCCGGCGCTGGTGGTCTGACGTCATCGGCAAGCGACCACAGTGGACGGACACCACGAGGCCGGTTGCCGGAACCCGGCCTCCTCCAGCGGCGGGAGACGCTTTAGTATTTAGGTAAGTTATTTTGTATTGCTATGCTTATTTCTTTGCTCAGCCTGACAGCACACTAAACACAAATTTATTCATTGGAGTGCCGCAGTTTCTTTTCTACATTTTATATATATATATACATGCAGTGAATCTATATGTATGAATATAGTGTTCACGCTAGGAATCAGGCAGGGCAGGGTGCTGGACTGCCCCCTGAAAAGGGTGTGTGGTCATTTAACATCATTGAAGTGGGCGGCCGGCGGCGTCACTGTTGGGGGCTGAGCATCTTTATGTGCAACTTTTTCAGTTTAATGTGACTAAGTTGCATCGCTATGCGAATATGACGCACAATCAGCTTGTGCCGATTAAAATGATAGGCAGCATGCCTATATTGTGTGTGTGACTGCGGCTGTATCTGCATATAAAATGTTACGTTACAGTTTTTTTCTGGAGATCACTGTCATGTAGCATTTCGTATGCAGATACAGCCACAGTCGCACACAGAATATAGGCATACCGAATAGCATTTTAATCAGCAGAAGCTGCATGTGCATCCTATTTTCAAAGCGATGTGAATAAGACGCGTGTTGGGCAAAAAAAGACACCCACTGTTAGCAGAGCTACCCGGGAGCTGCATGCTGGCTCACGCCAGTTACCTCCTGCTGCATGGCGTATTGAGGCAAGATGTATGAGGACACATCTGTATATATTTATATACACATACAAGAGAGAGAGATGTCTATTTCTTTTAAACCGATAGCAGCACCATTGCTGTTATCATGCTGCAAAATAACATATCAGTTATTTTTTTTTGCTCTTCCTCTTTTGTGTTCTGGTAGTATGTTGGGGTTTGTTGCTATATATGTGTCTGTAGAGATATATGCTCCTTGGGGTAACAGCATATGATAGGAGATTTGTAAAACAGTCATAGTAATAACATAAACTGTCGTGTTTAAGTCTCTTTTTCAATTTGTATTTTGATCCAATTTCTAGTTAAATAATGATTTTAAAATGAATGACTTAGTAATAACATGTTATTTTTCCCCTTGACTATAAGGCTTCACTCACCACAATAAAATAGGTGTTTTTTTTGTTTGTTTTTTTGGTGTTGTTTTTTTTGTTCTTTCTGTTGTTGGTAATCACCTTCTTAGAAAATGTCCTTTGTAGACATGCTATTATGTGAATTGGGAGAGAATAGGGACCAACACCTCTGTATTATTTCTTTTTAATTAAAACTATTAGATTGTGATGCAGCCGCTGGGTAAGCGGGATGTAGTTATGTGACCGGCACCTAACCCGGGTAAGCTGTGGATAATAACTGTCATATTAGGTTACACTGTATATATTACTGTGCTAACCTATTAAAATGTGCTGATTGCATTGCTGTCAACTGTGAGAGTTTGCCCACAACTGGGCTTGACCTTTCTTGGCGCACAAAAAAAAAAAAGATATTTGAGAAACATAAAGTACTTTAGCTTACCTAGATTTTTTAGTTCAGTTTTCCCAATCTTGAAACTTTTCTGGAGCAGACTCCAGGTTGAGGCACACTAATAATTTGTGGCTGGATTGGCTTTGACACAACATATGGGCTCTACACACTGGCTGAGGTGCCCGACGGACGACCCGGCGGCAGGGGGGGTGACGGGGGGTATGAAGTCTCTTCACTCCCTGACGTCTCCCGGCCCCATAGCTCTGCATGCTAATATGGACGATATTGTCCATATTGGCTTGCAGGTATAAACGAGTCGGCACCAACGATGAACGACCGCGGGGCCGCGCATCGTTCATCGTTGGTGCCTACACACTGATAGATATAAACAATTTCTCGTTTATTACTGAACGAGATTGTTCATGGCGGCCGCACACATCGGCCAGTGTGTAGGGCCTAATACTCTTTTCAGAACTGGAACCTTTACCAAATTGGCTTTCATTATCACTTCTTGTATTTCTGGAATGGAAATTGTGTTGGTTTTCTATTACATTTCCAAGACAGGGACCCCAGAAAATCAACTGTATCTTCGTTCTGGGTTCTGTAAAAGGTCTGATCTGATGGCTAGTCCTATTACTGTTGACTAATGGTAGTAATGGAATTAATTTAGACTGATTGGTGCAAGGGTCCAGTGAGTGACTTGCACCGTGGCTTGCTTTTGAAGCAACAAGGACGCTTTTGTCACCTGCTTTGTAATGATTTGTTTAAAAAATAAATACATTTCACTGTCAATTATAATTAATGTAGCGGCAGATCCCCAAAAGCTGTAATGTGTGGTTAGGTGATCACAATGAAATTCACTGAAATCTGAAAACCATGAAATTTAAGATGATGGGGGGTATTTATCAAAGCATGGCGAGAGATAAAATTCTGAGAGATAAAGTATCAACTAATCAGATCCTAGTTGTCATTTTTCAAATACAACCTGTAAAATGTAAGGCAGAAGCTGATTGGCTAGTACTTTATCTCTCACAATTGTATCTCTCTCCAAATATTGATAAATACCCCCTTATGTCTTTATATGTTTTATATTTAAAACATATTTATTTTGTTTCCTACAATATCAAAGCCTTGAAAAATAATTTGCAGAATGAAATGTGCACACTTGGGAATACAGAGACTGACCATGTATTGCTGCATATTCATACCTTGCTCATGCTTCTGTACAGTAGCAGAGTATGTGTGCTGACTAAGTTAAAACCCTAACAAGCTTTTTGACCTTTGGGTCGCCAGTTCTTCTCACATGCCCCTTCTTCTCCTCCTACTGCCACTGTTCTCAGCATCCCATGCTACTCAGTTACAATTGAATACACAAAAGAATTTGATCTTTCATCAGACTGGCCGCATTCCCCTCCTTTGGCCTAATAATGTGTTGTAACTGGATATATTACTTCTACACAGCAATGCAGTGCAAAAGAGAGACACCGAGCTGATTATTAACCCATTAACCCTTTTGGTCTGAATGCACTGGTTAATTTAAATCCCGATGGAGAATCATTATAATGCCAACGGAAATAAAATAGATAATACATTATTAGGGTTTCTTTATGACCACGCTACAATGAAACTTGAAGAATATAGATAGAACACCCTTTTATAGGCTATTCCCTTAATGATTCTGATAAGCACGTGGACCTGTCTTAGTTAATGTTTATAATTGTCTGAGTAATGGTTTACATTACTTAGTCACACGATAATGATGGAACCAGACATACAAGTGGTGATATGCCATTGATAATTATGTGTTGATGACCCCTAAAGTTCCATTTTTTACATCTGATAGTAGCATGTTTTTCCTATGAAATTCTCGGCTGGGGAAAAACAGGTTAACTAGACATAGACGTTATCTCTTTGGTGCCATGAACGATGGGCACCCGTTTCCCATAGCTCCTTCCAGTGTAATATAACATTAAGAATTTCTTCTTAATAACGGACATTGGATACGAAAATCAGAAACATTGACCAAAAGGGACAGACTCAATTACCAGTGACGGGAGGCCGGGGGCTCCTTCAGATCCATCCAAATGGACCAATTGTGTTCCCAGTTGACCTCTTGACATCGAAAGAAAAAATGGCTGATTAATTCTCTTCCCCCTTAAAACTCCCTCCTGCCTCACCACCTCGATAAACTTGTTTAGATTTCCCAGCCTGCAAAGAATGTTAAGTGAGGCGTGTTTCAAAGAAGGGGGAGAAAGAGAAGGGAAATATGATCGGAAAACAATGATGTCCTGGTCCCCCTGCAGACACAAAGCAGAAAGCTGTCATTCAATCTGTAGCGACAGTGTGCAGAATCCAATATAAGATAAATGATTTCTCCCTACACTTCACCTCTCTGCCATAGTGGTTCTCCCACTCACCTGCAGCCAGCCTGACGCCAGGCTAAATGAGCAATCCTGCAATCAAAAGTATCTTCTTTTTTCCTTTAGTCTCAAATTCAACTTTCCACTCATTTCTAGTTCATTGCCTGCAGTCCCTAAGATACATTTCTACAGAGCTGCCTAATTAAACTGTCTATGTCTGCCCTTGCTTGAAAATCAGTAACTGGACCAGCAGACATTCCTGGGTTTGAAATGCTGCGTTCACTCCTAACTCCTATCAAAGGAAGCAACAATGCTAAACATTTATCTGTGTCCTCCAGAATACTGCTCAATTCATTCATAAATAGAAACGGGTCACACTTATATGATTAGTGGCAAAGAAAATGTCTTTCTTGTCATCTGGTCAATCCAGCCAGCAGAGGGTGCTTTCTTATGCTACTACATAAATAACAGGGTATTTCAAGTATTAAAACTGTAATATAAGGTGTTTTAATTTCTCCACATTTGTCAGGTTTATCTTGGTTGACTTATTTTTTTGTTGGATCCCAGGAATCCAATTGGTTTCAAGCCATTTCTGAATGATAGATATCTCAGCCAATGAAAGCTTTAGCTGCAACAGGTATAGTTGATTCTACATTAGTATATCACCCGCACCTTTCTCGCTTTTCAGTTTATGCAATCTATTTAAGATGTGAAGTAACAAAAAAAAGAGTAACACTCTTTATAGCAGTAACTGAACATAGAAGTTTTGTTTCCCTTTTAAATAGCGAATTACGTTTTTATGCATGTAGACTTTTTCTCCTATCCCTTCATGCAAATCTTTATCTCCTTTATAAAATCTCTCTGAAAGGAAAACAACTCTGGCTGTCAAACATGGGTGTGATAAGACCGACTCCGGCATCCCAATTGTCAGAATTCTGCAGCCTAAACCTAACCCTCCCTTTTCCTAACCCTAACCCTCCAGAGCAGTGTTTTTCAACCACTGTGCCGTCGCACACTAGTGTGCCCTGAGCAGTCTCCAGGTGTGCCGCCATAGAAGCACAGACAGGCCAGTCAGTGTTTTGCCGCAACTGAGGCCCTGAAACGATCAATACTGGTGGGTTTAGTGGTTGCAGAGCCAGTTCTAATTTTGGGCCCGGGTAGCGTTGGGCTCTTCTGGCTTTCTCAGATGTGGCTCAGGCGTTACGTACGGAGAAGCTGCGACATAACATCATAGGACACGCAACAGCACCATACATCACCATTATATTTGAGTGTGCCTTGGCAATATTTAAATCTTCTTCAGTGTGCCGCGAGTTGTAAAAGGTTGAAAATCTCTGCTCCAGAGAATGCTCACAATGATACAATTCACCCCTTCCCTCATATTCATAATTATGCAATTCACCCCTTTCCCCACAGTGGCTACCTGCATTCATGTGATATTTTTGGACCATGGGAACGTTTTTGATACAATTAAAATTATTAATGGTCTACCAGAAAGAAGTATATACACATGATGGAAGCATAGTATAATTATAAAGTTTATGTTGCTTTTTTTTTTTGTGCTTCTACAATGTATTGACATTACCTAATGTATGCATACTTGCTTAGTCTCTATATTCTCTACAGCAGGGTATAGATCACAGTACTCCAGCTGCTGTGGAACTACACATCCCAGCATGCCCTGCCACAGTTTTGCTATTAGGACATTAAACTTGTATCAGGGCATGCTGGGATATGTAGTTTCGCAGCAGCTGGAGGGCCACACGTTGCCTATCATTGCTCTGGAGAACTAGATGACGGGTTTTTCTTTTAACTTTCTACACTATTGTGTCAAAGGGAATTATGAAAAAGTGATAATTTTCTGCATCTTGTCCTGTGAGATAAAACATTTTAAAATAGATTCATTCTCAAATATTTAAAATACGAGTGGACAATAATACCACTTTCAGACATACGATCCAGGAATTTCCCTGCTCAGACCAGGGTTTTTCACCTCTGAAAACTCTTTGGTTTTTGGTAGAGACCCCCTTTCACACTACACCTGAGACCTGGGAAATTCCCGGGTCGTCCCCTTTCAGACATAAGCCTGGTATTCTACCAGCCAGGGCTGTCATGCTGCTGTCATACACACACATACATGCCACACTCAAGCAATCACATACCCCTTCTAAAACCAGCTGCTTCTCCCAGCAGCACAGAGCGCAGCCCCCTCCTGGCAGCACGGAGCGCATCCCCCTCCCGGCAGCCTCGCCCCCTAAGCAGCCCCGAGGAGCCTATCAGAGGCTTCTAAGTGCGAACCAGGAGTAAAATCCTGGGTCGCACCATTCACACTTAACCCAGGTGGTTTACCTGGGTCGAAACCCTGGTCAGTAGCAGAGGCGCCGATCCGGGAATGTGTTCTCGGGTTGATACTTTTCAGACATACAGAAATCCCGGGTTAATGCTTTTTCACGTGCAAAAACCCGGAATTTTAGAGTATGTCTGAAAGGGGTATGAGAGTTACGTAGATGGTGAAACAACCTTACATTGATTTAGGACTATTATGGTTTTGCCCAGTTGTGTGCTTTTTTGCTGAATCAGGCCCTGAGAGCTGTTACACAGCATCATTGCATTGGATTGTCGTTGGAGTAATTTATCTCATTGGGAGGGACCATTGCAGTCTGTCTCTCTAGTGCAATTCACATTATTTCGGAATTTGACTAAAAGCATCCTGTTGCTAAATTTTGGTGTTTTTGCTTTATTTAATGATAATTTACATGTTTTAAGCACAGAATGTATGCCTAATGGAACATTTGTGAGTTTGAGCATGCATTTACACACTAATTAGTTTATGATGAAAGCTGCTTTTTAAGGAAATCTGAAGATTAAGAGAATTCCAGTTCAAAAATCTGATAATTTAATGTGGTACGTTCTACATTAATATATATTGCTCCGAGAACACTCCGTGTAGTGGGATGGTGTTTCATGTATCAAACTTAATGTGAATAAAATCTGTGACACGTAGCATGAGTTTTTCAGCTAACTGAATGGCTCCTGAACTTTCGCCCTGCCCTAATTACCTGCCCTGTTGTTATTACATCTAATAAATTGCAGAATACCACAACTGGTTTCCAACCACTCATGTTGATTTATTGGCACTGGGAGGATACTGATTTCATTTAACAAAGTATCATTATTATTATTTTGCAAACCGCTGTCAGGAAAAAAAATAAGTACATTAGAGGATGGCTATTATGCCACAGATATGTCATTTTAATAGTCCGGTATCATTAGTGATCTTACTAATTCAGTTCCTTACAGGTTTTAGTTTTCTTAGCAACAATTCTGCCCAGGTTGTAATATGTATGGAAACAGTGTTTTTAAAGTTTCTCTCCACCAGTTTGATAAGTAGAGTAATAAACCATCCAAATCCAGCTGTATTACAACCACCGCAAACCTTAAATACAAATACACCTAATGTATTGACACCCCCCCCCCTTCAAAATATACTAGTATCATAATGGTTTGCCAAAAAACTTAACCCTAGTATGTAGATGTGTGTGTACATGTGATCGGGAATATAGATTGTAAGCTCCACTGGGGCAGTAATGATGTGAATGACCAAATGTTCTCTGTAAAGCGATGCAGAATATGCAAGCGTTATAGAAGTAACTTAATAAATAACTAACCATACCTTCCCTATGCCATAATATCCAGACGCACGGTATTCGGTGGTATAATACACTTCTCTATATGTGATAATATACTGTAGACGGGGACGGTTCTAGCCCTTGTAGCGCCCAGGGGCGTGGCTTCATAGAGGGGCGTGGTCAGTTATGCCCCCTGTAGAGTTGTGCCCCCAGTAATTGCCCCCAGTACAGTTGTGCCCCCTAGTTGCGCCGCTTACAAAAACATAAAGAAATTTAAAAAAAAATGTTTTTTAATTAATACTCACCATTCCCGCTCCTGATTCCCGACCGCTGCTGCTCTCTGTCTCGGTCTCCGGCCGCCGGCGCCGCTCCTCTGATCTATGGGAGAGACGTCATGACGTCTCTCCCATAGCACCAAAATAGACACTAGATGTCAATCATGACCCCTAGTGTCTATGTGCCGTTCCACAATGCTGTGCAGTGCACGATGATGTCATCGCGCACCGCACAGCAGTGACAGCCAGCACCGGGGGGCACCACCATTAGCGGATCTTGCAACGGCCGCGGCGCCCTCCGGAAGGCGGCGCCCCGGGCAAAAATCCTGTGTGCAGGTAGCAAGATCCACTACTGACTGTAGATGGAAGCAGCTTCCATGTCTGATTAGTAAGAGACACAGCTTCCATATGTTACAATATACAGAGACGCACCTTCCACATGTCCTAATTTACAAAGGCATCATCCAGATGTCATAATATACAGACACACCTTTTATGTGACCTAATGTACAGACACTCCTTCCATATGTTCAGGGGCGTTTTAAGAGAGGAAGGGACCCGCATGCAGCCTCCGTCGCAGGCCCCCCTCATCTCCGGCAGCAAGTAGACTCTTGCGTACTGCCAGAGTCTACTGCGCATGTGCAGGTCTCCGGGAACATGGCGCCCGCACCTTGTTCCTGGGGACATCTCCAGTTACTATTATTAGTACTGGAGATGGGTCTGGGGTGCAGTTCCCCCTGATTGGAGTGGTTGGGCTGCTGTGGGGTAGCACACTATAATATTTATTTCTCTGACGTCCTAGTGGATGCTGGGGACTCCGTCAGGACCATGGGGAATAGCGGCTCCGCAGGAGACAGGGCACAAAAGTAAAAGCTTTAGGATCAGGTGGTGTGCACTGGCTCCTCCCCCTATGACCCTCCTCCAAGCCTCAGTTAGATTTTTGTGCCCGGCCGAGAAGGGTGCAATCTAGGTGGCTCTCCTAAAGAGCTGCTTAGAGTAAAAGTTTTGTTAGGTTTTTTATTTTCAGTGAGTCCTGCTGGCAACAGGCTCACTGCATCGAGGGACTTAGGGGAGAGAAGTGAACTCACCTGCGTGCAGGATGGATTGGCTTCTTAGGCTACTGGACACCATTAGCTCTAGAGGGAGTCGGAACACAGGTCTCACCCTGGGGTTCGTCCCGGAGCCGCGCCGCCGACCCCCTTGCAGATGCCGAAAAGTGAAGAGGTCCAGAAACCGGCGGCATGAAGACTTTTCAGTCTTCATAAGGTAGCGCACAGCACTGCAGCTGTGCGCCATTGTTGTCAGCACACTTCATAGCAACGGTCACTGAGGGTGCAGGGCGCTGGGGGGGGCGCCCTGGGCAGCAATGATAGTACCTTATTCTGGCTAAAAATACATCACATATAGCCCCTGGGGGCTATATGGATGTATTTAACCCCTGCCAGGTCTCAGAAAAACGGGAGAAGAAGCCCGCCGAAAAGGGGGCGGGGCCTATTCTCCTCAGCACACAGCGCCATTTTCCCTCACAGAAATGCTGGTGGGAAGGCTCCCAGGCTCTCCCCTGCACTGCACTACAGAAACAGGGTTAAAACAGAGAGGGGGGGCACTTATTTGGCGATATGACTATATATATATATTAAAATGCTATAAGGGAAAAACACTTATATAAAGGTTGTCCCTGTATAATTATAGCGTTTTTGGTGTGTGCTGGCAAACTCTCCCTCTGTCTCCCCAAAGGGCTAGTGGGGTCCTGTCCTCTATCAGAGCATTCCCTGTGTGTGTGCTGTGTGTCGGTACGTGTGTGTCGACATGTATGAGGACGATGTTGGTGAGGAGGCGGAGCAATTGCCTGTAATGGTGATGTCACTCTCTAGGGAGTCGACACCGGAATGGATGGCTTATTTAAGGAATTACGTGATAATGTCAACACGCTGCAAGGTCGGTTGACGACATGAGACGGCCGGCAAACCAATTAGTACCTGTCCAGGCGTCTCAAACACCGTCAGGGGCGTTAAAACGTCCTTTTACCTCAGTCGGTCGACACAGACACGGACACTGACTCCAGTGTCGACGGTGAAGAAAAGAAAAAAAAAAAACGTATTTTCCTTTAGGGCCACACGTTACTTGTTAAGGGCAATGAAGGAGGTGTTACATATTTCTGATACTACAAGTACCACAAAAAAGGGTATTATGTGGAGTGTGAAAAAACTACCTGTAGTTTTTCCTGAATCAGATAAATTAAATGAAGTGTGTGATGATGCGTGGGTTTCCCCCGATAGAAAATTATTGGCGGTATACCCTTTCCCGCCAGAAGTTAGGGCGCGTTGGGAAACACCCCTTAGGGTGGATAAGGCGCTCACACGCTTATCAAAACAAGTGGCGGTACCGTCTCCAGATAGGGCCGCCCTCAAGGAGCCAGCTGATAGGAGGCTGGAAAATATCCTAAAAAGTATATACACACATACTGGTGTTATACAGCGACCAGCGAACGCCTCAGCCTGGATGTGCAGCGCTGGGGTTGCTTGGTCGGATTCCCTGACTGAAAATATTGATACCCTTGACAGGGACAGTATTTTATTGACTATAGAGCATTTAAAGGATGCATTTCTATATATGCGAGATGCACAGAGGGATATTTGCACTCTGGCATCAAGAGTAAGTGCGATGTCCATATCTGCCAGAAGTTGTTTATGGACACGACAGTGGTCAGGTGATGCAGATTCCAAACGGCACATGGAAGTATTGCCGTATAAAGGAGAAAAAGACAACGTCTTTTCAGCCTCAGTCCTTTCGTCCCCATAAGGGCAAGCGGGCAAAAGGCCAGTCATATCTGCCATGGGATAGAGGAAAGGGAAGAAGACTGCAGCAGGCAGCCCATTCCCAGAAACAGAAGCCCTCCACCGCTTCTGCCAAGTCCTCAGCATGACGCTGGGGCCGTACAAGCGGACTCAGGTGCGGTGGGGGGGGGTCGTCTCAAGAGTTTCAGCACGCAGTGGGCTCACTCGCAAGTGGACCCCTGGATCCTACAAGTAGTATCCCAGGGGTACAGATTGGAAATTCGAGACGTCTCCCCCTCGCAGGTTCCTGAAGTCTGCTTTACCAACGTCTCCCTCCGACAGGGAGGCAGTAGTGGAAACAATTCACAAGCTGTATTCCCAGCAGGTGATAATCAAAGTACCCCTCCTACAACAAGGAAAGGGGTATTATTCCACACTATATTGTGGTACTGAAGCCAGACGGCTCGGTGAGACCTATTCTAAATCTGAAATAGTTGAACACTTACATACAAAGGTTCAAATCAAGATGGAGTCACTCAGAGCAGTGATAGCGAACCAGGAAGAAGGGGACTATATGGTGTCCCGGGACATCAGGGATGCTTACCTCCATGTCCCAATTTGCCCTTCTCACCAAGGGTACCTCAGGTTCGTGGTACAGAACTGTCACTATCAGTTTCAGACGCTGCCGGTTGGATTGTCCACGGCACCCCGGGTCCTTACCAAGGTAATGGCCGAAATGATGATTCTTCTTCAAAGAAAATGGACAATCTCCTGATAGGGGCAAGGTCCAGAGAACAGTTGGAGGTCGGAGTAGCACTATCTCAAGTAGTTCTACGACAGCACGGGTGGATTCTAAATATTCCAAAACCGCAGCTGTTTCCGACGACACGTCTGCTGTTCCTAGGGATGATTCTGGACACAGTCCAGAAAAAGGTGTTTCTCCCGGAGAAGAAAGCCAGGGAGTTATCCGAGCTAGTCAGGAACCTCCTAAAACCAGGAAAAGTGTCAGTGCATCATTGCACAAGGGTCCTGGGAAAAATGGTGGCTTCTTACGAAGCGATTCCATTCGGTAGATTTCACGCAAGAACTTTTCAGTGGGATCTGCTGGAAAAATGGTCCGGATCGCATCTTCAGATGCATCAGCGGATAACCCTGTCTCCAAGGACAAGGGTGTTTCTTCTGCGGTGGCTGCAGAGTGCTCATCTACTAAAGGGCCGCAGATTCGGCATTCAGGACTGGGTCCTGGTGACCACGGATGCCAGCCTGAGAGGCTGGGGAGCAGTCACACAGGAAAAAAATTTCCAGGGAGTGTGATCAAGTCTGGAGACTTCTCTCCACATAAATATACTGGAGCTAAGGGCAATTTACAATGTTCTAAGCTTAGCAAGACCTCTGCTTCAAGGTCAGCCAGTATTGATCCAGTGGGACAACATCACGGCAGTCGCCCACGTAAACAGACAGGGCGGCACAAGAAGCAGGAGGGCAATGGCAGAAACTGCAAGGATTCTTCGCTGGGCGAAAAATCATGTGATAACACTGTCAGCAGTGTTCATTCCGGGAGTGGACAACTGGGAAGCAGACTTCCTCAGCAGGCACGACCTCCACCCGGGAGAGTGGGGACTTCATCGGGAAGTATTCCACATGATTGTGAACCGTTGGGAAAGACCAAAGGTGGACATGATGGCGTCCCGCCTGAACAAAAAACTGGATAGGTATTGCGCCAGGTCAAGAGACCCTCAAGCAATATCTGTGGACGTTCTGGTAACACCGTGGGTGTACCAGCTGGTGTATGTGTTCCCTCCTCTGCTTCTCATAACCAAGGTACTGAGAATTATAAGACGTAGAGGAGTAAGAACTATACTCGTGGCTCCGGATTGGCCAAGAAGGACGTGGCACCCGGAACTTCAAGAAATGCTCACAGAGGACTCATGGCCTCTGCCGCTAAGAAGGGACTTGCTTCAGCAAGTACCAGGTCTGTTCCAAGACTTACCGCGGCTGCGTTTGACGGCATGGCGGTGGAACGCCAGATCCTAAGGGAAAAAGGCATTCCGGAAGAGGTCATTCCTACCCTGGTCAAAGCCAGGAAGGAGGTGACCGCAAAACATTATCACCACATGTGGCGAAAATATGTTGCGTGGTGTGAGGCCAGGAAGGCCCCACGAAGAAATTTCAACTCGGTCGATTCCTGCATTTCCTGCAAACAGGAGTGTCTATGGGCCTCAAATTGGGGTCCATTAAGGTTCAAATTTCGGCCCTGTCAATTTTCTTCCAGAAAGAATTGGCTTCAGTTCCTGAAGTCCAGAGATTTGTCAAGGGAGTATTGCATATACAACCCCCTTTTTGTGCCTCCAGTGGCACTGTGGGATCTCAACGTAGTTCTGGGATTCCTCTAATCACATTTTAAACCGCTCAAATCTGTGGATTTGAAATATCTCACATGAAAAGTGACCATGCTGTTGGCCCTGGCCTCGGCCAGGCGAGTGTCAGAATTGGCGGCTTTGTCTCACAAAAGCCATATCTGATTGTCCATTCGGACAGGGCAGAGCTGCGGACTCGTCCCCAGTTTCTTCCTAAGGTGGTGTCAGCGTTTCACCTGAACTAGCTTATTGTGGTACCTGCGGCTACTAGGGACTTGGAGGACTCCAAGTTGCTAGATGTTGTCAGGCCCCTGAAAATATAGGTTTCCAGGACGGCTGGAGTCAGGAAAACTGACTCGCTGTTATCCTGTATGCACCCAACAAACTGGGTGCTCTTGCTTCTAAGCAGACGATTGCTCGTTGGATTTGTAGCACATTTCAACTTGCACTTTCTGTGGCAGGCCTGCCACAGCCTAAATCTGTCAAGGCCTATTCCACAAGGAAGGTGGGCTCATCCTGGGCGGCTGCCCGAGGGGTCTCGGCATTACAACTCTGCCGAGCAGCTACGTGGTCGGGGGAGAACACGTTTGTAAAATTCTACAAATTTGATACCCTGGCTAAAGAGGACCTGGAGTTCTCTCATTCGGTGCTGCAGAGTCATCCGCACTCTCCCGCCCGTTTGGGAGCTTTGGTATAATCCCCATGGTCCTGACGGAGTCCCCAGCATCCACTAGGACGTCAGAGAAAATAAAATTTTACTTACCGATAAATCTATTTCTCGTAGTCCGTAGTGGATGCTGGGCGCCCATCCCAAGTGCGGATTGTCTGCAATACTTGTACATAGTTATTGTTACAAAAATCGGGTTATTATTGTTGTGAGCCATCTTTTCAGAGGCTCCGCTGTTATCATGCTGTTAACTGGGTTCAGATCACAGGTTGTACAGTGTGATTGGTGTGGCTGGTATGAGTCTTACCCGGGATTCAAAATCCTTCCTTATTGTGTACGCTCGTCCGGGCACAGTATCCTAACTGAGGCTTGGAGGAGGGTCATAGGGGGAGGAGCCAGTGCACACCACCTGATCCTAAAGCTTTTACTTTTGTGCCCTGTCTCCTGCGGAGCCGCTATTCCCCATGGTCCTGACGGAGTCCCCAGCATCCACTACGGACTACGAGAAATAGATTTATCGGTAAGTAAAATCTTATTTTAGCACCCCCCTTAACACTGTTATTAATCCTTTAGGTCTTTTAATTACACCGTCACTAGTGTATCACTTTTTGTATACAGATTTTGCGTTCCCTTTAATTAACACATACTAACACTTTACCTTCTCACGTGTGCTGCCCTGGGGTGGCTGGCCTGTGCCGGTTTGTGGGGTTCTGCACCCCAGGCCCAGATATAGTATTAGGTTTAGGACCACCAGCATCAGAGGAGCCTTGTCGAGGCCTGGTGGCTTTGCCATATTTCTGCAGATATATGTAACGAAGACCTCTGGATTTCTATTATATGTAGGTATTCAAGTCATGTTACCCATATAGTTTGGTGTGCTGGGGGGCACCAGGGGTTAATCCCCATCCTGTCTCTTGCTTAGAATTACCCCTCCCTTTCAAGCACCTGAAGTATATTGTCAAATTGATATGAGCAACTTGCATTCTGTTTTGACATCTCCAGTGCGCAAGCGCAATTCACTTGGAAATGGCCACGGCGGCCATTTTCCGAGTTATTTATGCCCACACTAGAGGGACGTCATTGCGGGACTCCGGAATGGTATATTATATGGGTGCGGTGTGGGCCCCCTGGACCCAGTGGCCCGTGTGCACCCATTATAGAACGCCAATGCATGTGTTGAAATATACTGACACTCATTTTCCATATATCATAATGCAATGACATATTCTCCCCTGGAGAAAAATATACTTGCTTTGTGTACTTTCCAGGTTGATCACCTTTCAACGTTTTAAGCTCATCATCATTATGGAAAGATCATTTATAGATGTTTTGCTACTTGCCTGCTATACTGGGGATCTCCCGCCCAAGGATCTCCCAGAGGGGAGTCCCACAAAGTCGGCATCTATGATGTATTGTGTATTTATTGACTAATGAAATATACCATAAGCGCTAGTGATTATATCAATATATGTACAGCTGTAAGAGGAAACACAATTTTTATTTGCAGCAATATATAAAAATAGTAAGAAGAACACCGTTCTTTAATGTATCTATACTATGGGCCTTATTCAGGTTTGTTAGCAAACCAAAAAAGTTAGCAAAACCATGTGCATCACAGGTGAGGCAGATGTAACACGTGCAGAAAGATTTAGATTTGGGTGGTGTGTGTTCAAACTGAAATATAAATTGCAGTGTAAAAATTAAGCAGCCAGTACTTACCATGTACTGTACAGAAACAATATAACACACCCATCTCTCTGCACATGTTACGGCTGCTCCACCTGCAGTGCTACATGGTTTTGCCCAATTGCTTACTCTTTTGGTTTGCTAACATGCCTGAATAAGGCCCTACGTCTGGGTAAAATAACAGAAATGGGACAGATTCTGTAAAAACGAATCCAGCAACTAAACAAAACTAATTGGCAATTATTGCACTGACTAGTTACCAGCCCAGCAAATTGATGGAGAAACATAACAGTAATCAGTGTCAGCGCCTTTGCGCGGCCGAAGGAACAACACTTGAATTGCTCTGTCGGGTGCCATCTAGTTGCCGCCAGCACACAAAACAAGTAAATTCTCCCCGTGAAGGTGAGGAGCAGTGTTAGCCTTTTATTTTATAGGATATGCTGTATGCACCATGGTAATTATTATCACATCTTATCACTTCTGGCTGCTTACCTGAACGGACATGCCTGGGGCTCTCTTCTGGGATCCAGCCTTCCGTCCACCCCTAGGAGAGCGAACCCTGCGCCGCTCGCTGCACCCAGCTGTGCTGATTGGGGCCACCGCTCCCTGCACCCAGCAGAGCTGGTCGGGGCCCGCCTCCACCCACTGCTGTGATGGTGTGGGCCACACACTGACTGTCGTGGCCTGGCTCTTGCCTGTCCGCTACAGCCGGCAGGACTGCTCCATTTCTGTAGCACGCTGCCTCATCATTCAGCTCCGGCATTGCGCGGCTTCTCCCCGCGGCCTCCGGGTTTTCCTTTCCTGACAGCGGCCCTGTGCATCAGCTCCACGTTGTGCCCCTTCGGCGGCGCCATCTTTATGTGCTCTGGCGCATCTTGGGACTCCTGGGACCAGGATGTAACCCCCCCCGCCACTTCGTCTGCTGCCCAGCCTGCTGCTGCAGCTGGTGGCCTGGCTGTGCTCCGGGTTCCATCACTCCAACTGTTACCCAGCCTGCTGCTGCCAATTGAAGCCCGAACTCCAGAGCCTAAATTGGCCTGCCTGGGTCCCTGCTCGGCCTGCTGACACCTGCTCGGGAGGTGAGGAAGGAGCGCTGAGACATTCCCACGGTCTCCATCTTGCACCCCCACATGCATCAGCTGCTGGTCTCCCTGTGTCGGGAGGAAGGGAATCAGCATGGTATCTTGTATTATTATTGTCTCTATTTTACAATTAGCGTAATAAATCACATTGTTAGGACAACAGACTATGGGGCTAATTCATGTTGGATCGCAAATCGCTTCCAGGACGGAGCGTTGCGGGGGCGGTGCAGCGTGAACAGGGGGTGTCCGGCGTGAGATGGGCGTGGTGGGGCGTGATCGCGGCGGCTGCGTGACATCACATGCAGCCGCCACGATTAGGGAACATGGCGGTGGGCCTCCTGCTGGCACAACTAAGCTGCGCTGACAGGAGGCATCACTAATTTCTACATTGATGCTACGTTGAGGCATCACTAACTTTCTACACCCTGCGATGGGCGGCTCCCAGCATGCTAGCAAAAGGGTTGCAAATTCTGCTAATTAGCAGAATTTGCGATCCTTACTGAATTAGGCCCAATGTCAGTAATGTAGTTTGTTAGTAGCATAACATCTTTCTACATCTTAAATGTTTTGTTTGAAGTAATTATTGGCTCCTAAATTGCTGCTGAAGTGTATAAAATAGTACCTAGATCAGGTTTGTCCAGTGGTGCAAGTAGAAAAAAATGTCGTATGGGTACTGTGTGCGCGTGCTCCAAAAATGGGTGTGGCCAAATGCCACATGCGGCGTGGCCAATGAAAATGCAGGCGTGATACACATATGGGGAGCCAGATACACATATGACCCCAATAGTGCCAGATACACGTTGCCCCAGAGTGCCAGATATACATTGGCTCAGAGTGCCAGATACACAAATGCCCCCACTGGGTCAGATACACAAATGCCCTCACAGTGCCAGATACACATTGGCCCACAGTGCCAGATACACAAATGCCCCAGTGTCAGATACACATTGCCCCAGTGTCAGATATACATTGGCCCACAGTGCCAGATACACAAATGCCCCCACAGTGCCAGCTACACAAATGCCCCCACAGTGCCAGATACACAAATGCCCCCACAGTGACAGATATACATTGCCACACAGTGCCAGATATACATTGCCCCCACAGTGCCAGACACACAAATGCCCCCCACAGTGCCAGACACACACATGCCCCCCACAGTGCCAGTTATACATTGCCCCACAGTGCCAGATATACATTGCCCCACAGTGCCCCCCTCCCTGCTCACCGCTGCCTCAGTCTGTTGCTGCCATATGAGGGGAGTAGAGCGCAGCGCCTCTCCTCCCCCTCAATGCTCGTGAAGTCCAGTCTCCTCTCCGGCGGTGGGTATCTCAAATGAGGCGCCGGTTTGTTAGCCAATCAGAGCTCGCGGACCGGAACCCAATCAGGAGCCGCGACTGCCGGTCCGCGAGCTCTGATTGGCTAGCAAACCGGTGCCTTATTGATATTCACCCCGCCGCCGCTGCAGCCCGGACATCACAGAGAATTGAGGGGCAGGAGAAGCGCTGCACTCTCCTCACCTCACACAGCAGGTATGGTGGACGGCCCGACGGTACGGCGTACCGGCTGAGAATTTCTTACCGCCATACTTGCAGCACTGAGTTTGTCTACATTTCCTAGCATGATCGTAAATCCTAGTTTGCAATATCTATTGACCAAATTTATAAAGAGTTGGTCTGTATTTCTTGTGCCCATATGATGGTGATTGGGCTCAATGAAGATGGAAGGCATATTTCAATTAAGGCTATAAAAGGGGGTGTTGAGTTTGGCTCACAAGCCAGCCCTGTATAGATGTTCCCCTCTGTATTTGTGAGGTGAGTACATGTAATTACAATGTAATGGTGTGCTGAGCATATAAGGTTTAAGGATTTGCAGAATAGTGGGGTCCCTTGACGATGGACTGCACGGTTAAATGTTTTGATCAAAATATTACAAAATCCCCTCTTTTTTTTTGCTACATACATCCAGATCTGCAGTATATTCTTGTTGGCACCGAGAGCAAATGTCTTTCTGTTTTGTATACATATATGGCATTAATATTGCCACACAGCTGTACCATGTAGCATATGGGTAAAAACCGAGCGTTGGCATATTTATTTTCCATTAAGATGTTGTCATACTGTACAAGCTGTATTTACCTAGGCAATAGTGTACACTCAGGAGCGGTTCTAGGCACGGGCAAGCAGGGCGGGCGCCCGGGGCACTGCGGCCAGCGGCCGCAGTCACCACGCAGGCGTTCGCCACCCACCCACATCCCACTCCCCGGCTGCAGCAGGCGCCGTGGGCTGTGTGGGCGCCCGCTGTAGCCGGCGTCACTATCAGACGCTAGAGGTCATAATTGACCTCTAGTGTCTGTGCGGCGCTGCTATGGGAGAGACGTCATAGAAGGAGTGGGGCTGGTAAGTATTGTATGTGGTGTTCTTTTTTTTGTGTTTGTAAGCAGCGCTACTGGGGGCACAGATACATGGGGCACAGCTATAGGAGGCACAACTACTGGGGCACAGCTACAGGAGGCACAGCTACTGGGGCAAATCTACTTAGGGCACAGCTACAGGGGGCACAGCTACTGGGGCAAATCTACTGGGGGCACAGCTACTGTGGGCAAATCTACAGGGGGCACAGCTACAGGAGGCACAGTTACAGGGGGCATAACTACTGGGGACACAACTACTGGAGGCAAATCTACTGGGGGCAAATCTACTGGAGGCCACGCCCCTTACCTATGAAGCCGCGCCCCTATTTTTGGCGCGCACCAACTCTGCTTTACCTGTCGGGGGGGGGGGGGCAAAGGAAACTTTTGCCCTGGATACCACAAGGACTCGAACCAGCCCTGTGTACACTGGCAAACAAGGGACACGGCTATGGTACACCATCCATGGAGCAACAAAAACCTAGTTTCTCAAGCTGAACTGTGAATTGGAAATTGTATTTTATTTTAATGGGCATACTGTATGGTATTTTATTTAAATGCACATTTTTATTTATTGGGCATAACTGATGCCCCCTTGGTTGGCCTTGTCTGAATGAATTGTTACTAACATAAGGTTTGATCAAGCTTTCAGGTGTAACATCAGGACGTTATCTGGTCTCTAGGTCGACCACACTTAGGTCGACAGTCATTAAGTCGACCACTATTGGTCGACATGCATTAGGCTGACATGGTCACTAGGTCAACATGGAAAAAGGTCGACATGAGTTTTTCAAATTTTTTCTTCATACTTGGCGATCCACGTGGACTACGATTGGGAACAGTAACCTGTGCTGAGCGCAGCGAGGCACCTTGCTCGAAGCATGGCGAGCGAAGCGAGCTATTCGAGGGGACACGGTGCACTAATTGGGGTTCCCTGTACCTTTACAAAGAAAACGACAACAAAAAAATAAAATAGAAACATGTCGACCTATTTCAGGTGTCGACCTAGTCACTGTCGACCAATAGTGGTCAACCTAATGACTGTCGACCTAAGTGTGGTCGACCCTATGATCCACTTCCCATCAGGACGCATAACTCAATGATCAGCAAATCACCTGAATTTAAGTGTACCTATCATAGTTTTCACCTAACATAAATAGTGCAGCATGTATAAATACCTAGCATCATTCCTCTTCATCTTTATCTGTTATACTGTAGTACTTTCAACAATACAGTGCTTCCGGAAAGTATTCACAACGCTTTACTCTTTCCAAATTTTGTTATGTTACAGCCTTATTCCGAACTTGAATAAATTCATTTTTCTGCAGCAGGGCACACTGTGTTCCACAGGGAATGTAATAGGGGTGTAGAGATGGATCTTGATCCAGCGACACCAACAGGCTAAAGCTTTAGACTGTCCCAGGATTCATTGCGGGGCCTCCTCTATAACCCCACCTCCAGGCACTGTGAGCTCAGTTTTAGAGTTGGTGCCTGCATGAAGCAGGTCACTTAACAGGGGGGCTGCACTAGACAGCGCTGAAAAAGGTTTTTAGTAGACTTCAAGGGCTGCAGCACTTCATAAGTCAGTGTGACATACTGTGCTGCGGCTCCATCACCTCCCCAGCGGTGTCGCATACTCCCGCTGGCTCTGTTTCCTGGATACTTGCGTCGGAGGCGCTTTGGTTCCTAGGCACACCACCGCAGACGCTCTCCTGGATCATGTGGCTGCTACTAAGGGAGGAGTTAAGAGGGGCCCCCAGGCGGGACCCGCCATTAAATCGCATTCTGTTCGAGGTCTTAGGAGATGGACCATGACGCTGGCGTGAACACTGTGACAGAGCAGGGACCCCACTATATCCACCAGGCCATGAGAGCACAGGTCGGATAGTAAAATATCCTGTTTAATAATGCTCCACAGTACCCGGTGGTGAGGACCAGCATAGGGGATAAGGTCAGAGCCGGCCTTAGGCATAGGCAAACTAGGCAAATGCCTAGGGCATTTGGTATGCTTAGGGGCACCAGCAGCTTCTGCTGATTAAAAT
Organism: Pseudophryne corroboree; assembly: GCF_028390025.1. NCBI lineage: Eukaryota > Metazoa > Chordata > Amphibia > Anura > Myobatrachidae > Pseudophryne > Pseudophryne corroboree. The sequence goes on along the minus strand of NC_086454.1, from coordinate 232,675,492 downwards.
GAATGCGGCATGCCTATATTCTGTGTGTGACTGCGGCTGTATCTGCATACGAAATGCTACGTTGCAGTGTATTCCTGGAAATCACTGTAATGTAGCATTTCGTATGCAGATACAGCCACAGTCGCACACAGAATATAGGCATGCTGTATATCATTTTAATCAGCAGAAGCTGCTTGTGCAGCCTAGCCACATAGTAATGCAAATAAGATGCATTTTCACAAACAAAAGGCGCCCGGCGTTAGCAGAGCTGCCAGCTGACTCATGCCAGGCATCTCCTGCAGAACTAGCGGCGGTGCTAGGGGGCACCAGCCAAAATCTTGCCTAGGGCATCATATTGGTTAGGGCCAGCTCTGTATAAGGTGCTTGACCTGTATCCCCTCCCCCAGCTATGGGCGCCATCTACTGCTGGTATTCCCGCCCTAGAGCTGCCTCACACTCTCCCTCACTCCCTGACTGAGACTTTGGGCACCATCTTCTCACAGTAGCTGCGACTGGTCTCCGGGACTGCAGGGCAAGGTCTCCTTCTGTAAATCCGCCTGTACATCAGCGCTGTGATTTTACAGACACTTAAGTATTCTACATGTCATTTTAAGACAGCGTTAGTTAAGAACAAGTATATCTCTACCAGAATATATTGTACAAGTATTCTGATATATACATCCGGTCTTGGACCGCGCAGTGTTAGATATATATATATATATATATATATATATATTTACTAGTCCAGTGCAGTTTTATTGTCTGACTAAATAGTTATCTGCATTGTCACTGTGACTGTGTGTGCCTGTATCTGCTGTGTGGATTTCATTTCAGTGTATCACAGCTATAGCTGTCACTGCATTCTATACCCTAAAGGACTAGGTGCGTCAGGGTATCATATATAGTGCTGCACAGTATTTACCGTTAAGTGTATTTTATTGTGTACCCAGTCACATCATACCGCATTTATTCTCTGTTTGTGTACTTGTGCATGCTGTCACATAAATAGGGGATTTATTTGCAGGTATTATATTTGTCTGGCTGTATCGTACTCATACTCTCTACGGTTACATTCACCATAATGTCTAATGCAAAGGGCGGGAAATCCGCGGGCGCTCCTGTCTCATGTAGCGCATGCGCCAAGGATTTGCCTGAGGGGGAAGTTTTGCATGATGGTCTGTGTAATATGTGCCATACATCTCCCAGTCAACCCGCAGCTCCTGCAGTCAATCAGGAGCCACCTTGGGCTGCATTCTCCGCTATGCTTTATACGCTTGTGACACGCCTTGCGCCCCCTATGGGATCTCCTGTGCCATTGCAGCCACATGTTGTCGTGTGGTAAATCCGCCTTGGGCGGATGCTTTGTCTAACCAGTTACAGCAATTAATCAATCTTTGGTTAGACAGAAACCTACCCCACGTCACTCTGGTGTCAAGGGGTCATCTAAGCAGGCCGCTTCCTCCTCTTAATCCACTAATATCTCAGATGATTCGTCTGTTGAGGATGGGGAACATACTGACCCGTCAGACACTGACACAGCTGATTCTGATGAGAAATCTACAACTCAGGTTGATGACCGTGACCTAGTGGAGGCTATTAAGCTGATTCTACAAATCGATGATGATGTATATCCCACTACTGTGTCTAAAACCTGATAAGTTTAAACGTCAGAAGGTAGCTAAAGTAGTCTTACCGCATTCTGACCATTTAGTAGACGTACATCAGGAACCCTGGTCTTCTCCAGGAAAGAAATTCTTACTGTCTAAAAAGATGCTATTTAGTTATCTTCTCCCTGCTGAGTTGTGTAACAAGTGGGAAAATTCACAGCCGGTGGATTCCCATGTTACCCGTCTTGTGGTGTCATCTACTCTGCCTGTCACCTCACTGAAGGAACCGATAGATAAACGTGTGGAGGGATGCCTGAAGTCTATTTACTCCCTTACAAGTGCTGTACATTGACCCACTATAGCAGCCTCCTGGGCCGCAAAAGGAATTGAAGCATGGGTTCAGGTATTAGAGGAAGAGCTGCCTCAGGATATATCTGACACTGCCAGACAATATCTGTCTCATGTTACCACCGCCTCCCACTACATTCAGGAGGAATCCTCTGAGGCAGGTGTAATGGCGGCCAAGGTGTCGACTACGTCCATCCTGGCTCAATGAATTCTGTGGTTGAGGTCATGGAAGGTGGACCTGGACTCAAAAAAGACCTTGGAGGCACTCCCTTTTAAGGGAGACATCCTGTTTGGGGGAAGATCTGAATAAGATTGTGACTGACTTGGCAGCTGCTAAGACTGCATTTCTCTCAAATACTAATCCTTCTGCACAGAAGGCAAAGAGTACCACTTTTCGTTCCTTTTGACCTCAAGGGAAAGCAAAAGGTCAGGCATACCCGAGACAAGCTTGTGCTCCCAAAACCACTAAGCCCAAAGCAAAACAATCCTGGGCTGCCTGTCAGCCTGCTTCCAAACAAAACAAGCCTGTTGCATGACAGGGCGGGCCTCCCCCTGGGGGATCCCAGGGTGGAAGGCCGACTTCAGCAGTTCACCCAGGTCTGGTTAAAGACCACTTCAGATGCATGGGTGCGAGAAGTCGTCTCTCGCGGCAACGCAGTCTCTTTCAAGAGACGTCCCCCTCGCCAGTTCTGCACAATGGTTATTCCTTTGGATCCGTTGAAGGCGCAAGCTCTACACTTGGTTGTGCATTCTCTCCTGGATGCAGGCATGGTAGTGCCGGTACCCCTGTCCCAGAGAGGTGGAGGATACTACTCGACCTTGTTTCTAGTCCCGAAACCCAATGGGTCTTTCTGGCCCATACTCAACCTCAAATCACTGAACAAATTTGTGAGAGTGTCCAAATTCCATATGGATTGTACTGGCCATGGAACCCGGAAATTATATGGTATCCCTGGACATACAAGATGCTTATCTGCTTATACCTATTGCCATATCGTATCAGCAATATCTGCGGTTTGCTATTGGTAACCTTCACTATCAGTTCCAGGCTCTGCCGCTTGGACTGGCCACGGCCCCTCTGATCTTCGCAAAGGTTATGGCCGTGATGATGGCTCATCTACGTCGTCAGCGAATCAGGATACTGCCATATCTGGACGACTTGCTGATCCTGGCGAACTCCCAAGATGTCCTCCTCAGTCATTTGCAACTGACGGTACGCGTCATACAAGCCCATGGGTGGCTAGCCAACTGGAAGAAGTCCTCGCTGGTCCCTGCTCGGAGCATGGTGCACCTGGGGGTACTTCTGGACACACATAACCAAAGACTATTTCTGTCTACAGAGAAAGTCCTGAAACTTCAGGACAGGATCAAATACATCCTCTCTCGCCCAAAAGTGTTGATACACTCGGCGATGCAAGTACTAGGCCTCATGGTGTCGGCTTTCGACATGGTAGAGTAAGCTCATTTTCATTCCCGCCCTCTGCAGAGGTTAATCCTTTCCAAGTGGGACAGCCTGCCTCATAGGATCGGGTCTCAAATAATCTCCTTGACTCCGGCGGTTCGACTGTCACTGAGCTGGTGGCTACAGGACCAACAGTTGAGCAGAGGCCGTTCCTTCTGGATCCTCAACTGGGTCCTACTGACTACGGATGCCAGTCTGCGGGGTTGGGGTGTGGTGCTAGAGCAACACTCTCTCCAGGGTCGGTGGACCAAGAAATCTCTCCTGATAAACATTCTGGAATTGCGGGCAGTGTTCAATGCTTTGACTCTTGCACTGCCTCTGATACAGAACAGGCCTGTTCAAGTACAATCAGACAATGCCACCACAGTGGCATACATAAACCATCAAGGCAGCACTCAAAGCCGCATGGCAATGATGGAATTGTCAAAAATCCTTAGTTGGGCAGAACACCATCTGCCAGCAATATCGGTAGTGTTCATTCGGGAGTCCTCAGCTGGGAAGCGGATTTCCTCAGTCTTCAGGACAGGCACGCCGGAGAGTGGAATCTTCATCAGGAAGTCTTTCAACTCCTAGTGGACAAGTGGCGTCTACCAGATGTAGACCTGATGGCGTCTCGACACAATCACAAAGTTCCTGTCTTCGGATCAAGAACAAGGAATCCTCAAGCAGCGTTCTTAGACACACTGGCAATTTCATGGAACTTTCAGCTGCCCTACATGTTCCCTCCAGTGTCACTTCTGCCCAGGGTACTACGGAAGTTCAAGCAAGAAGGAGGAATACTACTTCTAGTCGCTCCAGCGTTGCCCAGACGGCACTGGTTCTCAGACCTGCAGGGTCTCTCGATAGAGCCTCCTCTTCCACTTCCTCAATGCCCAGACCTCCTCGTTCAGGGCCCTTGTGTCCACCTGGACCTGACCAGGCTGGCTTTAACGGCGTGGCTCTCGAAGCTTCACTCCTAAGGGCCAAAGGATTCTCCGAGGTGGTTATCCAAACTATGCAAACCGGCTTCTGCACGGATTTATTATAGGGTCTGGAATTCTTGCTTCACCTGGTGTGCTGTTAAGAATTACGATGCTTACAAGTTTAGTACTTCCAGACTTCTGTTTTTTTTTTTGCAACAAGGTCTGGATTTAGGACTTCATCTGGCCTCCCCCAAGGTTCACATATCTGCCTTGTCGGTGTGGTTTCAGAGAAAAATTGTGTCTATACCTGACGTTCATACATTCACTCAGGATTCAGCCTCCCTATGTCCCTCCTGTGGCTCCATGGGATTTGTCTGTTGTCCTGAATGCCCTGCAAGTGTCTCCATTTGAAACTCTTGAGTCAGTGGACCTTAAATGGCTCACAGCCAAGGTCCTGTTTCTGCTGGCTATTGCCTCTGCTAGAAGGTTGTCGGACTTAGGCACGTTGTCCTGTCGTCCACCCTTTTTAATATTTCATCGTGACCGAGCAGTTCTTAGAACTCGCCCTGATTATTTACCTAAGGTAGTGTCATCTTTTCACCTTAATCAAGAGATTGTGATTCCAGCCTTCATCTCTTCTGAATTGTCTTCCAAAGAACGGTCTTTTGATGTGGTACGGGCTCTCTGTATATATGTTGAGAGGACTGCCTCAGGAGGTCAGATACCCTCTTTGTGCTGTTTGGTTTTCACAAACGTGGCTGGCCTGCGAATAAGCAAACCTTGGCCAGATGGATGAGAATGGTGATTGCACAAGCTTATTTGCAGGCTAGACTCCCAGCTTCTGCTGCTATTAAAGCCCATTCTACTCTGTCTGTTTTACCCTCTTGGGCGGCCCTTCGTGGCGTGTCCGCAGAACAATTGTGCAAGGCGGCTACGTGGTCCTCAGTGAACATGTCTATTAGGTCCTATGCCTTTGATACTTCCGCCTCCCAGGATGCTTCCTTTGGACGCCAGGTTCTCATACCCGCTAAGGTGCGTCCACTCCCTTGAGGAACTGCTTTAGGACATCCTCAATGTATTCCCTGTGGAACACAGTGTACCCCGCTGCAGAAAAGGAGATTTATGGTAGACTTACCATAGTTAAATCTCTTTCTGTGAGGTACACTGGGTTCCACAGGGCGCCCACCCTGACGCACTTAGCTTCTTTGGGTTTGTATGGCATTAGCCGCTAGTCCTTTTTTCTGTCATGAGAACGTGGTTCTATGTGACTAACATCTGCCTTCTCTTTTTCGGGGTTATAGAGGAGGCCCCGCAATGCATCCTGGGACAGTCTAAAGTATAGGTCCCCAAACTCGGTCCTCATCCTCATTATTCTGTAAGGAGACCTGCAAAACATGCACTGTGTAGGGTAATGAGGACTGAGTTTGCAGACCTATGGTCTAAAGCTTTAGTCTGTTGGTGCCTCTGGATCAAGATCCATCTCTACACCCCCGATGTATTCCCTGTGGAACCCAGTGTACCTCACAGAAAGAGGTTTATCTATGGTAAGTCTACCATAAATCTCCTTTTTTCCCTCAAAATTCTACACACAATACCCCATAATGACAACATGAAAAAAAGTTTTTTTGAGATTTTTGCAAATTTATTAAAAATAAAAAACTAAGAAATCACATGTACATAAGTATTCACTTTGTTGATGCATCTTTGGCAGCAATTACAGCCTCAAGTCTTTTTGAATATGATGCCACAAGCTAGGCACACCTATCTTTGGGCAGTTTCGCCAAATCCTCTTTGCAGAACCTCTCAAACTCCATCATGTTGGATGGGAAGCGTCGGTGCACAGCCATTTTTAGATCTCTCCAGAGATGTTCAATCAGATTCAAGTCTGGGCTCTGGCTGGGCCACTCAAGGACATTCACAGAGTTGTCCTGAAGCCTCTCCTTTGTTATCTTGGCTGTGTGCTTAGAGTCATTGTCCTGCTGAAAGATGAACCGTCGCCCTTGTCTGAGGTCAAGAGCGCTCTGGAGCAGGTTTTTATCCAGGATGTCTCTGTACATTGCTACATTCATCTTTCCTTCTATCCTGACTAGTCTTCCAGTTCCTGCTGCTGAAAAACATCCCCACAGCATAATGCTGCCACCAACATGCTTCACTGTATTGGCCTGGTTATGAGCGGTGCCTGATTTCCTCCAAACATGACACCTGGCATTCACGCCAAAGAGTTCAATCTTTGTCTCATCAGACCAGAGAATTTTGTTTCTCATGGTCTGAGAGTCCTTCAGGTGCATTTTGGCAAATTCCAGGTGGGCTGCCATGTGCTTTTTACTAAGGAATGGCTTCCATCTGGCCACTCTACCATGCAGGCCTGACTGGTGGATTGCTGCAGAGATGGTTGTCATTCTGGAAGGTTCTCCTCTCTCCACAGAGGAATACTGTAGCTCTGACAGAGTGGCCATCTGGTTCTGGGTCACCTCCCTGACTAGAGCCCTTCTCCCCCGATGGCTCAGTTAAGACGGCCGGCCAGCTCTAGAGTGCTGGTGGTTCCGAACGTCTTCCATTTACGGATGATGGAAGGCACTGTGCTCATTAGGACCTTCAAAGCAGCAGATATTTTTCTGTACCCATCCCCAGATTTGTGCCTCGAGACAATCCTGTCTCGGAGGTCTACAGACAGTTCCTTTGACTTCATGCATGGTTTGTGCTCAGACATGCACTGTCAAGCGTGGGACCTTATATAGTCAGGTGTGTGCCTTTCCAAATCATGTTCAATCAACTGAATTTACCACAGGTGGATTTCAGTTTAGCTGTTGGAACATCTCAAGGATGATCAGTGGAAAAAGGATGCACCTGAGATCAATTTTGAGCTTCATGACAAAGGCTCTGAACACTTCTATACATGTGAGTTCTTATTTTTATTTTTTATTTTATAAATTTGCACACACAAAAAAAATCACGTTGTCATTATGGGGAATCGTGTGTAGAATTTTGAGGGGAAAAAATTAATTTATTCCAGTTTTTCCATGTGGAAAAAGTGAAGCGCTGTGAATGCTTTCCGGACGTTTTAGACCTATTTAAATTAGTTACCAGTGGTCTGAAGATCATCGTACACAAATTTACACACAATGAGACAGAATTAGGAATGGAAAATGGAATACTTCCTATATTTGAAAGACCCGGATCTCTATCTGCAGATGATTCATGGGGAAAACTTGAGGCTTAAGAAAGATTTAGTATACGCTTCCATATAACAAAAACATTCAGTTCCTATAAGTGATATGCTGTTTAAGTGGTGATGGCAACGTATTAATGTTAAGTATTTCAAACTTTTTATTGTTTTTTTTTTCCAGCAATACCTATTCTAACATTTGGAACTACAAAACAAAGTAAGGGTGAAGTCGTGGCCATAAAGGGGTAGTTATAAGATAAATAGACAAGTACAAAACTTTGCATCAAATAAATCCCTTAAGAAACGCATTTAAAAAAAATTTAAAGTGTAAAACTGGTGTCTCAAGTAAACAGGAGGGCAGAGCAGGCTGAACATCAAACTAGGTACACAGAAAGTAGCCAATAACTAATGGCGGCAATAGGTAATATAAGGTTTCTCGTACATTAAAGTCCAGTATTAAAGTAAAGTTATAGTGATTGTCACAGCATGGAAAGAGATCTTCTCAGTGTAAGCCAATGCATAGCTGCTAATATTTCCAACACAATATATAACAACATATTTTAATCCTCATCGACCCTTGAAATCCACAGCAAATAGTTTCTGTACTTCACACGACAAACAGATTCAATACTTGTAATCCACAGCAAGCAGGGGCAATACTTTTAAACCACTGATGGGCATCTCACAGGCATCCTCCTACCAAGGTAACAATGTTCCTCATGAATTGTTCTCATCACATAACCACTGAGCACGGTCCTTCTCCAGTCACTGTCCATTTAAGGCTTTGTAGCCCTTCTTTTTACTGATGGCTGCTGCATTTCCCACCAGTCCCTTATGTTAAATAAGCAGTGATGTATAGGACAGGGTGGGGAACTTCTAGGTTGCTACCATGTTCCTTGGCAAGAGTATTTATAAGGCATCAGCAGAAACTGGAATATAAATGTGTCTTTACACAATGAACATCTTTATGCCGTATGGCGCAAGACGCCTTTCATGAATGAGACCATCTGAGAGAAGTAGCATACTGTCTTTTTTTTGTGTTAGTTACATCGCAGATGCAGCAAAAAGCTGGTCACAGTGTATCAGAGACGTCCTGCTGCGACTTTACCAGAACTGATATAACACGTACAATGTCACAGATGAACTTGGCATGAAGAAAAGCTGCGGCTGCTCACATGGGAGTCTTGTTTACACATATTCAGACCGAGTCACATGCAGATGTACAAATGTTGCACATCCCAGCATACGCCAGTAATGCCGTTCTGTCACTTCCAGTTTATTTATGTGACTAAGACGCACATTTTGAGTTGCAGATATTTGTAAAAAAAGACGCATGGACGAGTTGCACGCAACCTGGCTCGCAGAGGGTTGCTATTTGGCGCTACTTTCAGCCACAGTGTATGAGGACACGTATTTTGGAGACATTTGAAACCATGATATCAGGGGATAGGGCAGGTGACTGGGGGCCTCCACACTGATTTTTGTCAGAAACATTGATCCATTCAGTAATTTACAATTTCTCATTTTAAGTACTTTGGATATCTGGACTTATCAGTGATGTAGTTTCTTAAATGACTGTGTTTAGTCAGGATTCCCATTTATTCACAAAAGTATTTTTAGAATTGAGAAGAAGAATTTTGTGGGGATACACTAATACATTGGTCCTTAATTCTTGATCAGTATATCCCCCCCAAAAAAATTTTTTCTGAAGGAAGTCATTCTGAGGACGAGCAGACAACAGTACAACAATGACAAGTTTCCTGGACATGAGGTTGTGAGTTAATGGTTCCTGTAAAATTGTGTACAATTCTATCTCCCAATATCAGCGAGGAATTTTAAAGCTATGATTTATGGGAATTGACAAAATATTGAACACATAGGGTCGGATGTAATGGATTGCGAGACGGCCGGAGCTCCGAGAGTCTGGCCGAACTCGTAGGTTTTTTTTAAAGCAGCAAACGTTTACAACCTGTTTTTGACTTGTAAACATTTGCTGATTTAAAAAAACGTACGAGTTCGGCCAGAGTCTCGGAGCTCCGGCTGTCTCACAATCTATTACACCCGGCCCATAGAATGTTTGTATATGCTGCAAGACGCCTATCAAAAGTCAGATGTTGCTGAGTGGCTGCAATATCTTGGACATCACACAATTGTGCTGAGTGCTTGGTCCTTATTACCCCAGCCACTAGTATGCCTTCCATGGTGCTGCTGTGTTACTTTGATAAGCAATTACTTGTGCAATTTGTACATTTAATTTGCCAATGCCCTTAGGTTAGCAAAGTAACATCATACCTCCCAACTTTCTCGATTTAGATAAATTGGACTGCCTCTGTGAATGTTGGAAGGCACTATAAGTCTACTTTATGCTCCTGACACTGAAGCTGATGGCAGTGTAGTGCAATGTTTTATTCAAGGGGAAGGAGAATGAGGTTCGGAGTCGCCCACAACTTCTGAAGTGTTTTTTTATCTAATGTTAATATTTTATTTTACAGATGGTTTTCCGTGTAAAGTCTACATGTACAGCTAATGTATATGCTGGAGGAAACAGTGTTTCAAAATAATTTACTTCAGTCACTATCAGATTACCTTGTAGTTTTGCTCTTAATTGAAGGGAAGTTTGAGGTGTTTTCAGTCTATTTGCTTATTTTACACCAACTTTTCGGTCCCTTGACAAATGTAATATAGGGCGTTGATTGCACTTGTTCACATAAAGCTAGCACAGATTTTCGCAACTCTCACAATTTTTAAATACAAATAGAAATCTAGTCCTATGTAAATAGTTTTTATGTGAACTAGCATTCAGAATGAAAATCCCTTTCATACAGAATCAGCCATCAAAGCAATAACATTTCAGTACCTATACATCTATAAACTATTAACATAGCACTGGATGCCCACTAAGGTTTTGAATGTTTTACTAACAATATCCAGGGAGAGACCGAGGTTTTACTAATTTGGCTGGGGTTGTTGTATCCCTTTATAAGTGTTCCTTATTCTGTTACTGAAAAAATGCAATATAACTTTTCTAGATGTTTCCTCTAAGAGTCCTTTTACATGTGCAGCAAACACACACACACATTAGTCTGAATTTGGGTTTATAAATATGTGTGGAAGGGTGAATGTGCTTATTTCAAGCCTTATGCACTTTAAGTTATTCTGGGTCGATAATTGCCAAAAATCATACTTTAATAAGGATGTTGGCTAAAATTCCTACGTCCTGTATTACATTGCATTGTGTGATGCACACGTTAATATTTACCCGTTATAATGAATTTCTGTCTATAATGTGCATTTTTTTACTAAATGTTCTGGGCACTTAGGAAAACATGCTTTGCTTTGTTTGCAGGATGTACAGCTCATATGGTTATATTGTGTATAGATACCTGCATGCTAGTGCCTTACTTATGCATTCATTTTAACTGAAAAAAAGTACTCAAAATACAAGTATCAATCAACAAGATCAATGACTTTGAGTTAATAGAACACTAACAGAACAGGTAATACTTATCATAGGTAAGAAACTGTGGGGCTTATTTATCAATGAGTGATAAAACTCATTGTGGATAATAAAAATCATTGCGTATGATAACTGGTTCTCCAACTAATCAGCTCCTGTTGTGTTCAGCGTCTGCCATGTGTTTGAAAAATGACAGTTGGTAGCTGAGTGGCAGGGGCACCATTTATGTTACACAATGAGTTTTATCACTCTTTGATAAATGGGCCCCCATGTGCCTGATTCAGAGTTGTACGCAAACCCATCTGAGAAATTATTGTCTGAGTTGCTCTATGCATGTGCTGCAGTGGTCTTATGATGGCGGTCACAGAGAGAATTTATTTGCAGAGTGATTGACAGTCAGATACAATTTTGGGGAAGCCAATGGCAAAATCACAGGCAAGTCATGACCGTTTTTGGAGTGTCTCTGACTGTGTATGCGATCCCATACACAGTAACAGTGGCTCCGTCTTCTCATTTCCTGCGGACATAGGACTACTCAAAAGATTGATTTTTGGCTGATGCGTGACCTACGCTGTGTTTTTGTACTTTGACTCACAAAACTGCCGGTGGGCGTCTAATACAAAAGCAGGAAGCTGCAGCATTTGCATATTTTTGCACAATCTCAGAGTATTCACTCACAGTTGTGGCAGGATTTGCATACAACTCTGAATCATGCCTAATATGCCTTATAATGCACTTACAGTATGCTTGATGGGTGCAGGCTGGGCTAGAGAAGACCCTCCATCTGGATAGGCTATATGTAAGTTCTGCTACTAAATACCAAATATGTGTATATTACACAAGTACTGATAAAGTTATATGGCCAAGAACAAGGTGATCTAGTTTAACTTAAAAAAATAAGATGTGCCTTACAAAGGTGCAATGTACCAGTATGCAAACATCTTTATAGGATGTTGTAATAGGAGTTTGGGTTAGTGGATGGTGCCAGCTAGCATTAAGTTACTATTTGTCAGGTCCGGGTGTTTTTGTGAATCCGTTAACCCGGGACCAACCACAGGTGTAGGTGCTGGGGTATGAAGAAAGCAGGGAGGACGAAGAAAGTTCCGTTTCATATATTTATTAAAAATAACAATTCAGTAAAGAGTTAAATGACAAGTTGTTAATCATCATATTATACTGAAGTATTGCAGGAATGGCAGAAATAATATGCAGAATGAATCTCAAAGACAAATAAAAGAAATGTTCATGGAACTGTATAAGAAACAAGCTGATGAATAAATGTTGAATTGTCCAAATATAAACAAGCTTTGATGCTGAACGGTAGAATGTGTTTAACTGGGTAATGAAGACATGAAGAAATAACTGTAAGGATTTGCAATGAAGTTTTGAGAGTTAACTGAGAGGCTGTGAAGAATTATCCTTGTTATGGTAACATAGAAAATAAAAGTACTTAATTGGGTTACTTGTGGGTTCCGGAGATCACTGTGAAAACTGTAGCAGATGACAAGGTGATGAATGGGTTAAATGCAGAGTAGAACAAACTAACAGCTGAGGGTAGTGGAATCCTCCAAACTTTGTATGGTTGAAAACAGGCAGACAAGGTAACCTCATGCAGGACTCTGGGAATCCAACTATTTCCAGTAGGTGTGCAATTAACTGATAGCCCAACGGAGAGCCGGTGGATCTTTAGCAGTGAAGGCTGCAGACGAACCTTTGGGAACGGAGGCGATATCTGGACCACGGGAATCACACAGGAATGCACGGAGAGAGCTCAGAGCTAGAGCACAGCGTTGATACAACAAAGCACTGGCCCAGAGTAACATAATCCCAGCCTACTTAAAGGCAGCACAAGCACGGGATTGGCTTACACCTGCCCACAGGTGTTTTCACAAGTGCTCTGTAATACCTATTTGGTCTCCAACATGGCCACCTCCTATACAGCAGACACATCACAGTGCCTTAGGCCATTTAGTCCCCGCACTCCCAGTTCCCAGACTCTGCATTACCTGTGCCACTGATCACGCCGCGTCCCCACACGGGCGCACAGCACCGCAAGCAACCGCACTGGCAACGGATGAACCCCAGAACCCGCAAAGGTGAGAGACCGGTTCGTGACAGTACCCCCTCTTCTACGGGTGGTCTCCGAACACCTTTGAACCTTATCAGGATTTTTGGAGAAGTATTTCTGTACCAGTCTTGGAGCATGAACATCTTCAGAGAAAACCCAGGATCTCTCCTCCGGACCGTAACCCTTCCAATCGACCAAAAACTGTAAACGTCCATATCGGGAACGTGAGTCTACAATCTCTTTAACTTCAAATTCCTCATCCTGCACAGAGTCAACTTTAGGAGATTTGGACTGGGTAGTACAGAACTTATTGAGAATCAAAGGCTTCAATAATGATGTATGAAAGGCGTTAGGAATTCTCAAAGATGGTGGCAACTTGACTTTGTATGACACAGGATTGAGTACCTTTACAATGGGAAATGGACCAATAAACTTGGGAGCAAATTTCTTAGAAGGAACTTTGAACCTGAGATTGCGCGTAGAAATCCAAACTTGGTCCCCCACCTTGTAATTCGGTACAGCTTTACGTTTTCTATCTGCGAAAGATTTATAACGAGCGGAAGTTTTGACCAACGACTTACGCACACAACTCCAGATTCTAGATAGACGTTGAAGTTCTTGATCTGCTGCTGGAACCTCTAGGGCTGGCAATGGATGGAACTCTGGCACACGAGGATGAAAGCCGAAGTTAATATAAAAGGGCGTAGATTCTGAAGATGAATGGAAGAGATTATTATGAGCAAATTCTGCCAATGGAAGGTAGTCAACCCAGTCATCCTGTGAGGACGATATATATAGCCGGAGAAATGTTTCAAGGTCTTGGTTGACTCTCTCAGTTTGTCCATCTGTCTGAGGATGATATGCAGAAGAAAAATTCAACTTGACATTTAAAGATGAACAAAGCGACCTAAAAAACTTGGCCACAAACTGTGTTCCCCGATCAGAGATGATCTCTCGAGGAAGGCCATGCAACTTGAAGATTTCAGAGATGAACAATCTGGCTAGTAAAGGGGCTGATGGTAACCCAGTTAATGGAAATGAAATGTGCCATTTTCGAAAATCAATCCACTATCACCCAAATGGTATTTTGCCCTTTTGATGGAGGTAGATCGGTCACGAAATCCATTGAGATATGAGTCCAAGGTTCTTTGGGTATGGATAATGGATGTAATAAACCTGATGGAGAACTTCTTGGACTCTTATGTTGGGCACATTTAGGACATGCTGCTATAAACTCTTGGACATCGGCTTTGAGACGTGGCCACCAGTAAGACTGTTGAATAAATTTGAGAGTCTTTAGAACCCCAGGATGACCCATGAAGGAAGAGGAGTGAGCCCAGGTAAGCAGCCGTTTTCGAAGATTTGTGGCAACAAAGGTCTTGCCAGGCGGAGGAACTGGAGAGGTTCGAGTCATTAAAAAGGACGTAGGATTCACAATGGCTTGATTCGTGGTAGCATCATTTGATTCAGAAGAAGCAAAGGACCGGGAAAGGGCATCTGCCTTTTTGTTCTGAGACCCTGGACGATAGGTGAGCTTGAAATTAAATCGTGTGAAGAAAAGCTCCCATCGAGCTTGTCGTGGATTCAAGCACTGAGCTGACAGCAGATATAGAAGATTCTTATGATCAGTATAAACTGTAATGCGATGTTGTGCTCCTTCTAGAAGGTATCTCCACTCCTCAAATGCCAACTTGATGGCAAGTAATTCTTGCTCTCCGATTGCATAATTACGTTCTGCCGGGAGGAACTTACGGGAGAAATATCCGCAGGGATGGACCTTTTTATCTTCAAAGACTTGTGACAACACAGCTCCTACTGCTTCTGTAGATGCATCCACCTCTAGTAGAAAGGGACGATTCAAATCAGGCTGTCGAAGAATGGGGGCTGACCGAAAGGCTTGCTTTAAATCAGAGAAGGCTTTGATTGCTTCAGAAGACCAGTTTGTAGGATTTGCTCCCTTGCGAGTTAGTGCTGTGATGGGAGCAGCTAACGAAGAATAATTCTTAATGAATCTCCTATAGAAATT
Organism: Pseudophryne corroboree; assembly: GCF_028390025.1. Taxonomy (NCBI): domain Eukaryota; kingdom Metazoa; phylum Chordata; class Amphibia; order Anura; family Myobatrachidae; genus Pseudophryne; species Pseudophryne corroboree. Next base: position 232,660,477 of record NC_086454.1, on the reverse strand, counting down.
AGCAAAGCCAAGAAATCGCTGAATCCCCTTGAGAGTTGTAGGAGTGGACCAATCTCGGATTGCTTGTACCTTACCGGGATCCATACATAGCTCTGATCCAGAAATGATGTAACCAAGGAACGGTATGGAAGATACTTCAAAGGTGCACTTCTCTAACTTACAATAAAGTTGATTTTTCCTCAGACGTGTCAGTACCTCTTTAACTTGGTGACGGTGAGACTTTAGATCCTTAGAGAATATTAGGATATCATCCAGGTACACTACTAGACACTTGTAGAGAAGATCACGAAAAAGTTCATTCACATAGCTTTGAAAAACTGCAGGTGCATTACAAAGACCAAAAGGCATTACAAGGTATTCGTAATGCCCATCCCGGGTATTAAAAGCAGTCTTCCACTCGTCCCCTGCCCGGATGCGGATTAAATTGTAGGCCCCTCGGAGATCCAATTTTGTAAACACAGTAGCTCCCTTTACCCGATCAAATAATTCTGGAATTAAGGGTAATGGGTACTTGTTTTTCACAGTGATCTCATTGAGTCCACGGTAATCTATGCATGGTCGTAACCCACCGTCCTTCTTCTTAACGAAAAAGAATCCGGCTCCTGCAGGTGAAGAAGATGGTCTGATAAATCCTTTGGTTAGATTTTCCTGTATATAATCAGACATAGCTTGCGTCTCTGGGATGGATAGCAGATAAATTCGTCCCCTAGGAGAGGTTTTACCCGGAACCAGGACGATTGGGCAGTCCCATTCGCGATGAGGAGGTAGAGAGTCTGCTGCTTGTTTACTGAAAACATCCGCAAAGGATTGATACACCGGAGGTAGGTCAGGAAGGCTAATTGACCGGAGAGGTACAATTGAGGCTAAACAGTCCTTGGTACAAGATTTACCCCACGCAAGGACTTCCATGGTTTGCCAATTAAGTTGAGGATTATGTTTCTGCAGCCAAGGTAATCCAAGTATCACATCTTGAGAGGCTTTGGGAATCACGTAGAAGGAGACATATTCGGAATGGAGCACACCAACTTTCATCTTGAGACATACGGTTCGATGAGTAATTATACCATCTGGAATTCGACTTCCATCCACTGCTGTAACAGCAACTGCTGCTTCCAGAGGCATGGTTTGAACTTTAAACCGTAAGACAAAGGCTGAGGAGATGAAGTTCTCGGCTGCCCCGGAATCTAGGAGAGCTGAAACTTTCACTGTAGAACTTGGAACTTCTAATTGAATAGACAAGGCCGGCTCTTTCCCAGAACGTGATTCTAAAGTAACTCCTAGCTTAACCTCTCTTGAATAAGCTAGGAGCGAGAGTTTCCCGGTCGGAGTTTGCAGAATTTAACTAAATGTTCGGAGGACCCACAGTACATGCAGAGGTTACCCTGTCGACGACAAAGTCGTTCCTCCTCTGTGAGGCGAGAGCGCCCAATCTGCATAGGTTCTTCTGTCGTTACCGGAGACTGTGATGAAGAATCTTGTCGAGGCCTAGGATGATAATGTGGACTGGATCGCTCTGCCCTGGATTTCTCTTAACATCGCTCCCTGTAGCGTAGGTCAAGTTTGTTACAGAGAGAAATCAATTCATCCAGTTTAGTTGGCACGTCCCGGATAGTTAAATCATCCTTGATTCTCTCTGAAAGTCCATTCCAAAACGCGGCGATCAGGGCCTCCTCATTCCAGTTTAACTCTGAAGACAACGTGCGAAACTGAATAATATATTGACTGACAGGACGTAAACCTTGACGTAGACGGAGAATCTCCAAAGATGCTGAGGCGGTCCTGCCTGGTTCGTCAAAGATTCTCCGGAAGGATGATATGAACTCCTTGTAATTAGAGAGGATAGGATCACCTATTTCCCATAATGGTGATGCCCACTCCAGAGCCTGACCGGAGAGGAGGGCAATAATATATGCCACCTTAGAACGAGCTGATGGAAAACTGGCAGGCAACAGTTCGAACTGGATCTCGCATTGATTCAGGAATCCTCTGCAAAGTTTTAGAGTTCCGTCAAACTTACTCGGAGAAGGTAACTGCAAGCGGGACGTAGGCAGCGTCACAGGAGAAGCTGTAGTGGTAACTGGGACAACCGGAGTTGGAATCTGGACTTGAGACGTTTTAATAGCTGTATGAAGAGTCTCTAAACGGTCTGCCATAGTTTGCATAAACTGCACTATTTGTGTCTGTATAAACTCCTGGTTTTCCAGACGGGAAAGGATATCTGACGTAGCACTGCCTCCTGCGAATTGGTCACTTGACGAATCCATGTGGCCAGTGCTTACTGTCAGGTCCGGGTGTTTTTGTGAATCCGTTAACCCGGGACCAACCACAGGTGTAGGTGCTGGGGTATGAAGAAAGCAGGGAGGACGAAGAAAGTTCCGTTTCATATATTTATTAAAAATAACAATTCAGTAAAGAGTTAAATGACAAGTTGTTAATCATCATATTATACTGAAGTATTGCAGGAATGGCAGAAATAATATGCAGAATGAATCTCAAAGACAAATAAAAGAAATGTTCATGGAACTGTATAAGAAACAAGCTGATGAATAAATGTTGAATTGTCCAAATATAAACAAGCTTTGATGCTGAACGGTAGAATGTGTTTAACTGGGTAATGAAGACATGAAGAAATAACTGTAAGGATTTGCAATGAAGTTTTGAGAGTTAACGGAGAGGCTGTGAAGAATTATCCTTGTTATGGTAACATAGAAAATAAAAGTACTTAATTGGGTTACTTGCGGGTTCCGGAGATCACTGTGAAAACTGTAGCAGATGACAAGGTGATGAACGGGTTAAATGCAGAGTAGAACAAACGAACAGCTGAGGGTAGTGGAATCCTCCAAACTTTGTATGGTTGAAGACAGGCAGACAAGGTAACCTCATGCAGGACTCTGGGAATCCAACTATTTCCAGTAGGTGTGCAATTAACTGATAGCACAACGGAGAGCCGGTGGATCTTTAGCAGTGAAGGCTGCAGACGAACATCTGGGAACGGAGGCGATATCTGGACCACGGGAATCACACAGGAATGCACGGAGAGAGCTCAGAGCTAGAGCACAGCGTTGATACAACAAAGCACTGGCCCAGAGTAACATAATCCCAGCCTACTTAAAGGCAGCACAAGCACGGGATTGGTTTACACCTGCCCACAGGTGTTTTCACAAGTGCTCTGTAATACCTATTTGGTCTCCAACATGGCCACCTCCTATACAGCAGACACATCACAGTGCCTTAGGCCATTTAGTCCCCGCACTCCCAGTTCCCAGACTCTGCATTACCTGTGCCACTGATCACGCCGCGTCCCCACACGGGCGCACAGCACCGCAAGCAACCGCACTGGCAACGGATGAACCCCAGAACCCGCAAAGGTGAGAGACCGGTTCGTGACACTATTACAAATTTCAGATTAATTACATCACTGGGCTCTATGGCAACTCAATATTTGTGGACACAGCATTCACATTTACTATGACAGCATGGTCTCTAGATTTGGCGAAGAGGTGTAGTGAACATCCACCCAGTGTGCTGATGTATTACTCATGGCAGTCATAGATAGTCACTTATTAATTACAATTTCCTTTATTACTTGTATTACTTTTCTTTATTTCAATGTGAGGGGTTTTTTGTATGCTTTTACAGTTAGAATATAATTAATTGTAATTTATGTTATACAGCAAAAATTAGAAACAAGCAGTAGAAATGGAGGCCATTTGGAGAAAAATAGCTGCATGTACCAGTCCCCTGGGCTTTGGCTGGGGGAGTGGAGGAAAGTGTTCTTGAAGAACTATACTGTAGGAACAGTAGATATCCTTGTATTACAAGATGTTACTTTATAGCCTCTCTCTCTTATGATATTTGGCTTTCCAGTATTATATGGTATGTTAATCCTTCAAGGTGAGTTATTAAGTGTACATGTACTCACAGTAAAGTTTATCCACAGCCTTTACCTGATTGCTACAGTACATACTTGAAGAGAGAAGCATAGTTTGCAACAGGTCACAGTACAACATTAGAATACAAGCAGTATTCCAGTGAATTTTGCAAAGTATGTGAGTATATGAACACTGTATTTCAAAGGGAATAAAGAATAAATAACTAAAAAAAAAAGTTTCCATCGATTAAGAGCTTAAATTCACTGTGGCTAAATTGAGTAACATTTATCAGTATATTGAAGGTTGAGCTGTTTCCATCCAGAAATGACTTGTATGTGGTTGTTACAACAAACAGACTTAAAGTTAATAGTGAAGAATGGGATAAGAAAGATAGTTTAAGTTATGAGCAAACCATAAGCTTCTTAAAATTGGGTACATTAGAGAAACTATATGAAAGATCCAAAGCAAAGTTCATCCCACAGTTTCTGTTGCTTTTTGGGCCTAATTCAGACCTGATTGCAGCAGCAAAAAAATTCTGTAATGGTCAAAACCAGGTGCCCTTCAGGTGGGGCAGATATAACGTGCAGAGAGAGTAAGATTTGAGTGGGGTGTGTTCAAACTGAAATCTAAATTGCAGTGACAAAATAAAGCAGCCAGTATTTATCCTGCACAGAAACAAAATAACCCACCCAAATCTAACTCTCTCTGCACATGTTATATTGGCCCCACCTGCAGTGCACATGGTTTTTGCCCATTAGAAAAAGATTCTGCTGCTGCGATCAGGTCTGAATTAGTCCCTCTAATCCTTGAACAGAGGCACATATTCTACACAAATTTGATGTTAGAAGGAATCATGTAACTAGGGACTTAACTAGGTGTGTGCCAGTGGTGCCTGGCCCACAGCGCGTGTGCACTGTGGGCACAGGACAACCGGTAATAACTGCTCGGCCGCGCCGTCACAGCTGCACTACCTGCCTCCCCACCCGCCATGAAACTGATCGCTATTGCTCGGCTACCTCTTCTCACACGGGTAGCCGGACGGCGCTACAGATACACTTCATGCTCCGGCACTGCCCCCTATCTCCATCTCGGCTCCCCCTTCTCTCTCCTGCGATAGGGCAGGAAGAAGAGGAGGACAGATACAGCCGCCTGGTGGAAGCAACTGCTCTGAAGCCAAACGTAAGTATGACACACGCTCTCCCCCCCCCCCCCCACATTGTAAAGGGGGGCTCTACCTGGCGTAATGGGTAAAAGGGGACTGTCCCTGCCGTAATTTGTGACAGGGGACCCTGCCTGCCGTACCGTGTAAAAAAAGGGAATGTGTGGCAGTGGCTCTACCTGCCGTAATGTGTAAAAAGGTTCTTTGTCTGCCGTAATGTGTAAAAGGGGGCTCTGGCGTAATGCGTAAAAGAGGGCTCTACCTGGCATAATGCGTAAAAGGGGGCTCTACCTGGCGTAATGCGTAAAAGGGGGCTCTACCTGACGTAATGCATAAAAGAGGGCTCTACCTGCCGTGATGTGTAAAAAGTGGAATCTGCCTGCCGTAATGTGTAAAAGGGGGTTCTGTCTGGCGTAATATATAAAAGTGGCTCTACCTGAAATAATGTGTATAGGGAGCTCTACCTGGCGTAATGTGTAAAAGGGGCTTTACCCGTTATAAAGGGTATAAGTGGCGTAATTTGAATAATGGAGACTACTGTGCGACGTAATATGAATTAGTATTATTTTGTGACTAAGCCCCTTCCCCATGAAGCCACGCCCCTATATTTTTTCAGGCGTTTACGACGCGAACTAGCCCTATTTTAAATATGGGGGGCACCAATGTTGTTTCTTGCACACAGCACTAAAATGTCTAGTTACGGCGCTGCATGTAACATTCAAAAATACTAGTATATACGTGAAAACTCCTAAAACTCTACGCCACCCAAGTTATTTTACCTTGGTCATACACAAAACTGTGTAGCTAATGCTTTTATTTGGGATCATTTACACAGTGAGTAACCTTACACTTTGAATTGCTTAAGTGTGACTGTATTTCTGCCAAAGTAAATTGGTGTGAGGAGCAAGACGGCAGTGTTTGTGGATAAGCTGTAGCTTTCACAGTCTCCGAGGAGGACTTTGCAAAGTGAGAGTGTTCCTGCAACCTGCAGAATTAGTGTAATGGTGCACCAAGTTTTTGCAGTACAAAATCCCAGATTTTGTTTCTGCATAGAGTGATTATTGCGTTAGTATTTCTGTCCTGTGCCTGTCTTGTTTATACAAAAAGACTCTCCAATCCGCTCAGCTTTCACCTTGTTAGGAGGACTTGCGGATCCGTACAAAAATAGGTAGGATAGTGATAAGCATAACCACAATATCTCCCTCCCCATAGAAACACATTTACATTCTTATCATGTATAGGTCAGATTCTCTCACGCAAAGCATGTTGAATTTTTTGGTGTTACTGGACTATAGTGTCCTTAAATGCTGGTCTCTTTGCGTGGAGCTTACAATAGAGTTTTCATCCTGAAAAAAAAAATATAAAAATAAAATAAAAAATAGAATGATGTGATAATGTTTTGTACTACTTCTTACATTGTTTACCTATTGTACCTTTCCCAACTATTACTTATTTATTTATTTGTTTGTTTACTCACTGACTGAACGATTTTGCTCGTTCCCAAGTGTCCCCTTTCTTTTTTACATTTCTCTCCAAGCTATCCTGAACCTTATTCTCCAGGCTCCTTTAGCTACTCAAGGATCCTCAGTAGATCATTTATTCTCACCTCTCCTTTACTTGTCCCATATGATCCCATCTTAACATAAAACCTCCTTTTTTTCCCAGTTTGTCTACAGACCATATTGCTTGCTTTTGGCAGGGCCTGCAGGTCAGCTGGGATGTAATTAAGACTCTAAGAACAGCCTGTCTTCACCACGGGAAGCCCATGTTAAATGTAGCTGGGATTTAGGCCTGTCAGTTTGGCCAGAGCTCAGGACTGAAAGCCGGGGGGCAGCACCACTTCCTTTTTATATATAATCCCATTACACACAGCGCATTGCACTTGGCAACATTTGCACATTACCTAGTGACTCGAGCTTACAAGACACTGCTGCTCAATTAGCATATGTTACATGTATATTTTAGAGAGGTTTTAAAGACGGCCTCAAATTTCCAAAGTAAATTATGCATGTCCGACAGTGGAGGAAGAGCAATACTGCCCCGCCGTCAACTCCCACAACTTTTTGTCCAGGCTTCAGGTTTTACATTAAAAAGGCAGAGAAACTAAACGAAATAAAAAAATAAAAAAAACAGTTTTAATTTTTAACAGTTTGGCCCAACCCAGCGAGGCATCTGCTGACAGCTGTCAGTGGCATTTGAATAATTGGATTAATTTAGCAGAGGGCGAGCAGTGCAAAGATGATCTTACCAGCACCAATATATACATATTATTTACAGCGTTCCCTCGGTTCCACGCAATGGTTTGAATTCAACTGTTATGTGAGCTGATCCTTCCTTTTTTTTTTTTTTTTTAATATGCTCCTTAAGGGAAGGAATATTAAACTGTACATCTCATTTTCAAGTGTGTCCTAGTTTATATTTCAGAAAGCAAACATTGTAACAAACAGAAGCAGCATTCGGAATTGCAGACATGTCGAAATATATAATACGTGATGCCCACAAACAAATTCCGTTTAAATATAAACAGATCAATTATTTTGTACACACGCAAGTTTTGTAAGTTCTCCGAGCAAGGTGAAAACTGAACGGATTTGAGAGGAATTTGTCAGTTTGTTCATGTACACTGGTGGTAAAATTCAGCCTTCCGGCTCCTAGAGGATGTGTCATTGGTACAGGGCGTTTCTTTTACCTTTACATTAAGGTGGGACTGTCTATTTTGCACTGAATCAATATTCATCTTATTTATTCACTATGAACTTGGCACTTCGGTGACTCAAACCCTGTTTTTGGGGTAGCCCCTGTAATGGAAAGATCAGGAACCTACCTACTCATCCCTTATAATAATAAATAATGAGCCTACGACCTAATTAAACAAGCAGATACCTGGTGGCAGTCTGAGATTTCTCAGTAGCTACAAAATATTTCCACACCGCTGTACACTTCCTGACTTTGGATGGGTCACTTACACTACAGCAACTGTTACCCAGTTAGAGAGAGTTTTTTGATAACTGGACAGGCACCTGCCAGGCCCTCCTGCTGATTGGCCAGCCCCAAGGACCAGGCGCACACTGATTAGTCAATCCTTTCCACATTAACTACAAATGTATCCACCCCACCCTATGTCATCTTGAGTGACATACGGATTAAGGGAGGAGGGCACAGGGGATGAGTACCCCATGGGCCCCTCTGGTCGGCATGTCATTTAATATATTTTATTTTTTTAAGGTTTCAAATACAGGTTTGGCGCATGAGGGTGGGGCAGCGCTGCGGTACCTCAATGATGAATGGGTCCCAGCAGCTATATGCAGAAACGGAGCATCAGGAGCCGCGGCACAAGTGCATTGCTGGGGGCAGTGTACTAAGCCTTGGAGAAGAGATAAAGTGGACGGTGATAAAGTACCAGCCAATCAGCTCCTAACTGCCATGTTGTAGGCTGTGTTTGAAAAGTGACAGGAGCTGGTTGACTGATACTTTATATCCGTTTACTTTATCACTCTCCATGGCTTAGTACATAGACCCCTATGTCCAGTGAGACTTAGGGGTTTATTCATGAAGCAGTGAAAAGACTGGAGAAGTGAGCCTTTGGAGAATTGCCCATGGCAACCAATCAGCTGCTCCGTACAATTGTATAGTATGCAAATGATAAATGTTACTTCAATGCTGATTGGTTGCCATGGACAACTTCTCCGCTGGCTCACTTCTCCACACTTTTCACTGCTTCATGAATAGACCTCTTAGCACAAAAGGTCAGAGAGTCATGTGCTGATCTCTGATTGGTGGAGTTCATCACATGATCTCTGGCCTGTGGAGATCAGCAGCAGCCTCAGAGTGGAAGGGATTAATCAGAGACAGTGCCTGCCTGCCGGTTCATTTAGCCTGTGAGTTCTTCTACAGAGTGTGTGAGTTCACTACAGAGGATGGTGTATGCTATATTACTGTTTATACACTATGCTTCATCCATTCTGACAGCTGAACACAATCACTTGTGTCCCTAACCATGTTTCCACCTGTAAGAGACATTTATCCCCATTTTGAAAACTAGCCATAAATAGACATAATGGGGGAGATTCAAATGTTTGAAAAGTCAGTTGGGAGTCTGTTTTTTTCCTATCTAATAGACAGGAAAAAACAGACACCCAACTGACTTTTCAAACATTTGAATCTCCCCCAATGTTGAACAAAGTGTTTTAAAACTTGCTGATCTGTTTTCCATGGGGGAAAAAATAGTATATTGAAAATCGCATTGCCTTAAGAATCAGAGTACCATAAAATACCAAGGCACAGATGTAAAGGTGGACACATTTTGCTCCAATATGCAGGTGTAAAATGCTCCAGAATTTTTCTTCTCAGTTTGCAGATGTGTCCAACTCAGTAAGGGCAGAATATGTACCAGTTTTATGGGTAGAAAACAGTACTTTGTGAAAACATAGTGTATGTGCTTTGTTCAGTGCTGGATCATTTTTTTATTTTTGCAGGGACAAATTGAAGGGGAGGGGGTCCCAAACCAGAATCTGGCCTAGGGCCCCTTGTGGTCTTAATCCATCTCTGGTTGCCACGCTGCTGCTGGCGGCAAGCAAAATCAGTCCTCGTGCTCTCCAGAGACTGCAAAATCTGTCCCCTCTGTAGGAGTGCAGGTAGGACCTACGCTGCTGATGCTGCCTCATGGAGGTGCAGGGTGAGGAGGCACACACACAGCAGCATAGCCAGGGGGGTAGTGACAAGAGGGGGCTTCCTGTCTTAAGTGACCTGTTCCCCCCGAAGGCTTAATCAGGTCCTGCATGCTTTACCCATCCACACTTCACTCGAAAGCTAGGAATAGCCTATATTTGTCTGTTAGTATTTGGGGACCCATTATCTTAAATATATGTGGCTTATTCCTGAAAACACCCATTTTACATGGGTAACTGCAGGTATTTAGAATCGCACAAATGTATGACTGAGGGACCAAAGCAGATATCTGCGATACCTGCTGCGATCCCTCCATTCCCGATTGCAGCTGCAACCCCCGTAGGTTTGTATGGGGAATGCGGTGCTGCCAGATTTACCAAGCTCCGGAATGCTAAGCATTCCCTCGCTTGGCCCCTGCCGCTAATATCACCTGAAGACGGCGTTGGCCCGCTGGAGCCTATGGGCTCCACTTTGCATAATTAGCATGTACAGTTCCACTGCCACTCTGAGCACCCGCAGGGACTGGCTCCAGGCCCTGTGGGTGCTCTTTGAACACCACTATAATCACACATTGCATTGCAGTTTTGATGCTAATATCACACCCAGATAGCAATGCAAATGCGATTGTTGACATAGGGGGCACCTAAGTGAAAAGAAGCAGTACATTTGCCCAGAACCTTAGATTTTTTTAGAGCCACCACTGTTTTATTTTACATGAGTTTAAGCAGGTTCCAATTAATGGTAAGTGCATCAATGAGAAGATTATTTTACATTCTGCATTAAGAATGATTTACAGCTACTTAGACACCGGACAAACCAATACTTTTAAGCACTTAAAATGTGTATAAAATGTGAATTTCAAACTGTTATATTGTTTTGATATGTATAAAATAAAATATTGTTTGTGATTTTCTTTCCCAGAACGATGGACTGTTTTGCATTATATGGCTAATGATGCTCATCTTAAAATTAGAATATGAAACTATTCTTGGCTACACTTCAGTGCTGTTCTCTGAAACCTTCCTAAATCCGTGACATCATTTTTTTTCTGTGGGTCACTCACAAAAACCCATGGGTCCTCATACCATCTGTCCCTATATTAGCAGGCTCTTCTTTCCACAAAACCTGATGTTCTTGTCCCCAAGATAAATGTTCTTAATTAATGAACTCCATTTGTCCTTAAGTTTCATGGTTAAAAAAAAATAACTGTCAAATCATTTTGAGGTTTCTTTGTCCATTTATGGACTTCACAACTTTTTATAGTACAGTAAATGCAATCCAGATATACTGTGTGTCCTTGTTTATAAACTGTACTAGGAGGCCCTGACTTTGCAACCACTAAAGCTGCAATACAAGTGTTTATATAAAGCCCCTATTTTAGTAAGTTTTATAAAAATCTGTGAGCATCAGGTTTCCTGTAGTTAAGGGAAGTAAATCCACTATTGCCCATTAAAGCCTATTATGTATTATAGAGCTAAGGCCTAACCTGAAGATAATTGTAGTTTTCCAACTAAGGGGTCTATTTACTAAGCCTTGGAGAGAGATAAAGTACTAACCAACCAGCTGCTGTTATTTTCCAAAAACTTCCTGTAACATGGCAGTTAGTAGTTGATTGGCTGGTACTTTATCCCTCTCTACTTTATCTCTCTCCAAGGCTTAGGCTTAGTAAATAGACTCCTAAAACTGTGCTGCAAGTTGTCTATTTAAGCCCTTGGTGAAAGCAAACATACTATATAATAAAAGGCTAACGCTGCTCCTCACCTCTATGGACGTAATTCAAGTGTTTTGCACTCCGGCGACCTCTAGATGGCGCGCGATAGACCAATTCAAGTGTTGCCACTTGCGGGTGCTCACAGCCGCCAATGCTGACATTAGTTATGTTGTTCTGTCAATTTGACGTGCTGGTAACTAGTCTCTAAATGTCTGTGCAGTCAGTCTTGTGGTAATTCTCTTACTTCTGTCACCCTTGCAGCAGACAGAGAGGGGGGGAGGGGGGGGTGCTTCCCCCCCTGGTATTCCCCCAGCACACTAAAAAATTACCTATAACCATACCTGAACCTATCTGGTAATAGAATTTCAGAGAATTGGTCACATGCGTTTGCAAAGACATGTTTATCTGCTGAGCTGCACCAAGGCTTCTCCGATAACAGCAGTCCGAACACTACATAATAGCAGGGCCCACATAGGGCCATGTGATTTGTCTACAGTAAGGCCTCACGATAAAGGCTCATACTAAAATGCATCCAGACAGAGAGCTAACTCATCCGGGAGCCACCTCCAGGATCTCCCATTAGCACTACAAGGAACAGCATGACTTCCAAATACTGCTCCCATTCAATGCCTTTCTCACACAAGCAGACAAACAGGGGCAGTTGCTATATCATTCCTGGAGATAATTATATATCAGGTGCTAGAAAGGGGGAGGGGTCACAGGCAAACAGCAGGCAGAGATGGGGGGTGCTCCACCCCCCCCCCCACCCCCCCTGGTATCCCCCCAGCACACTCAAAAATTACCTGTAACTATACTTGAACCTATCTGGTAATAGAATTTCAGAGAATTTGTCACATGCGTTTGCAAAGACATGTTTAGCTGCTGAGCCGCGACAAGGAACAGCATGCCATGCTGTTCCTTGTAGTGCTAATGGGAGATCCTGGGAGTGGCTCCCGGGTAAGTTAGCTCTCTGTCCGGAGGCGTCTTAGTATGAGCCCTTTATCATGAGGCCTTACTGTAGGCAAATCACATGGCCCTATGTGTGCACTGCTATTATGTAGTGTTAGGGCTGCTGATATTGGAGAAGCGTTGGCGCGGCTCAGCAGCTAAACATGTCTTTGCAAATGCATGTGACCAATTCTCTGAAATTCTATTACCAGACAGGTTCAGGTATGGTTACAGGTAATTTTTTAGTGTGCTGGGGGGATACCGGGTCTGTGACCCCTCCCCCTTTCTAGCACCTGATATATAATTATCTCCAGGAATGATAGAGCAACTGCCACTGTTTGTCTGTTCTGTCACCCTTGAACAGTGCAGAATCCAAGATCTAACCAATGGCTTTTCTTACTTTGTCCTAACATCAGTGATCAGTACAGTTTATTCAGCACAGTTTTGTGATCAGTAACTTTATAGCAAGCACGTGCTTTACATAAGTAAGGGTTTTGCAAGGCCTTGAGACTAAAGCGCCGAGCCCCAGCTCATTTTTGTTTTATTAACATACACTGCTCAAAAAAATAAAGGGAACACTAAAATAACACATCCTAGATCTGAATTAATGAATGAATGAAATATTCTTATTAAATACTTTGTTCTTTAAATAGTTGAATGTGCTGACAATAAAATCACACAAAAATTATCAATGGAAATCAAATTTATTAACCCATGGAGGTCTGGATTTGGAGTCACACTCAAAATTAAAGTGGAAAAACACACTACAGGCTGATCCAACTTTGATGTAATGTCCTTAAAACAAGTCAAAATGAGGCTCAGTAGTGTGTGTGGCCTCCACGTGCCTGTATGACCTCCCTACAATGCCTGGGCATGCTCTTGATGAGGAGGCGTATGGTCTCCTGAAGGATCTCCTCCCAGACCTGGACTAAAGCATCCGGCAACTCCAGGACAGTCTGTGGTGCAATTGGTGGATGGAGCGAGACATGATGTCCCAGATGTGCTCAATTGGATTCAGGTCTGTCTGGGTAATGGGCGGGCCAGTCCATAGCATTAATGCCTTCGTCTTGCAGGAACTGCTGACACACTCCAGCCACATAAGATCTAGCATTGTCTTGCATTAGGACGAACCCAGGGCCAACCGCACCAGCATATGGTCTCACAAGGGGTCTGAGGATCTCATCTCGGTACCTAATGGCAGTCAGGCTACCTCTGGCGAGCACATGGAGGGCTGTGCGTTTCCCCAAAGAAATGCCACCCCACACCATTACTGACCCACTGCCAAACCGGTCATGCTTGAGGATGTTGCAGGCAGCAGAACGTTCTCCTTGGCGTCTCCAGACTCTGTCACGTCTGTCACATGTGCTCAGTGAGAACCTGCTTTCATCTGTGAAGAGCACAGGGCACCAGTGGCGAATTTGCCAATCTTAGTGCTCTCTGGCAAATGCCAAATGTCCTGCACGGTGTTGGGCTGTAAGCACAAGCCCCACCTGTGGGCGTCGAGCCCTCATACCACCCTCATGGAGTCTGTTTCTGATCGTTTGAGTAGACACATGCACATTTGTGGCTTGCTGGAGGTCATTTTGCAGGGCTCTGGCAGTGCTCCTCCTGTTCCTCCTTGCACAAAGGCGGAGGTAGCGGTCCTGCTGAGGGTTGTTGCCCTCCTACGGCCTCCTCCATGTCTCCTGATGTACTGGCCTGTCTCCTAGTAGCGCCTCCATGCTCTGGACACTACGCTGACAGACACAGCAGACCTTCTTGCCACAGCTCGCATTGATGTGCCATCCTGGATGAGCTGCACTACCTGAGCCACTTGTGTGGGTTGTAGGGAGGTCATACAGTCACGTGGAGGCCACACACACTACTGAGCCTCATTTTGACTTGTTTTAAGGACATTACATCAAAGTTGGATCAGCCTGTAGTGTGTTTTTCCACTTTAATTTTGAGGGTGACTCCAAATCCAGACCTCCATGGGTTAATAACTTTGATTTCCATTGATAATTTTTGTGTGATTTTGTTGTCAGCACATTCAACTATGTAAAGAACAAAGTATTTAATAAAAATATTTAATTCATTCAGATCTAGGATGTGTTATTTTAGTGTTCCCTTTATTTTTTTTAACAGTGTATTTTCATTTATTTCTGACAGCTTATTTGATTTACTAAAACGTCTAGTTTTATAGAAAAAAAATGTTTATCTTTTATTAATGCCAATTGTAACTTTATTGCAAATGAAAGATTATACCAGGGCCCCTGGTATTCTGGGAAAGTATCATTCTAACTACCTTTAAGACTGTTACCTTGGGGTGATTCAGAGATGGGCGCAGTTCGTATTGCTGCTGCGTCTTTGGAAGCAGGGTCATCTTTTCATATGGGCTCAATGGCCAGTTGCCCAAGGGCTCCAGGAGTATAATGGCCCTACACTGATAACTATAGGTCCCCTTTTTCCAGAGGTACCAGATTTGTGAAAATCAGCCCCGGGGAACCAGAGATATCCAACTTCAAAGCAGTGGTCCCCATCTGAGCCTGTTAATTGCTCTTCCCAGCCTGATGTCTCAGGTTCTGTGTAACTTATACCCCTTTCACACCACACAAATAACCTGGTATCGACCCGGTATATTGCCGGGTGGACACGGATCGCAGTGCGGTGTGAAAGAGCCCATGGCAAATTCCTGGGTCACCTGACCCGGTAATTCAACCCAGGAATAAAACACTGTTATTCCCTGGTTGAATACCGAGTCAGGGGCAGTGTGAACAGTACCTGTTCACTACGTAGGGAGAGGCGGTGCGGAGATGAGCTCATCTCCCAGCGCCGCCTCCACCCCCGATGCCAGCTCCGCCGCTATGGCAACCCGAACTGGCATATTGCCGGGTCAGGGAGCCAGTTGTTAGGTTCCAATGCTGGGTTCGACCCGGGAAGGACTCGTTTCCAATTCTCGGGTGGGACCTGGTATTTGCAGTGTGAAAGGGGTATCAGAGTTTTTTTGAGGGTAGACTCCAAAAGTTGGGACTCTCCCCTTTCGGGGGACACTAGCAACTTGTATCTACTATGCCAAGAACCAGAGATATCAGCCTTCCAGCAGCTGGTCCCTGTTCCAGCTCCACATGCCTGGTATGCAGTTTTATATTTTCGTTAGTGGCTTGCTCTGGCTCCTGAACTCCCATGTCCACAGTACTTCCTGAAAGGTGGGACTCTCTAGTTTTTTTTTTTTTATCCCATTGAAAAGTAAGAAATCTTTTTGCAGGAACTGGAGATATCTGCAGTCAAGCTAACTGCCCTCCCGCCAGAAAATAATGAATACTAAGCCCACTCCACTATCCAGCCCTTCCCTGTGTATTAAATACCCCCTACCACCATAGAAGTCATGTACCGGGGATTCTTCATTCAGCCCTTTTCCCCCTTCTACAGTTTAGTGTTCTCCTTCCCGTCCCATCTCCCACCATCTGTGCAGTAAAGGAGTAAATAGCAGTAGCTACAGCTCAAAGTCCTACATTCTGAGAAGATAGAACACCCCCTACCACCCACGGGACATCAAAGCTGCCGCTGGTAGCATCCCCTACTCCTACCACTGGAGGATGGGTAGGGGCCCCAGTGCATTGCTTTTCCCATGGGTCTACACTGCTGTTAAGACAGCCCTGTTTGGAAGCAGCAGTGATGTGAAAATACGCTAATGCTACAGGAGGCGTCTGAAGACAAAAGACGCATTCTGCGTTGCAGATCGAAGTGCTGCCTCGGAAGACACAGCATTGGATCACTATTGCTATGATCGCAACCATCGGCCATCTGGGTAAGCCTAGAATAATCGCCAGAACTGCTGTGCTGGGAAATCTGCATCAGAAGACGCAAACCCTGACTTCTGCACATCCTTGTTTTGTAGGACATTCCCCGTCGCCGCCCCCAAATGACCCGCGGCTTGGGGGCACTGCGAGTGACAACGCGGGTTCTGTTCCTTCCACACATGCGCATTACACCCATTATCCAAGTTTTACGCATTGGGTTTGCATACAAATCTGAATCAGGCCATATATCCATTGTCTTTTAGTGAGTGCTTAAATCAGGCCTGGCCAACCTGTGGCTCTCCAGATGTTGTGAAACTACATCCCAGCATGTCCTGCTGCAGATAGCATGACCTAAAAGTAACACTGTGGCAGGACATGCTGGGATTTGTAGTTTCTCAACAGCTGGAGAGCCACAGGTTGGCCAGGCCTGGCTTAAATGTTTTGTAGATGTTTCTGTTTGTAATAATTCAGGGAGAATGTGTGTTCTATTTCACACATTTGCAGTGAAAGGTCAGGAAGGGCTGAACCAGTGGATAATTAACTTTATGTTTTGTATATGACTTCTTAGTTTGAAAGTCTATTAAAGGTCTACTTAATATTGCCATAACATTTTCTAACCACTGCCCTGGTTTAAGTGTGTGGCTGTTGTTATAACATTGTAGAATGTAATGAGGAAAACCCTGCAGCATCACAGTAGCCTTCCCTACCAACCAATTGTGGTTTGTAAACTAATAGAGGAGTTTTCCTCTCGGTCTGGTCAGCAGAGTATGGAACTTGTGCTCCCTACTCCCGTTTCCCTCTAGATCGCCTTGGGTATTTTAATTAATGTTAAAACAAATAATTTTCGCTTTCACTTTTTGCTCATTGTTGGAAGATATGGCAGTCAGCACCAGAACTGCAGCAATTCTTTGGCCCTGAGTTTTGGGTAGAGGCACTTTTCAGTTAAACTAGCAAATAATTGCATGGCCCCAGCACCTGTCCTATCATCTGCTGCTTTCAGTACAGCAGTTGATTGGACTGGAGGATTTCCACCAGGCTGCTACCCACTGCAGTGGCTCTATGCACAGAGCTGGTCTTTGACATCACGTAACTCCCTATAAGCTATTCCATCCTCCACTTGGGTTTAGATTTTATGTTCACAAATGTCACAAACACAATGAACAGATGTCTTATCTCTCCTAGAATAATTTGCAAATTGTCCAGATAATGTCTTGAAATTGTCCTCTGACCTTTAAGTAGCACCAGTATGTTGTCTCTGTTTGATTGTTCATCCAGATTCATTTAACTAGAACAATTAACAGTTATTGTCTCATCTTTTAGAGAACAAGTGCTGGGCGTTTCATAGTCCTATATGTTTATAGTAACCTTTACAGAGGTCACTTCAAAAGCATATGGCGTAGCCTTCAGTTGTATACCGATGTACGTTACAGACCCTTTTCTCGTGGGTTACAAGCCAATCAATATCTTTTGAGTGGCGCGTCTTTCTCTCTCTGTAGTGAAACACCATTGTGTTGTCTTCATGAACAAAGGAGATAACCAGACTTTGCTGTAACTCATCAGGCCCGATGGCAAAGTGGTTAGATATTTGTTCAGATTATGCTTAGCAATATTAATTTGTTTTCTGTTCCTGTGGACAGAGGTGACGATAGAGAGGCTTATTTTGCAGTCACTGCACTAATGTTTCCCCAACTACAAGCCCTGCTTGTCCAGCTGCTTTGTTTCTTCTGATGGGTTATTACGTTAACTTGTTTGTATGTTATGCTAGCTTTTTTACTTAAATAGTTACTTAGCAATTTAAATGAAACTGTAATGAGGTTACATCTGTTTTACATGCCCATAATGCCATGCAGATGGGGAGGATGATTAAAGACAGATTTTATTCCTGGCAAAACATTTTTGTTTGGTCACACACAGATGTGTACCTGTGCTAGTGATCCAGGATGTTTGCATAAGTGTATGTATGTATCTATCTATCTATCTATCTATCTATCTATCTATCTATCTATCTATCTATCTATCTATCAACATGTAGATTTCTACATAGACATATAAAGACGCTGGTGGACTGGGGAAGAAACAGTGTTTTGATATTCCACTATAATTTGGGAAAGGTGAGTCGGGATGGTGCAAATATTGGAAGTACGGATGTTTTTACATTACTCAATAAACATTGTTTTAGCCCTATACATTGGTTTAGGAACACAAATGGTTTTCAGTGTTAAGCGATGATTGAAATAAACTAGCTACTTAACAGCACTCCAAGCACAGGATTTGAACACAAAGCCTTTTACACCATATTTATATACTTAAATTGTAAGCTGTCTATGATAGTGTGCACCTTGTCATTCAGGGAAATCTCAGCATTGCCAAATACAGGACTCAAACTCTCAACCTCATACACTGCAGTCACTTAACACATGAGCTTTTTGTTCCTGCATTTGAAGTGTAGTAATTCTAACTACAGTATGTGAAGCTAGTTGTAATTGTCAGTTGCAGCCACACTCTACATACATCATACTCAGCTGCAAGTGTATGAGTTCCAGGTATGGTATGCTAAGAATAGTCTGTTTTAAATACAGGAGGATTTTTACTGGGAAAGTGTACATCTTCTGTATGTACGGGAGATAAATAAACTAGCCTGCTTGCCATCACATGCCCCCAATAAATTAGTTGGACTTTGAAAAAGAGTCCAATGTTAAGGAATCTTTGGATCATCACCATTGCTTGGTTAGTCATCCAAACCAGTCCATTAATGATTCCGATGAATTATTATTCAGTTCCCATCGCTACTAGCAGAAGAGTCCATTTTCCCAACCTGTAGAAGCAATCTTTATTATTGATAACGAGCGTTCCATACTTGTCACTTTCCAAATTCTCTATACAAGTGATGGGCAACAGGAGTCCCTCTGAGCCTTCCCCTACGGCCCCAGCTCTTTCCTGCTTTGTTGTCAGATTTGATTGTTGTAGATTGTTGTAACCCTTATTTTATATGATTGTTAATATGCTACTGCAGATAGGTGTCTTTTTATTTGCTGAAATGTATTGTTTCAACTTATTAATGAGATGAAAGGTAATATATGTCACTTTAGACGGCTAGAGGTTGCCTTTCACCACTTTAGACCATTACGTCTAGGGAATGCAGCTAGCTACAGTACCGCTGAAGGACCCCTACAGTGTTTCTAGTATAAGACAAAATTTAGGATTCTGTGGGGTTTTTCTTTCTTTTTTTTTTCTTTTTTTTTACAAGTTACTGTACTTCCTCTTTATCATCAGAGTGATTGGCCATTTGTTGCTATATGGTAGATGTGCCTGAGATTTGTTCAGTTTGGTCATAAAGTCATGAATATATTTATCAAAAATATATTTAACACATCTTGTGAAATCTAGTCACTTATCAACACTTTCATCCATGATTAACTTATTTCTAGAACATTTTTCATGGAAATTTATATTATGTACAAATAATAATCTGTGTAATTACATTTTGCATAGATGTTTAATACAGAATGTATTCAATCGCCATACTATTGAGAAAATCATTTTTCATTTCTCTTGCTGAGGAAGCTAGAGATCCATTTGATTAGTGTATAGTAACTCCTCATATTTCAGTTATCTGTACAAAATTGATTTTAAAGGTCTATTTTGCCAATTTAACCCCTAAACTACTTTTTTTCTATATACACTCTCTAGTATGGTATGTATAGCACATTACTGACCTGATGCTCCTGCCATCTTCAGAGGGTTGCATGTGGGGATTCCTCTGCGTACAGCCAGTCCTCTTCATCAGGACATAAACCCAGTATCGTCAGATTTGAACCGAGTAGTAGATTTTCATATTACTCTTCCCAAATCCAGTGATGTTAGCAAGATATTACAATTATTTAAAGATGGAATAAGTCATAGATTTACCAAATATACCCATATGACATAGTATGCCCATGTAACACTTAGAAAGAAACGCCACATTATTGGAGCTAACTTTTAAAGAGGACAGAAGCTATAGCATTTCCTTCCATAGGTACTGTAGTATCCAGGAAGATACGTCAACCTTGTATGAATGTATGTGTGCTCATACAACACACACACACATATGTATACATATACAAAATATTCTATATTAAATACTGTATATATACTGTATTTACATTGTTTTCTCATACTGCATCTTGTTAATACATTAGGTTTAACAAGGGCCAGTCAGCTCTTAATCCTGTTTCATTGCATGCTTTCCAATACGCTTCTTTTCTAAATATGCAAGTACAAACAGCTTTTACACATTTCTCTACCTAGAAAGCAGCCTGGGGCCCTCGCCAGATACTTTTAACATATGAAAATTGAGCTGCTTTGAACTTGTATGTTTTTGATAAGTGCTCAGAAAGCTTCCTGCAGGATCACCTGTGGGCCTTTCTCTCGAAATCCTCCTGCCTTTGATTGAGTGCCAGCTCAGAACTAATCCGGCCCCAGAATCCTGCCTCTGCTGAGGGCAAATCATGTCATTCACTTAACCCCTTCATTGCTAGTAGATAAACCATCAAATTATTGTGACTCAAGAAAATGTGCAATTTCCCAGGCCTGCCATATGCAGACACAATTCTCATGACGTTAAAGCAAACACAAATATCTACTGTAACATGCAAAACATACATCTTCCTGTCAAGTACTTATAAATGTTGCATAGTGATAAATATTTAAAAAGAAAACGTTAATAATAATGCCAGTACACAGTACAGTATGGCTATATATATATATATATATATATATATATAAAATGAAATAATGTTATCGCAGTTGGGATCCCGCCGGTCAGTATACTGACGCCGGAAATCCGACCACTGGAAGGCATGCTGACTAACGGACTATTCCCACTCATGGGTGTTCATGACACCCATAGGGTGGTAATAGAATCTATGGCGAGTGCAGCGAGCCCGCAAAGGGCTTCTTTGCGCTCCCCCCCCCCCCCCCCCCCCCCGGGATCCCCACCACCGGTCACCCGATCCCAACCCATATTTTTGTGTATATACATATATAGAGAGAGAGAGAGAGAGAAAGAGAGGATCCCAATCGGCTGCACTCATAGCTTCACATAGAAATGAAAACCAAACACCTGGTGGCTTGCGCCTTATTCTATATTATGGCACCAAGCCATGTTGCTATTGGTAGGCTTCGGGTGGTAATTGATATACAAGGATATGGAGTGCTGCTGACTGCGTGTATATATATATATATATATATACATATATATATATATACATTTGCTGTGTCCAGCACTCAAAATATTACAGTCTCTTCCCCGGTGTCCAAGTCCAAAGTGGTGCATCCACTACTATACCAAACGAAAGGGACGGCACTCAGAGGATTTTGGTGAAAATGCTTGTATTCAAAAAGTCATCTTAGATGATGATGTAATTAAGATGACTTTTTGAATACAAGCATTTTCACTAAAATCCTCTGAGTGCCGTCCCTTTCGTTTGGTATATATATATATATATATATATATCAAACCAAAAAAATTTTAAAGGACCCTTTTTACTGCGCTGGTATACAATGTAGCTCACCACTGAGAAATGCCCACTGTCAGTCAGGGCATTAGATTAGAAGTATAAAAGAAAAGGTTTCTCTTGGGAGCTAGACCACCTCAGAATTCACTTTAAGATACATTTATTTTAAAAATTGACAATAAATGCTGTAACAATACATAAAAATATCAATAAAACATGCAATTGACTCTATACCATAAATGGAAAATACAGACTATTAATCTGTTGACATTTGTGTTGGTGATATTTCTACCAAAGCGTTCAGAAGTGTGTTCAACTTCACAATTGCGCGAATACCCAACGCGTTTCGTCCACACAGGACTTCATCAGGGGTCGTAAGCGATGTGGTCAAAAGTTTGTGAATCTCTGAGTCCCAACCAGCTTTTTGCCGTGGGTATGAAAGATTTTATAGTATTCGTATTAACCATATACAATTCATCAATATACAAAACAGTGTAATTGCTGTGACAGTGACCTTTGGGATGTGGTAAGAAAAATTCCTATTTTTTTGAATAGGTCTAAATACGCATTTCCCTTAGTGCTCTCTCAGGAATCCTATTCACAGCTATAGCTGTGAATACTATAAAATCTTTCATACCCACGGCAAAAAGCTGGTTGGGACTCAGAGATTCACAAACTTTTGACCACATCGCTTACGACCCCTGATGAAGTCCTGTGTGGACGAAACGCGTTGGGTATTCGCGCAATTGTGAAGTTGAACACACTTCTGAACGCTTTGGTAGAAATATCACCAACACAAATGTCAACAGATTAATAGTCTGTATTTTCCATTTATGGTATAGAGTCAATTGCATGTTTTATTGATATTTTTATGTATTGTTACAGCATTTATTGTCAATTTTTAAAATAAATGTATCTTAAAGTGAATTCTGAGGTGGTCTAGCTCCCAAGAGAAACCTTTTCTTTTATATATATATATATATATATATATATATATATATATATATATATATACACACACACACTTTTTTAAGGTTGCTGAGAACTAGAGACACTATTGTGTAAAATGAAAGATTGGGGGTTTTTTTGTGCTTGTACTTCTTTTTGGATATATGATACCTATAATTTGATCATCATCATGATTGATTATTTCTGTGGCCTCACATATTCCATAGTGTCTGACAGTCATTTAGAAATGATAAACATTAAGTATATATGATACCAGGAACATGGATACTCTTGAGCATAATAATAAATGCAGGAATGCACTTAATCATACAAATCTCATAATGTACAGAAAAAACATCAGCGTAAGACATGACAGGGACAAACAAGGGTGACAGAGCATTTACAGAGAGGAGACATAGGGCCTAATTCAGACATATATGCACACACATCTCTGTTTTATGAACTGCATATGTGCAGAAGTTGCACAGTGCATATGCATATCCAGGGCTCAGATGGGGCAGCATGAGGGCGGCAACAGGCAGCACTGCAGAAAATGGGGGCGTCAGCAGTGGTGCAAGTAGAAAAAATGTCCTATAGGTACTGTGTGAGCGCTCCAAAAAATGGGTGTGGCCAAATGTCACATGGGGCGTGGTAAATGAAATGGGGGCGTGATACACATATGGGGGAGGGGCAGATACACATATGACCTCAATAGTGCCAGATACACGTTGCCCCACAGTGCCAGATATACATTGCCCCACAGTGCCAGATATACATTGCCCCACAGTGCCAGATACACATTGCCCCACAGTGCCAGATACACAAATGCCCCCAGAGTGCCAGATACACAAATGCCCCCAGAGTGCCAGATATACATTGCCTCACAGTGCCAGATACACAAATGCCCCCAGAGTGCCAGATACACATTGCCCCATAGTGCCAGATACACATTGCCCCACAGTGCCAGATACACAAATGCCCCCAGAGTGCCAGATACACATTGCCCCATAGTGCCAGATACACAAATGCCCCCAGAGTGCCAGATATACATTGCCTCACAGTGCCAGCTACACAAATGCCCCCAGAGTGCCAGATATACATTGCCCCACTGTGCCAGATACACAAATGCCCTCACTGTGTCAGATATACATTGCCCACCCAGTGCCAGATACAGAAATGCCCCCACAGTGCAGATATGCCCCCAGTGCCAGATACAGAAATGCCCCCACAGTGCCAGATATGCCCCCAGTGCCAGATACAGAAATGCCCCAGTGCCAGATACACATGTCTCCGCAGTGCCAGATATGCCCCCAGTGACAGATACACATGTCCGCCACAGTGCCAGATATGCCCCCAGTGGCAGATACAGAAATGCCCCCACAGTGCCAGATATGCCCCCAGTGCCAGATACAGAAATGCCCCAGTGCCAGATACACATGTCCCCGCAGTGCCAGATATGCCCCCAGTGTCAGATACACATGTCCCCCGCAGTGCCAGATATGCCCCCAGTGCCAGATACACATGTCCTCCGCAGTGCCAGATATGCCCCCAGTGCCAGGTATACATGTTCCCCAGTGCCAGATACACATGTCACCCGCAGTGCCAGATATGCCCCCAGTGCCAGATACACATGCCCCCCCAGTGCCAGATAGGCCCCCAGTGCCAGATATGCCCCCAGTGCCAGGTATACATGTTCCTCAGTGCCAGTTATGCCCTCAGTGCCAGACAGGCCCCCAGTGCCAGATACACATGTCCCCAGTGCCAGATACACATGTCCCCCCAGTGCCAGATATGCCCCCAGTGCCAGGTATACATGCCTCTCCGCCCCCCCCCCCCCCCCTTGCTCACCGCTGCTGCTGTCCTGTGTGTGTGAGGGGAGGAGAGCGCAGCGTGCGCCTCTCCTGCCCCTCAGTCGGTGCGGGTTTCTTTCTTCAATTCAGCGCTGATCCGTGAGCCAATCAAAGCTTGCGGTCCGGCAGCATTGGCTGCCGGTCCACAAGCTCTGATTGGCTCACGGGCCGGGCGCTGAATTGAAGAACGATACTGAGGGGCAGGAGAGTGAGCGCTGCGCTCTCCTCCCCTCGTGCAGCGGCGGTGATCAGCGGAGGGAGGGAGGGGAGCGAGTGGCGGCCCATCGGCGTGGGTACGGCGTACCCACGGCTAAATTCTTAAGGGTACGCAGTACCCACTCATACCCGCCCACTTGCACCGCTGGGCGTCAGCCCCAATTTCTGGGCATGCTGAAGTCAGTGGCATGAATTTCCTGGCCATCCTGAGTAACCTGAGGCTAATGTTCACGCAGAGAAAATCCAATGCTGTATCTTGCAGCGACTGTGCATTAGCTTCTGCCTCTGAATCAGGCAAATAGAGTACAGTGTCCTGTCTGTAAATGCTTACATTGTGTAGTGGGGGAATTGAAAGACAATAGGCGCAAAGGAGGCATTAGGCTTAATGGCCCAGGCAAAGTAACCTATAGGACTGTCACTGGAAGGCCCTGGACAATCTAAACTGTATGACTGTACAATTTGTTCCATGTTGACTCCAGGTAATGCTTAATAAACCAACTGTGCAGTGAAATAGGTTTGCTAAAAGTCTACTGTGATGTCAGAAGTCTGCTGTTATGCTAGCATAGACAGATCTAGGAAGAATGAATCATGCCTTATGTACAGTAAGATCACACATTCACAAGCATGCCCCTGAATAATTAATGGATTATAGAAGGATGACTCAGAAAGAGTGTGTATAATTGAAGGCATTCCCAATTTTACCAGTTACCACAAATCGTTTTTAGTCAAGCGAATGGCCTGAATTATAACACCAGCCCAGAGGTAATGTAATCCACTAGTTTGCCAATAGTTTCTTTTAATATTTTTGGCGCATACTAAAAAATGGTACATATATTTTTGTGCCAAGAAAGCAATATTTTTAAAATGTCAAAACTGCTTTACAACTTGTGTCAGAACTTTAATGTGTGCTACTTTAAAATGGTTGCAGGTGTGTGTGGGAGGACCAATCAAAATCCGCAGTCTCAGTGACTGTGTTTTATGATTGGCTATCCCTTTTGCCCCCCACTCCATACCGTCCCACAAGCCCTTGTTTCGTGTGGGGCTGTGCGACAAACCACAGAACCCTTGAAGAATTAACTGTACTGTTTCGCTCTGAATATGACCCTGTCTATCTATTGCAAAGAGGAATTGTATGTTTTCATACATCATTTTACTCAGTAGTACTAAGATTCAAACAATAAAATGGTTAAAAAGGGGAATTTGCAGCCCGTCTACAAGAATTTGTATTTATGATCACAGCATTAAGCAGTTCTCAGCTGAGTAATGGATCTTACCATGAGCTGGAAACCTCTGAGCCGAGAAAAAAAAAATACCCCCTTCAGATGAGCAGACAAGGTTGTGGAAAATTGTTTTATTGTAAGTACAAAAGTGCTAATAATTGCCTCACAGCACTATTCACGCAGGTAAATTCAGAGAGATCTTTTCTAAGTCAATTAATTTCCGGCGCTGGGGACGTCTCCCCGAGGAACCCACAGAAAGTGCTGTGGTTTAGCTTAAGACAGTTCAGCATTTTCAGATGAAATAGAGTTGAGATTTCCTGCAGCTCGCAGTGAGCGGCTAGAGGTCATAGCTTAGCTGTCCTATTTAGATGTTATATATTCTTTTAGCTTGGAGCTAGTCCAGGAGTTTATCATTTCATTTACTCTTTTTCTTCTTTCTGATAAATTTTATTAGACCAGTAAATCTCAAAGAGCATTAACATAGAGATATATGAGGATCACTGTTAATTTTTTATACCGTGCATGCTATTTTTTCCCCCCTGTCCAATCTTTAGTAACTGCACATATCCATTAGAGTCAACTTTTCAAGTGTAAAATGTTTGCCTGTGCTTTTCTTTACCAAGAATAAACAAAAAAATAAATTTGTTTTTCTTTTTATATTATTAGAGTTATGTAAAGATGATTGGTTATTTTAATGTGAAGGTTTACATTATTTGTGTTCATATTTCGGGAAAGTGAGAAACTTTAAGGGAAAAAAACAGCTGCTTCCCGTCGGAACTTACTGCAGTCTTTGGATGTCGGGTCTCAATCATTATTAGGCGAAATTACATTTTGAAATCGTTTCAGGGAAACTAATAATCATTTTTGTTTTTCTAAAAAAAAAAGTTTTTACTAAAAAGTCTCATTAAGCTGGGTATACACTAAGCCTATCACTTGGCAGATCAGATAAACGCTCCGATCCCCCAAACACACGGAGCTAGAAATATCTGAGTATGTATGGTCTTCTATGGGATCGGCGGGGTTGGGCAGTTAAATATTACATTTCATATAAGATGCAATCTCCCGGTATGACTATTTGTAGAAGCATTTTAAGCCGTTTATCGGCTAAAGCTCCTGCATACACACCTGTGCAATCATCGGTCTGATCAACTTATATTGGGTGATCAGCCTGACGATTGTATAGGTGTGTACCCAACTTTAGTCCTCCAGTAGGGTATGGTGAGTGCAGGAATAGAATAGGCTCTTTAAACTAGAAACACATATTCTGTGCTCCTCCCACCTGCACCACATACCTACCGGGAGTGCTCGCTTACGTTTCAGTGCCCCAACAGTACTTCCAAGGCTTCCTTAGCTTAAAGTACTTTATTATTTATTTTACTTTATTTTACTTGGATAGGTCTGGTTGTAGGTGAATTCATGTACATTTGCCTAAATATACATGGCAGGATTGGATTGCTTTCTGCTTGATGGGTCAGCAGGTACACAGAGATTTGTGCCGCAGTAGCCCTTCTGTACCAGAGAGGATAGCCTTTGCTAGTCTCTCGTTTTGTATGAGTTTTTGCCATTCAATAGATTGTTGGTGGTTCGTGGTCTTTCACTCTTCCACACTTTTGGAATGTATTTACCAGTGATGTGTGGTGAGTTCAATGGCTGGGGAGGCACTGGCTAATTAAATCCCAGTGTGGGGTTCCCCTATTTCTCTGACGTCCTAGTGGATGCTGGGGACTCCGTAAGGACCATGGGGAATAGCGGGCTCCGCAGGAGACTGGGCACTCTAAAGAAAGATTTAGTACTATCTGGTGTGCACTGGCTCCTCCCTCTATGCCCCTCCTCCAGACCTCAGTTCAAATCTGTGCCCGGACAGAGCTGGGTGCTTTTAGTGAGCTCTCCTGAGCTTGCTAATAAGAAAGTATTTTGTCAGGTTTTTTATTTTCAGAGAGCTTCTGCTGGCAACAGACTCTCTGCTACGAGGGACTGAGGGAGAGAAGCAAACCTACTAACTGCGGCTAGTTTGCGCTTCTTAGGCTACTGGACACCATTAGCTCCAGAGGGATCGAACACAGGTACCTGACCTTGTCATCCGTTCCCGGAGCCGCGCCGCCGTCCCCCTCGCAGAGCCAGAAGACAGAAGCCGGCAGAAGCGGAGAAGACATCGAAATCGGCGGCAGAAGACTCCTGTCTTCACATGAGGTAGCGCACAGCACTGCAGCTGTGTGCCATTGCGCCCACACTAACCCACACACTCCGGTCACTGTAGGGTGCAGGGCGCAGGGGGGGGCGCCCTGGGCAGCAATTGTTACCTCCTGGCGAATGCTGCATATAGACAGTGGCACACTGTTATATGTATGAGCCCCCGCCATTTATTTTACAAGAAATCGCGGGACAGAAGCCCGCCGCTGAGGGAGCGGGGCCTTCTTCCTCAGCACTCACCAGCGCCATTTTCCTTCCACAGCTCCGCTGAGAGGAAGCTCCCCAGGCTCTCCCCTGCAGAATCACGGTAGAAGGGTAAAAAAGAGAGGGGGGGCACATAAATTTAGGCGCATAAATCATAAGACAGCAGCTACTGGGTAAACACTAAGTTACTGTGTAATCCCTGGGTTATATAGCGCTGGGGTGTGTGCTGGCAAACTCTCTCTCTGTCTCTCCAAAAGGCCTTGTGGGGGTCCTGTCCTCATTTAGAGCTTCCCCTGTGTGTGTGGTGTGTCGGTACGCGTGTGTCGACATGTTTGACGAAGAGGGCTATGTGGAGGCAGAGCATGTGCAGTTGACTGACGTGTCGGTGTCGACACCTGATTGGATGGATATGTGGAAGGTGTTAAATGATAATGTAAACTCCTTACATAAAAGGTTGGATAAAGCTGATACCTCAGGCCAGTCAGGGTCTCAACCCATGCCTGATCCTACAGCGCAGAGGCCCTCATTGTCTCAAAAGCGCCCACTATCCAAAATGGTTGACACAGATGTCGACACGGATTCTGACTCCAGTGTCGACGACGATGATGCAAAATTGCAACCAACAATGACAAAAGCTATACGTTACATGATTATAGCGATGAAGGATATTTTACACATATCAGAGGTAAACCCTGTCCCTGACAAGAGGGTTTATATGTATGGGGAGAAAAAGCAAGAGGTGACTTTTCCCCCTTCACATGAGTTAAATGAGTTATGTGAAAGAGCGTGGGATTCCCCAGATAAGAAAGTCCTGATTTCCAAAAGGTTACTTATGGCGTACCCTTTCCCGCCAGAGGACAGGGTGCGCTGGGAATCCTCCCCTAGGGTAGATAAAGCTCTGACACGCTTATCTAAGAAGGTGGCCCTGCCGTCACAGGATACGGCCACCCTAAAGGATCCTGCAGATAGAAAGCAGGAAAGTATCCTGAAATCTGTTTATACACATTCAGGGACTCTACTGAGGCCGGCAATTGCGTCGGCGTGGATGTGTAGTGCTGTAGCAGCGTGGACAGATAATCTATCTGAGGAAATGGATACCTTAGACAGGGATACCATTATGCTGACCCTGGGGCATATAAAAGACACTGTCCTATAGGTGCTTCCTTTCTTGCTAGAGGCAGGGGCAGAGGAAAAAAGCTGCACCTTACAGCTAGTTCCCAGGAACAGAAGTCCTCCACGGCTTCCACTAAATCCACCGCATGACGCTGGGGCTCCACGGGTGGAGCCAGGAGCGGTGGGGGTGCGTCTCCGACATTTCAGCCACCAGTGGGTTCGCTCACAGGTGGATCCCTGGGCTATACAGATTGTGTCTCAGGGATACAAGCTGGAATTCGAGGTGATGCCCCCTCAACGTTACCTAAAATCGGCCCTGCCAGCTTTCCCCATAGAAAGGGAAGTAGTGGTAGCGGCAATTCACAAGCTATTTCTCCAGCAGGTGGTGGTAAAGGTTCCCCTTCCTCAACAGGGGAAGGGATACTATTCCACAATGTTTGTGGTACCGAAACCGGACGGTTCGGTCAGACCTATATTAAATTTAAAGTCCCTGAACATTTATCTGAAAAGATTCAAGTTCAAAATGGAATCGCTCAGAGCGGTCATTGCAAGCCTGGAAGAGGGGGATTTTATGGTGTCTCTGGACATCAAGGATGCTTACTTGCATGTCCCCATTTATCCGCCTCATCAGGAGTACCTCAGATTTGTGGTACAGGACTGTCATTACCAATTCCAGACGTTGCCGTTTGGTCTGTCCACGGCACCGAGAATATTTACCAAGGTAATGGCAGAAATGATGGTGATCCTGAGAAAGCAAGGAGTCACAGTTATCCCATACTTGGACGATCTCCTCATAAAGGCGAGGTCGAGGGAGCAGTTGCAGAACAGCGTGGCGCACTCACAGGAAGTGTTGCAACAGCATGGCTGGATTCTGAATATCCCAAAGTCGCAGCTGATTCCTACAACGCGTCTGCCCTTTCTGGGCATGATTCTGGACACAGACCAGAAGAAGGTGTTTCTCCCGACAGAGAAGGCTCAAGAGCTTGTGACTCTAGTCAGAGACCTCTTAAAACCGAAACAGGTGACGGTGCATCACTGCACGCGAGTCCTGGGAAAGATGGTGGCATCGTACGAAGCCATTCCCTTCGGCAGGTTCCATGCGAGGATCTTTCAATGGGATCTGTTGGACAAATGGTCCGGATCGCATCTTCAGATGCATCGGCTGATCACCCTGTCCCCCAGGGCCAGGGTGTCTCTTCTGTGGTGGCTACAGACTGCTCACCTTCTCGAGGGCCGCAGATTCGGCATACAGGACTGGGTCCTGGTGACCACGGATGCGAGCCTCCGAGGGTGGGGGGCAGTCACTCAGGGAAGAAACTTCCAAGGGTTGTGGTCAAGTCAGGAGACTTGTCTGCACATAAATATCCTGGAACTAAGGGCCATATTCAACGCCCTGAGTCAAGCGGAGCCCCTGCTTTACAACCAACCGGTGCTGATTCAGTCAGACAACATCACCGCGGTGGCTCATGTAAACCGCCAGGGCGGCACAAGAAGCAGAGTCGCGATGGCGGAGGCCACCAGGATTCTTCGGTGGGCGGAGAATCACGTAAGAGCACTGTCAGCAGTGTTCATTCCGGGGGTGGACAACTGGGAAGCAGACTTCCTCAGCAGGCACGACCTTCACCCGGGAGAGTGGGGACTTCATCACGAAGTCTTCATTCAGATTACAAATCGATGGGAACTGCCACAGGTAGACATGACGGCGTCCCGTCTCAACAAAAAGCTGCAACGGTATTGCGCCAGGTCAAGAGACCCTCAGGCGATAGCTGTGGACGCCCTGGTAACACCGTGGGTGTTCCAGGCGGTCTATGTGTTCCCTCCTCTTCCTCTCATACCCAAAGGTACTGAGAATCGTAAGAAGAAGAGGAGTGAGAACAATACTCATTGTTCCGGATTGGCCAAGAAGACCTTGGTACCCGGAATTGCAAGAAATGCTCACAGAGGACCCATGGCCTCTGCCTCTCAGACAGGACCTGTTTCAACAGGGGCCCTGCCTGTTCCAAGACTTACCGCGGCTGCGTTTGACGGCATGGCGGTTGAACGCCGGATCCTAGCGGATAAAGGCATTCCGGAGGAAGTTATTCCTACGCTGATAAAGGCTAGGAAGGACGTGACCGCAAAGCATTATCACCGCATATGGCGAAAATATGTTGCTTGGTGTGAGGCCAGGAAGGCCCCTACAGAGGAATTCCAACTGGGCAGATTTCTGCACTTTCTACAGTCTGGAGTGACTATGGGCTTGAAGTTGGGATCCATAAAGGTCCAGATTTCGGCCCTGTCCATTTTCTTTCAAAAGGAACTGGCGTCTCTTCCTGAAGTTCAGACGTTTGTTAAGGGAGTGCTACATATTCAGCCCCCTTTTGTGCCACCAGTGGCACCTTGGGATCTCAACGTGGTGTTGGGTTTCCTAAAATCCCACTGGTTTGAACTACTTAAGACCGTGGAGCTAAAGTATCTCACGTGGAAGGTGGTCATGCTATTGGCATTAGCTTCGGCTAGGCGTGTGTCAGAATTGGCGGCCTTGTCATGTAAAAGCCCCTATCTGGTTTTTCATATGGACAGGGCAGAATTGCGGACTCGTCCCCAATTTCTGCCAAAGGTGGTGTCATCTTTTCATTTGAACCAACCTATTGTAGTGCCTGCGGCTACTCGTGACTTGGAGGATTCCAGGTTACTAGATGTAGTCAGGGCTTTGAAGATTTATGTAGCCCGAACGGCTGGATTCAGGAAAACTGACTCGCTGTTTATCCTATATGCCCCCAACAAACTGGGTGCTCCTGCTTCAAAGCAAACCGTTGCCCGCTGGATCTGTAACACGATTCAGCAGGCTCATTCTGCGGCTGGATTGCCGCATCCAAAATCAGTGAAAGCCCATTCCACAAGGAAGGTGGGCTCTTCTTGGGCGGCTGCCCGAGGGGTCTCGGCATTACAGCTTTGCCGAGCTGCTACTTGGTCGGGTTCAAACACATTTGCAAAATTCTACAAGTTTGATACCCTGGCTGAGGAGGACCTTGAGTTTGCCCATTCGGTGCTGCAGAGTCATCCGCACTCTCCCGCCCGTTTGGGAGCTTTGGTATAATCCCCATGGTCCTTACGGAGTCCCCAGCATCCACTAGGACGTCAGAGAAAATAAGATTTTACTTACCGGTAAATCTATTTCTCGTAGTCCGTAGTGGCTGCTGGGCGCCCGTCCCAAGTGCGGACTTTCTGCAATATGTGTACATAGTTATTGCTTAATAATGGGTTATGTTATGTTGGCATCCATTGTTGATGCCCTGTTGTTGTTCATACTGTTGACTGGATAAGTGTATCACAAGTTATACGGTGTGATTGGTGTGGCTGGTATGAGTCTTACCCGAGATTCCAAAATCCTTTCCTTATAATGTCTGCTCTTCCGGGCACAGTTTCCTTAGCTGAGGTCTGGAGGAGGGGCATAGAGGGAGGAGCCAGTGCACACCAGATAGTACTAAATCTTTCTTTAGAGTGCCCAGTCTCCTGCGGAGCCCGCTATTCCCCATGGTCCTTACGGAGTCCCCAGC
Organism: Pseudophryne corroboree; assembly: GCF_028390025.1. Classification (NCBI taxonomy): domain Eukaryota; kingdom Metazoa; phylum Chordata; class Amphibia; order Anura; family Myobatrachidae; genus Pseudophryne; species Pseudophryne corroboree. Next base: position 232,627,562 of record NC_086454.1, on the reverse strand, counting down.
ATCCACTACGGACTACGAGAAATTGATTTACCGGTAAGTAAAATATTATTTTAACAGTAACCAGCACCAGGTGCAACCAGCCAGGGGTATAATGCCATAGCAGCTAGGACACTCAGTATGGGGTCCCCCTGTCATCACATTAACAACCACTAAATTGGTCGGCCCAGGGCTGAAATTCCCCAGAAAGTAGGGACCCCCAAAAAATATTTTGGAGTCCCTCCTCCCGAGCAACAACCTGCACTGGGCTATGCCTCGCATCCCTGATGATGGTGGGTGCGGGGTTTATGGCATGTTAATATTGTTCTTTACAGGCGTCCTACAGGTCCCAGCAAGCCTTCCCCAGCATGCCGGCACTTGTAGAACCTCAATTGCCAGCATGTCCAGACACTAAAGGCCCACTGGCACCTGTGGTCTGCCTGTAAAGAAAATATTAAAATAAAAACAAGACAACTAATGTTTACAAAGTTTATTATAATGCATCTTCACCTGGGGGTGGCGGCTTTTCAGCTCTTTTGCATGGCCGCCGCCTCCCCAGGGCTTCTGGCATCTTCTGTCTTTGGGAGCACTTCCCTGCTGCCTCCCCGCCAACGGACTATGCCCGCCCCAGCCTCGCACTGGCTTTTATAAGCCACCCGATAGGCTTTGGGATGATGCGGAGATCCGTGATAGGCTCGCAGAGCCCATCTTTAATTTAAAAAAATGACGCTGAGGCTCCATTTTTTAAATGGGTACCTGCTGCCGAACTTTGCAGAATGGCTGACAGGGACTGAATACTCCCGTATCCAGCCCAGCTACCATGCCCACTATCTCCACCGGGTCCTGCAGCCGCATATGCCTGCTACCCAGCCGATCCAGCACTGGATCCACTGGTCAAATTACATCTGCCTGAATGACAGGAGCGTGCTTTCATGTGGGCTGAAGGCCCACATGAAAGCACGTGTGGGCTGTCATGTCCCTGTCAAGGAGGCAGAGATACTGTTGTCGCTTTTCCCTATTTTTTTAATGGGCTTTTAAAGCCTGTGGCTTGGCCCTCCATCCGCTACATAAACTTTTACTATTGTCAGCGGGAGGTAGAGCTGTCACTGCCTCCCGACCAGTAGCGGATCTTGCCACGGGCAAGCAGGACTTTTGCCCGAGGCGCCGCCTTCCGGAGGGCGCCGGCGCCATCCGGAGGTCACCACTCCATGGCAAAATCCGCTGCTGCTGTGCCCCCCGCTCAGAGCCGTCCCTAACCAATATGATGGCCTAGGCAAGATTTTCTCTGGTGCCCCCTAGCACAACCGCTGGTTCCGCCTCTGACCTTGCACCTCTTTCCCAGCACCATCACCCCTCACCCATAGCAGTCCTCATTTTGGTGTTTGTACCCCCTATATTTTAAATAGGAACAGTTCGCACATTTGGCGCACAGCCCAGAAAGGGGTGTGTTTTTGCTGGCAAGGGGCATGGCCACACAATAGTAACCCCAATTCCAATTACGCCACACAGTGCTGCAACTTCATTCACATTTGATCATGCGATAGTGTCCATAGTTCATATTACATCCCACAGTAGTATTACTTATTCACATTACATCACACTGAATTGCTCATTATTCACATTACACCACACCCTATTGCTCTTTATTCACATTAGATGACACAGTAGTGCCCTTTCTATACGCAACGGCACATAGTAGAGCACCTTATACACATAATGCCACACATTAGTAATGCATTTATACACATAATTCCACACAGTAATGCCCCTTACACATATGAGACACATTATTAATGTCCTTATAAACATAATGCACCTTACACATTATGACAACCTTTATTAATGCCCTTTTACACATAATGTCCTTTACACATATGCCGCACATTATTAATGCCCTTATACACAAAATGACACACATAGTGCCCCCTACACATTTGCTGCACATTATTAGTGCCCCTGTACACATAATGACACACGTACAGTAGTACCCTTTTACACACATGCCGCACATAAATGCCCTTATACACATAATGACACACATAGTGCCCCTTACACATATGTTGCACATTATTAATGCATTTTTACATGACACACATAATGGTCCTTACACATATTCCGAACACTACTGCACAACCAACCCACTCACATGCACACAGCACTCACACTGCTACTATCACTGTGACCTCTGCCTCTGCTTGGATACAGATGTGCCCTAATAAATCTTGCCTCAATGCTAACATCTGGCACCTTTTTTTTAATGAAAATGCATCTTATTTGCATTGCTATGTGGCTAGGATGCACAAGCAGCTTCTACTGATTAAAATGATATGCAGCATGCCTATATACTGTATGAGACTGTGGCTGTATCTGCACATGAAATGCTACACACAGAATATAGGCATGCTGCATATCATTTTAATCAGCAGAAGCTGCTGATGCCCCTAGGCATATCAAATGCCCTAGGCAATTGCCTAGTTTGCCTATGCCTATGGCCGGCTCTGCCCCCGCTGCCCGCTCTGTCCCGCTGCCCCCCGCTGTGGAGGGAACTAAACGTGTAGCGTCTAGTTTCCCTTCGTAGAGAGGACCTTTACTGTGCGGTGCGCGATGACATCATCGCGCACCGCACAGCAAAGGTCCTCTCCACGTCTAGTTTCCCTTCGTGGAGAGGACCTTTGATGTGCGGTGCGCAATGATGTCATCGCGCACCGCACATCATTTCACTACTGTACAGGGGGCGTAACTGACCACGCCCCCTGTATGAAGCCAGGCCCCTTTTGCCCGCCCGGGGCACTGGAAGCATTAGAACCGGCCCTGCTCCCGACTGTGTTTGGCTACACTTTTACGGGGAAAATGATTAGTATAATACAAAATAAGATTTTACTCACCGGTGAATCTATTTCTCGTAGTCCGTAGTGGATGCTGGGAACTCCGAAAGGACCATGGGGAATAGCGGCTCCGCAGGAGTCTGGGCACAACTAAAAGAAAGCTTTTAGACTACCTGGTGTGCACTGGCTCCTCCCACTATGACCCTCCTCCAAGCCTCAGTTAGGACACTGTGCCCGGAAGAGCTGACACAATAAGGAAGGATTTTGAATCCCGGGTAAGACTCATACCAGCCACACCAATCACACCGTATAACACGTGATACCATATCCAGTTAACAGTATGAAACATAACTGAGCCTCTCAACAGATGGCTTATAACAATAACCCTTTAGTGAACAATAACTATGTACAAGTATTGCAGACAATCCGCACTTGGGACGGGCGCCCAGCATCCTCTACGGACTACGAGAAATAGATTTACCGGTGAGTAAAATCTTATTTTCTCTAACGTCCTAGTGGATGCTGGGAACTCCGAAAGGACCATGGGGATTATACCAAAGCTCCCAAACGGGCGGGAGAGTGCGGATGACTCTGCAGCACCGAATGAGAGAACTCAAGGTCCTCCTCAGCCAGGGTATCAAATTTGTAGAATTTTGCAAACGTGTTTGCCCCTGACCAAGTAGCAGCTCAGCAAAGTTGTAAAGCCGAGACCCCTCGGGCAGCCGCCCAAGATGAGCCCACCTTCCTTGTAGAATGGGCTTTAACCGATTTAGGATGCGGCAGTCCAGCCGCAGAATGCGCCAGCTGAATTGTGCTACAAATCCAGCGAGCAATAGTCTGCTTAGAAGCAGGAGCACCCAGTTTGTTGGGTGCATACAGGATAAATAGCGAGTCAGTTTTCCTGACTCCAGCCGTCCTGGAAACATACATTTTCAAGGCCCTGACTACGTCCAGCAACTTGGAGTCCTCCAAGTCGCTAGTAGCCGCAGGCACTACAATAGGTTGGTTCAAGTGAAAAGCTGATACCACCTTAGGGAGAAACTGGGGATGAGTCCTCAATTCTGCCCTATCCATATGGAAAATCAGATAAGGGCTTTTAAATGACAAAGCCGCCAATTCTGATACACGCCTGGCCGAAGCCAAGGCCAATAACATGACCACTTTCCACGTGAGATATTTCAGATCCACGGTCTTTAGTGGCTCAAACCAATGTGATTTTAGGAAATTCAACACCACGTTGAGATCCCAGGGTGCCACTGGAGGCACAAAAGGGGGCTGAATATGCAGCACTCCTTTTACAAATGTCTGAACTTCAGGCAGTGAAGCTAGTTCTTTTTGGAAGAAAATCGACAGAGCCGATATCTGTACCTTAATGGAGCCTAATTTCAGGCCCATAGTCACTCCTGCCTGTAGGAAGTGCAGAAATCGACCCAGCTGAAATTCCTCTTTTGGGGCCTTATTGGCCTCACACCAAGCAACATATTTCCGCCATATGCGGTGATAATGTTTTACAGTTACATCTTTCCTGGCTTTAATCAGCGTAGGAATGACATCCTCTGGAATGCCCTTTTCCTTTAGGATCCGGCGTTCAACCGCCATGCCGTCAAACGCAGCCGCGGTAAGTCTTGGAACAGACAGGGCCCCTGCTGCAGCAGGTCCTGTCTGAGCGGCAGAGGCCATGGGTCCTCTGAGATCATCTCTTGAAGTTCCGGGTACCAAGGTCTTCTTGGCCAATCCGGAACCACGAGTATTGTCCTTACTCCTCGTTTTCTTATTATTCTCAATACCTTTGGTATGAGAGGCAGAGGAGGGAACACATAAACTGACTGGTACACCCACGGTGTCACTAGAGCGTCCACCGCTATCGCCTGAGGGTCCCTTGACCTGGCGCAATATCTCTCTAGTTTTTTGTTTAGGCGGGACGCCATCATGTCCACCTGTGGCCGTTCCCAACGATTTACGGGGGTCATTCCGAGTTGTTCGCTCGGTAAAAATCTTCGCATCGCAGCGATTTTCCGCTTAATGCGCATGCGCAATGTCCGCACTGCGACTGCGCCAAGTAAATTTGCTATGCACTTAGGAATTTTACTCACGGCATTTTCATCGTTCTGGCGATCGTATTGTGATTGACAGGAAATGGGTGTTACTGGGCGGAAACAGGCCGTTTTATGGGCGTGTGGGAAAAAACGCTACCGTTTCCGGATAAAACGCAGGAGTGGCTGGAGAAACGGGGGAGTGTCTGGGCGAACGCTGGGTGTGTTTGAGACGTCAAACCAGGAACGACAAGCAGTGAAATGATCGCAGATGCCGAGTAAGTCTGAAGCTACTCAGAAACTGCTACGAGGTGTGTAATCGCAATATTGCGAATACATCGTTCGCAATTTTAAGATGCTAAGATTCACTCCCAGTAGGCGGCGGCTTAGCATGAGCAAATCTGCTAAAATTCACTTGCGAGCGAACAACTCGGAATGACCCCCTACAATCAGTGTGAAGACTTCTGGATGAAGTCCCCACTCTCCCGGGTGGAGGTCGTGTCTGCTGAGGAAGTCTGCTTCCCAGTTGTCCACTCCCGGAATGAACACTGCTGACAGTGCTAGCACGTGATTTTCCGCCCATCGGAGAATCCTTGTGGCTTCTGCCATTGCCGTCCTGCTCCTTGTGCCGCCCTGTCGGTGTACATGGGCGACCGCCGTGATGTTGTCTGACTGGATCAGTACCGGTTGGTTTTGAAGCAGGGGTTTTGCCTGACTTAGGGCATTGTAAATGGCCCTTAGTTCCAGAATATTTATGTGTAGGGAAGTCTCCTGACTCGACCATAGTCCTTGGAAGTTTCTTCCCTGTGTGACTGCCCCCCAGCCTCGAAGGCTGGCATCCGTGGTCACCAGGACCCAGTCCTGTATGCCGAATCTGCGGCCCTCTAGAAGATGAGCACTCTGCAGCCACCACAGCAGAGACACCCTGGTTCTTGGAGACAGGGTTATTAGCCGATGCATCTGAAGATGCGATCCGGACCATTGGTCCAACAGGTCCCACTGAAAGATTCTGGCATGGAACCTGCCGAAAGGGATTGCTTCGTAAGAAGCCACCATCTTTCCCAGGACTCGCGTGCAGTGATGCACCGACACCTGTTTTGGTTTCAGGAGGTCTCTGACTAGAGATGACAGCTCCGTGGCTTTCTCCTCCGGGAGAAACACTTTTTTCTGGACTGTGTCCAGAATCATTCCCAGGAACAGTAGACGTGTCGTCGGGACCAGCTGTGACTTTGGAATATTCAGAATCCAACCGTGCTGGTGTAGCACCTCCTGAGATAGTGCTACTCCTACCAACAACTGCTCCCTGGATCTCGCCTTTATTAGGAGATCGTCCAAGTACGGGATAATTAAAACTCCCTTTTTTCGAAGGAGTATCATCATTTCCGCCATTACCTTGGTAAACACCCTCGGTGCCGTGGACAGTCCAAACGGCAGCGTCTGGAATTGGTAATGGCAATTCTGTACCGCAAATCTGAGGTACTCCTGGTGAGGATGATAAATGGGGACATGCAGGTAAGCATCCTTGATGTCCAGGGATACCATGTAATCCCCCTCGTCCAGGCTTGCAATAACCGCCCTGAGCGATTCCATCTTGAACTTGAATTTTTTTATGTATGTGTTCAAGGATTTCAAATTTAAAATGGGTCTCACCGAACCGTCCGGTTTCGGTACCACAAACAGTGTGGAATAGTAACCCCGTCCTTGTTGAAGTAGGGGCACCTTGACTATCACCTGCTGGGAGTATAGCTTGTGAATTGCCTCTAGCACAGCCTCCCTGCTCGAGGGAGTTGTTGGCAAGGCCGATTTGAGGAAACGGCGGGGGGGAGACGCCTCGAATTCCAGCTTGTACCCCTGAGATACTATTTGAAAGATCCAGGGACCCACCCGTGAGCGAGCCCACTGATCGCTGAAATTTTTGAGGCGGCCCCCCACCGTACCTGGCTCCGCCTGTGGAGCCCCACCGTCATGCGGCGGACTTGGAAGAAGCGGGGGAGGACTTTTGCTCCTGGGAACCAGCTGTTTGTTGCAGCCTTTTTCCCCTACCTCTGCCTCTGGACAGAAAGGACCCGCCTTTCCCTCGCCTGTTTTTCTGGGTCCGAAAGGACTGTACCTGATAAAACTGCGCTTTTTTAGGCTGTGAGGGAACATGGGGTAAAAATGATGACTTCCCAGCTGTTGCTGTGGAAACGAGGTCTGAGACACCATCCCCGAATACCTCCTCACCCTTATAAGGCAAAACTTCCATGTGCCTTTTGGAATCTGCATCCCCTGTCCACTGCCGAGTCCATAAGCCTCTTCTAGCAGAAATGGACAATGCACTTATTTTAGATGCCAGCCGGCAGATCTCCCTCTGTGCATCTCTCATGTATAAGACTGAGTCTTTTATATGCTCTATGGTTAGCAGAATAGTGTCCCTGTCTAGGGTGTCAATATTTTCTGACAGGGAATCTGACCAAGCAGCAGCAGCACTGCACATCCATGCTGACGCAATAGCTGGTCTCAGTATAATGCCTGTGTGTGTATATATAGACTTCAGGATCGCCTACTGCTTTCTATCCGCAGGCTCCTTCAGGGCGGCCGTATTCGGAGACGGAAGTGCCACCTTTTTAGACAAACGTGTGAGCGCTTTATCCACCCTAGGAGGTGTTTCCCAACGTGCCCTATCCTCTGGCGGGAAAGGGAACGCCATTAGTAATTTTTTTGAGATTATCAATCTTTTATCAGGGAAAGCCCACGCTTCTTCACACACTTCATTTAATTCTTCAGATGGGGGAAAAACTACGGGTAGTTTTTTCTCCCCAAACATAATACCCTTTTTAGTGGTACCTGGGTTTATATCTGAAATGTGTAACACCTCTTTCATTGCCTCAATCATGCAACGAATGGCCTTAGTGGACATTAGATTAGACTCTTCGTCGTCGACACTGGTATCAGTGTCAGTGTCGACATCTGCGTCTGCCATCTGAGGTAGCGGGCGTTTTAGAGCCCCTGATGGCCTTTGAGACACCTGGGCAGGCACGAGCTGAGAAGCTGGCTGTCCAGCATTTGGCATGTCGTCAAATTTTTTGTGTAAGGAGTCGACACTTGCACGTAATTCCTTCCATAAAACCATCCACTCAGGTGTCTGCCCCGCAGGGGGTGACATCACTTCTGAAGGCATCTGCTCCGCCTCCACATAATTTTCCTCCTCAAACATGTCGACACAGCCGTACCGACACACCGCACACACACCGGGAATGCTCTAACAGAGGACAGGACCCCACAGAAGCCCTTTGGGGAGACAGCGAGAGAGTATGCCAGCACACACCAGAGCGCTATATAATGCAGGGACTAACTGAATTATGTCCCCTATAGCTGCTATAATATTTACTGCTCCTAAATTTAGTGCCCTCCCTCTCTTTTTTACCCTTTTCTGTAGTGTAGACTGCAGGGGAGAGCCAGGGAGCTTCCTTCCAGCGGAACTGTGAGGGAAAAATGGCGCCAGTGTGCTGAGAGAGATAGCTCCGCCCCTTTTTCGCGGACTATTCTCCCGCTTTTTTAAGGATGCTGGCAGGGGTAATTATCACATATATAGCCTCTGGGGCTATATATTGTGATTGTTTTGCCAGCCAAGGTGTTTTTATTGCTGCTCAGGGCGCCCCCCCCCAGCGCCCTGCACCCTCAGTGACCGGAGTGTGAAGTGTGTATGAGAAGCAATGGTGCACAGCTGCAGTGCTGTGCGCTACCTTGGTGAAGACAGAAGTCTTCATGCCGCCGATTTTCCGGACTTCTTCTTGCTTCTGGCTCTGTAAGGGGGACGGCGGCGCGGCTCCGGGACCGAACACCAAGGCCAGTTCCATGCGGTCGGTCCCTCTGGAGCTAATGGTGTCCAGTAGCCTAAGAAGCCCAAGCTAGCTGCAAGCAGGTAGGTTCGCTTCTTCTCCCCTTAGTCCCTCGTTGCAGTGAGCCTGTTGCCAGCAGGTCTCACTGTAAAATAAAAAACCTAAAATATACTTTCTTTCTAAGAGCTCAGGAGAGCCCCTAGTGTGCATCCAGCTCGGCCGGGCACAAAAATCTAACTGAGGCTTGGAGGAGGGTCATAGTGGGAGGAGCCAGTGCACACCAGGTAGTCTAAAAGCTTTCTTTTAGTTGTGCCCAGACTCCTGCGGAGCCGCTATTCCCCATGGTCTTTTCGGAGTTCCCAGCATCCACTAGGACGTTAGAGAAAGAAGATATAACACAGAATCTGTGTTATAAATATCTTCTTTGTATTATTTTAATACAATTTCATCTGTCTTTGAATGTACTTTGTATGTTTTTATATGCTTAGTATATCTACATATATTCAGATGTAATAGAATAATAAGAAGTAAGAAACTGGTTTTATTGAAAGATGTAAAATAAATCATATCAAAGTCTAATAACTTTGGATTGTTAATGTTAGAAAGCATTAAAGAATGGTTGATCAAGGTTTCTAATGCATAGCAATGTTTCACAGTATTAATATAATAAGCAGGATTAAAAAAAATTTCCATTAAAACATTAATGCAAAAAAAAAAACAGGTTTTATCAAAAAAGCAAAATATAAAAAAAAAATTGTTTAAAAACCTGTTTATTTTCCAACCCTGTTTAGACTACAGTCCATGCTAAATTCGTCTATGTTTGTGTTTCAGTGACTGGTCCATATTAGTGCAGAAATATGTCCTCCTGTAGGTGTTTCCTGTATATGATGGCAGTTCCTCTTTTCCCACCAATCTAGTACACAGGGCTGTGGGATTCCCCTTAGCATTTAGGATCTCATGGTGATTCTTTGTTCTGAAGGGGTTAATAACATTTTGTTGTTTACAAAATTTAGCCATAGTCTTAGAGCTGCTTTTTATTAAATTATTTAAGCTAGTCATTCCTGCTCAGGAGTTGCCTTGGGGTGACAGACTAATCTCTGTCGTGGAGTTACAGTAGGCCTGCCAGCTAAATAGTCCCTGCGGTTTATGGTTGTGAACATTCTTGCTTGTATGAAGAAAACAAACATTTGGTGTGCCATCCGTTTTAGTAATGGTCTTTCATATCCTTCAGTTAATATTTGTGCAGATTGGGTAAGAATATCAGGAACAGACTGGCATTCTGGCGACCCTGGCATTCACAAATAGCTCAGTCCCTGGGTTCTCACCATAATACTGGTTAAGCAGTAGTAACAATAAATAACGATGAGTGTCCACTAATTGTCTTTGTATGCCAGGAGTTTTTTAGTCCAGTATGCAGGACCTCGGCTCAGCCTGAAGTACTTTTATTGTTTTCAAGCTCAGAGCTGGGAATAAAGGCCCAAGGACATCCACTAACCAAGCCTCTAGGATACCCAATGTACTGCGCTATTACTCTACTATTGCAACATGCAAAAAAAAAACCTCTCAGATCCTGGACGAATACAGAATGACCACAGGCGCTGGCCAACCAGAGTATACACACTGCCCTCATTCAGATGTGGTTGGAGTTGCTATCGCTGCTGCTTACATAGAGCGATAGCTCTAATATGGAGTTATGCCTCCTGCGTGCATTACTGATCTGATCTACGACCTAGTACGCGTTATTAGATAATCTCCGACATCATTGGCCAGCTATGTGACCCATGGGGTACCGCAAACCGGACGCTGAATTTGCCATAGAGAGGCCAAGAAATCTCCATCCTCTAATGGTGATCCTGGCCTCTTCCTTCCCCTGCAATGCCATTGACTTCTATTTTCAAAAATGGAGGCCGCCACCACTGGTCCACCGTCATTAGGTCGACATGTATAAAAAGGTCCACAGGTACAAAAGGTCAACACGCACAAGGCCGACAGTTACAGTTTTTTTAAGGGTTACAATCTTACCAGAGGGTTACAGTTAGGCACTAGGATGGAGGGTTAGAGTTAGGCATTTACCCCCGACAGTTAGGTATAGGCACCAGGAAAGGATGGTTAGGCTTTGCCACTTCCATGGTTAGGTACTAGAAGAGACGGTTAGGGTCAGGCACCAAGGGGAGGGATAGGGTAAAGATTATGGTTAATAACCATAAACCATGAAAACAAAAAGAAACGTAACCATTTTTGTGTCAACCATTTCAGTGTCAACCTTTTGTGCCTGTCTACCAATATCCCTGTCATCCTTTTGTGTGTCGACCTTTTAACCATGTTGACATATTGACTGTCGATCAATGGGTGTCGACTTAGTCATTGGCAGTCTTTCACTGTCGATCTAATAAGCCACACCCAATAAAAGATAAACCCATTATTTCTAATATAAAGTACGCATTTTTATTAGTCCTAAAGGGTTAGTTAGTTTAAAAGGATGTTTTGAGCACTCCCATTTCTTTGTTCTTATATACCAGATCTGGCCAAACCAGTCCTCAAGATCTACCAACAGTTCACATTTTCCAGACCACCTAATTGGTGCTCAGGTGTAGTCATTACTAATTAATATGTGCTGCATTCATTCCTAACTGACAATTCTACAGATCTCCAGGAGGACTGGAAAACATGAACTGTTGGTAGATCTCGAGGACCGGTTTGGCCAGCCCTGTTATATACTGTATATACAGTGAGGGTTTTCTGTGTTTTGTTTTGTTTTTGTATCCATCCAGAAGCATACATATTTGAGTTAATTAGTAAGAATGGCATCACAGTGGCCTGAATGTTAAAATATTTATCTTCTTGTTTCATTTGACACCACCTCTTCTTACATCTCACCCATTGGGGCAGATGTATTAACCAGGAAAAGGCATAATGAAGTGATAAACCAGTGATACGTGCAAGGTGATAAACGCACCAGCCAGTCAGCTCCTAACTGTCAATTTGCATATTGGAGCTGATTGGCTGGTGGATTTATCACCTAGCACTTATCACTGGTTTATCACTTCCTTATGCCTTCTCCAGGTTAATACATCTGCCCCATTGTTGCTTATACTACTTTGTTCTGCCTCTATTGATAGATTTTTAATTGTTGTCTTCCTTTTCCTATATACTGTAGGAAATGTGTGTTTATCATGTCTAGAGATGAGCGGGTTTCGGTTCTCAGAGAACCAAACCCTACCGAATTTTGCCTTCCGAGCCCGGATCCGAGTCAGGCTTGGGTTTTCCCGCCTGACTTGGAAACCCGAACACGGCAAAACGTCATCATCCCGCTGTCGGATTCTCGCAGGATTTGGATTCCATATAAGGACCCGCGCGTCCCCGCTATTTTCACTCCAGTCTCGGAGTGTAGTGAGAGTGTAGTGTACTGTGTCTCCGTCCTCAGTGTCTGTGTGGGGGCGAGAAAGTGGGGTGGTGAGTCTAGTGCTGTGTTGTGCTGCTCAGTCCAGTCCAGTGTAGTCAGTGTCTTATGCTGCATCAGTCCAGCTAGTCACAGTGTTGGTGTCCTCTCCTGCCAGTGTAGCTGTATAAAGTGTTGTTGAATGTGTTGTGTTGCTTTAGACCAGTGGTAGTGTCCTGTCTCATCAGTCATTCCAGTGACGATATACGCTGCTGCTATATGTCCACTGCTGCCATATAATAATAATAATAACAACAAAAAACACAAGTCTCTTACAGTATTGTTGTGTTGTGTTGCATCAGACCAGTGGTAGTGTCCTGTCCATCAGTCATTCCAGTGACGAGGCAGTCACAGTGGTATACGCTGCTGCCATATGTCCACTGCTACAGTATTATAATAATTATAACAACAACCACAAGTCTCTTACAGTGTTGTTGTGTTGTTCTGCGTCAGACCAGTGGTAGTGTTTTGGCCATCAGTCATTCCTGTGCCGCATATTGTGTTATGAAACTCCCAAAAAATAATGGAGAACAAAAATTGGAGGATAAAATAGGGAAAGATCAAGAACCACTTCCTCCTAGTGCTTAAACTGCTGCCACTAGTCCATGACATAGACAATGAAATGCCGTCAACGTCGTCTGCCAAGGCCGATGCCCAATGTGATAGTAGAGGGCATGTAAAATCCAAAAAGCCAAAGTTCAGTAAAATGACCCAAAAAAGAAATTTAAATAGTCTGAGGAGAAACGTAAACTTGCCAATATGCCATTTACGACACAGAGTGGCAAGGAACTGCTGAGGCCCTGGCCTATGTTCATGACTAGTGGTTCAGCTTCACATGACGATGGAAGCCCTCAAAACTGAGGCCTTGACACTTATGTTGGTGTTAGACGTGCGCCCGGTATCCGCCATTAGTGCAGTGGGATTTAGACAATTGATGGAGGTATTGTGTCTCCGGTACCAAATCCCATATAGATTCCACTTCACTAGGCAGGCGATAGCGAGATTTTGCTATTTAATTCCAGTGATTTGGAAGTATAATTACAGTGATTTTGCTAATTAATTTCAGTGATTTATAATTATTAATTACAGTGATCTTGCCAATTAATTACAGTGATTTATAATTATTAATTACAGTGATCTTGCCATTTAATTCCAGTGATTTGGACGTATAATTACAGTGATTTCTCTAACGTCCTAGTGGATGCTGGGGACTCCGTCAGGACCATGGGGAATAGCGGCTCCGCAGGAGACAGGGCACAAAAAGTAAGCTTTTAGGATCACATGGTGTGTACTGGCTCCTCCCCCTATGACCCTCCTCCAAGCCTCAGTTAGGTTTTTGTGCCCGTCCGAGCAGGGTGCAATCTAGGTGGCTCTCTTAAAGAGTTGCTTAGAAAAAGTTTTTAGGTTCTTTATTTTCAGTGAGTCCTGCTGGCAACAGGCTCACTGCTACGAGGGACTTAGGGGAGAGAAGTGAACTCACCTGCGTGCAGGATGGATTGGCTTCTTAGGCTACTGGACACCATTAGCTCCAGAGGGAGTCGGAACACAGGTCTCGCCCTGGGGTTCGTCCCGGAGCCGCGCCGCCGACCCCCCTTGCAGATGCTGAAAATTGAAGAGGTCCGGAACCAGGCGGCAGAAGACTTTCAGTCTTCATCAGGTAGCGCACAGCACTGCAGCTGTGCGCCATTGTTGTCAGCACACTTCACACAGCGGTCACGGAGGGTGCAGGGCGCGGGGGGGGGCGCCCTGGGCAGCAATGTATGATACCTGTATGGCGAAAAATACATCACATATAGCCCTTGAGGCTATATGGATGTATTTAACCCCTGCCAGACATCACAAACTCCGGAGAAGAAGCCCGCCGAAAAGGGGGCGGGGCCTATTCTCCTCAGCACACAGCGCCATTTTCCCTCACAGAAATGCTGGTGGGAAGGCTCCCATGCTCTCCCCTGCACTGCACTACAGAAACAGGGTTAAAAACAGAGAGGGGGGGCACTGATTTGGCGATATGAATATATATTAAATGCTATAAGGGAGGAACACTTATATAAAGGTTGTCCCTGTATAATTATAGCGTTTTGGTGTGTGCTGGCAAACTCTCCCTCTGTCTCCCCAAAGGGCTAGTGGGTCCTGTCCTCTATCAGAGCATTCCCTATGTGTGTGCTGTATGTCGGTACGTGTGTGTCGACATGTATGAGGAAAATGTTGGTGAGGAGGCGGAGCAAATTGCCTGTAATGGTGATGTCACTCTCTAGGGAGTCGACACCGGAATGGATGGCTTATTTATGGAATTACGTGATAATGTCAACACGCTGCAAGCCGGTTGACGACATGAGACGGCCGGCGATCAAATTAGTACCTGTCCAGGCGTCTCAAACACCGTCAGGGGCTGTAAAACGCCCATTTACCTCAGTCGGTCGACACAGACCCAGACACGGACACTGATTTCAGTGTCGACGGTGAAAAAACAAACGTATTTTCCTTTAGGGCCACACGTTAAGGGCAATGAAGGAGGTGTTACATATTTCTGATACTACAAGTACCACAAAAAAGGGTATTATGTGGGATGTGAAAAAACTACCTGTAGTTTTTCCTGAATCAGATAAATTAAATGAAGTGTGTGATGATGCGTGGGTTTCCCCCGATAGAAAATTATTGGCGGTATACCCTTTCCCGCCAGAAGTTAGGGCGCGTTGGGAAACACCCCTTAGGGTGGATAAGGCGCTCACATGCTTATCAGAACAAGTGGCGGTACCATCTACAGATAGGGCCGTACTTAAGGAGCCAGCTGATAGGAGGCTGGAAAATATCCTAAAAAGTATACACACACATGCTGGTGTTATACTGCGACCAGCGATCGCCTCAGCCTGGATGTGCAGAGCTGAGGTGGCTTGGTCGGATTCCCTGACTAAAAATATTGATACCCTTGACAGGGACAGTATTTTATTGACTATAGAGCATTTAAAGGATGCATTTCTATATATGCGAGATGCGCAGAGGGATATTTGCACTCTGGCATCAAGAGTAAATGCGATGTCCATATCTGCAAGAAGATGTTTATGGACACGACAGTGGTCAGGTGATGCAGATTCCAAACGGCACAAAGATGTATTGCCGTATAAAGGGGAGGAGTTATTTGGGGTCGGTCCATGGGACCTGGTGGCCACGGCAACTGCTGGAAAATCCACCGTTTTTTACCCTAAGTCACATCTCTGCAGAAAAAGACACCGTCTTTTCAGCCTCAGTCCTTTCGTCCCTATAAGAGTCATATCTGCCCAGGGATAGAGGAAAGGGAAGAAGACTGCAGCAGGCAGCCCATTCCCAGGAACAGAAGCCCTCCACTGCTTCTACCAAGTTCTCAGCATGACGCTAGGACCGTACAGGACCCCTGGATCCTACAAGTAGTATCCAAGGGGTACAGATTGGAATGTCGAGACGTTTCCCCCTCGCAGGTTCCTGTAGTCTGCTGTACCAATGTCTCCCTCCGACAGGGAGGCAGTATTGAAAACAATTCACAAGCTGTATTCCCAGCAGGTGATAATAAAATTACCCCTCCTACAACAGGGAAAGGGGTATTATTCCACACTATATTGTGGTACTGAAGCCAGAAGGCTAGGTGAGACCTATTCTAAATCTGAAATATTTGAACACTTACAAAGGTTCAAATCCAGATGGAGTCACTCAGAGCAGTGATAGCGAACCGGGAAGAAGGGGACTATATGGTGTCCCGGGACATCAGGGATGCTTACCTCCATGTCCCAAAATTTGCCTTTCTCACCAAGGGTATCTCAGGTTCGTGGTACAGAACTGTCACTATCAGTTTCAGACGATGCCGTTGGATTGTCCAAGGCACCCCGGGTCCTTACCAAGGTAATGACCGAAATGAGGATTCGTCTTCAAAGAAAATGGACGACCTCCTGATAAGAACAAGGTCCAGAGAACAGTTAGAGGTCGGAGTAGCACTATCTCAAGTAGTTCTACGACAACACGGGTGGATTCTAAATATTCCAAAACCGCAGTTGTTCCGACGACACGTCTGCTGGTCCTAGGGATGATTCTGGACACAGTCCAGAAAAAGGTGTTTCTCCCAGAGGAGAAAGCCAGGGAGTTATCCGAGCTAATCGGGATCCTCCTAAAACCAGGAAAAGTGTCAGTGCATCATTGCACAAGAGTCCTGGTAAAAATGGTGGCTTATTACGAAGCGATTCCATTCGGCAGATTTCACGCAAGAACTCTTCAGTGGGATCTGCTGGACAAATGGTCCGGATCGCATCTTCAGATGCATCAGCGGATAACCCTATATCCAAGGACAAGGGTGTCTCTCCTGTGGTGATTACAGAGTGCTCATCTTCTAGAGGGCCGTAGATTCGGCATTCAGGATTGGATGCTGGTGACCACGGAGGCCAGCCTGAGAGGCTGGGGAGCAATCACACAGGGAAAAAATTTCCAGGGAGTGTGATCAAGTCTGGAGAATTCTCTCCACATAAATATACTGGAGCTAAGAGCAAATTTATAATGCTCTAAACTTAGCAAGACCTCTGCTTCAAGGTCAGCCGGTATTGATCCAGTGGGATAACATCACGGCAGTCGCCCACGTAAACAGAAAGGGCGACACAAGAAGCAGGAGGGCAGTGGCAAAACTGCAAGGATTTTTCGCTAGGCGGAAAATCATGTGATAGCACTGTCAGCAGTGTTCATTCCGGGAGTGGACGACTGGGAAGCAGACTTCCTCAGCAGGCACGACCTCCACCCGGGAGAGTGGGAACTTCATAGGGAAGTTTTCCGCATGATTGTGAACCGTTGGGAAAGACCAAAGGTGGACATGATGACGTCCCGCCCGAACAAAAAACGGGACAGGTATTGCGCCAGGTCACGAGACCTTCAGGCGATAGCTGTGGATGTCCTGGTAACACCGTGGGTGTAACAGTCGGTGTATGTGTTCCCTCCTCTGCTTCTCATAACCAAGGTATTGAGAATTATAAGACGTAGAGGAGTAAGAACTATACTCGTGGCTCCGGATTGGCCAAGAGGGACTTGGTACCCGGAACTTCAAGAGATGCTCATAGAGGACTAATGGCCTCAGGAGCTAAGAAGGGACTTGCTTCAGCAAGTACCATGTCTGTTCCAAGACTTACCGCGGCTGCGTTTGACGGCATGGCGGTTGAACGCCGGATTCTAAGGTAAAAGGCATTCCGGAAGAGGTCATACCTACCCTGGTCAAAGCCAGGAAGGAGGTGACCGCACAACGTTATCACCACATGTGGTAAAAATATGTTGCGTGGGTGAGGCCAGGAAGGCCCCACGAAGAAATTTCAACTAGGTCGATTTCTGCACTTCCTGAAAACAGGAGTGTCTATGAGCCTCAAATTGGGGTCCATTAAGGTTCAAGTTTCGGCCCTGTAGATTTTCTTCCAGAAAGAATTGGCTTCAGTTCCTGAAGTCCAGACATTTGTCAAGGTAGTATTGCATATACAGCCCCTTTTGTGCCTCCAGTGGCACCGTGGGATCTCAAAGTAGTGTTGGGATTCCTCAAATCATATTGGTTTGAACCGCTCAAATCTGTGGATTTGAAATATCTCACATGGAAAGTGACCATGCTGTTGGCCCTGGCCTCGGCCAGGCGATTGTCAGAATTGGCGGCTTTGTCTTACAAAAGCCCATATTTGATTTTCCATTCGGACGGGGCAGAACTGGGACTCGTCCCCAGTTTCTTCCTAAGGTGGTGTCAGCGTTTCACCTGAAACAACCTATTGTGGTGCCTGCGGCTACTAGGGACTTGGAGGACTCCAAGTTGCTAGACGTTGTCAGGGCCCTGAAAATATATATATATATATATATATATATATATATATATATATATATATATATAATTCCAGGACGGCTGGAGTCAGAAAGTCTGACTTGCTGTTTATATTGTATGCACCCAAAAAGCTGGGTGCTCCTGCTTCTAAGCAGACTATTGCTCGTTGGATTTGTAGTACAATTCAACTTGCACATTCTGTGGCAGGCCTGCCACAGCCAAAATCTGTAAATGCCCATTCCACAAGGAAGGTGGGCTCATCTTGGGCGGCTGCCCGAGGGGTCTCGGCTTTACAACTTTGCCGAGCAGCTACGTGGTCAGGCGGGAACATGTTTGTAAAATTCTACAAATTTGATACCCTGGCTGAGGAGGACCTGGAGTTCTCTCATTCGGTGCTGCAGAGTCATCCGCACTCTCCCGCCCGTTTGGGAGCTTTGGTATAATCCCCATGGTCCTGACGGAGTCCCCAGCATCCACTAGGACGTTAGAGAAAATAAGATTTTACTTACCGATAAATCTATTTCTCATAGTCCGTAGTGGATGCTGGGCGCCCATCCCAAGTGCGGATTGTCTGCATTACTTGTACATAATTATTGTTACAAAAATCGGGTTATTATTGTTGTGGGCCATCTTTTCAGAGGCTCCTTCGTTGTTATCATACTGTTAACTGGGTTCAAATCACAGGTTGTACGGTGTGATTGGTGTGGCTGGTATGAGTCTTACCCGGGATTCAAGATCCTTCCTTATTGTGTACGCTCGTCCGGGCACAGTACCTAACTGAGGCTTGGAGGAGGGTCATAGGGGGAGGAGCCAGTACACACCATGTGATCCTAAAAGCTTACTTTTTGTGCCCTGTCTCCTGCGGAGCCGCTATTCCCCATGGTCCTGACGGAGTCCCCAGCATCCACTACGGACTATGAGAAATAGATTTATCGGTAAGTAAAATCTTATTTTTGCCAATTAATTTCAGTGATTTATAATTATTAATTACAGTGATCTTGCCAATTAATTCCAGTGATTTGGACGTATAATTCCAGTTGGAATTGTTTGCGTCGCTTGGCTTAGTCATACAGCTACCTCATTGCACCTCTTCGACATCTTTGCATGAGGTGCTGTTTGGGGCCTAGTTTTTGAAAAGTGCCATCCTATGTGACACTGCCGTATGAGTCCAGGGGTACTGCTGTATTAGTCCTGGGGTACTGCCGTATAAGTCCACCAATTGCAGATTTTTTTTAAAAGTGACTGGAGCGTGCTGGAGATGCTGTCAGTGGACCAAACAATTGCGGCCCACTCTCGACATTCAGCCACTGCGTGACACTACTAGATGGGCCAGGTGGTTGTGTCGCTTAGTTTAGGCCTACAGCAGCCTTGGTGCACCTTTTTTTCTACTTTGCATCATGTGCTGTTAGTGGCCTTTTCTTTGATATCTGCCCTTCTGTCTGCCACTTCAGTGCCACGCCTAGATGGATCAATTGTTCGTGTCGCTTGGCTTAGTCATACAACTACCTCATTGCAATTCTTTTTCTTCTTTGCATGATGTGCTGTTTGGAGCCTTTTTTTTTTATATCTGCCCTCCTGTCTGACACTGCAGTGCCACTCCTAGATGGGCCAGCTGTTTGTGTTGTCCACTTGTGTCGCTTAGCTTAGTCATCCAGCAACCTCGGTGCAACCTTTTGGCCTAAAAACAATATTGTGAGGTGTTCAGAATAGACTGGCAATGAGTGTAAATGATTGTTATTGAGGTTAATAATGCCGTAGGAGCAAAATTACCCCCAAATTCTGTGATTTTAGCTGTTTTTATGGGTTTTTTCAAAAATCATCCAGATCCAAAACCAAAACAAGAAAGGGTGGTTTTTTCGGAAAACCAAGCCAAAACCAAAACATGAAAGTGGAATTAGAACCAAAACACGAGAAGTGCCCGCCACACATCTCTAATCATGTCTATGCGTGTAAAATATTACCACGGCGGTATTTCTGGATTTTTTTTCTGTTTTTTTGAACCCTCTGAATAACCGTCTTTCAGCGTAACAATGTTTCAATTCCATAGTTGGCAAGAACATGTCTACATTGCCTGTCAAGGAAATTGTGCAAAGTTCCCATCTAACTGAAGTATTAATTATAAACAGTGGTGCATGTAGAATTTTGTTCTTAGTGGTACTGATAGTAAAAATGGGTGTGACCACATGTCATGGGGGGTGTGGTCACATGAAACTAGGGGAGTGACTACATGACAATAGGGGCATGGCCACATTATGCTTACACATTATGCCACACACCATAATGCATATTACACATTGTGCCACACACCGTGATGCCCATTACACATTGGGGGTAATTCCAAGTTGATCGCAGCAGGAAAATTTTCAGCAGTTGGGCAAAACCATGTGCACTGCAGGGGGGGCAGATATAACATTTGCAGAGAAAGTTAGATTTGGGTGGGTTATTTTGTTTCTGTGCAGGGTAAATACTGGCTGCTTTATTTTTACACTGCAAATTAGATTGCAGATTGAACACACCACACCCAAATCTAACTCTCTCTGCATATGTTAAATCTGCCTCCCCTGCAGTGCACATGGTTTTGCCCAACTGCTAACAAAATTCCTGCTGCGATCAACTTGGAATTACCCCCATTATTCCAGACACCATAATGCCCTTTACACATTATGCCAGACACCGTAATGCCTATTGCATATTATACAACACATATTACATATAGTACAACACCGAAATGCCTATTACATATTATGCCACACACAGTTATGCCACTGACACCATTTTATGTCCCACACACAAAAATGCCATTTATCAATTATGCCCCACAGTAAGGCTTCTATTTACTTGCTGCCAGGGGTTTCATGGCAAAAGATGCAGCTTTCTGCATCTTCTCCTGGCAGCGCCAGCGTTCCCGGCACTTCTGAGTAACGCTATACATGCAGTGGCGTAATTAGACATTTTGCCCCCCCCCCCATGGCATTTTAGTGCCCCTTACACGCATAATCCTCCCTGCAATGCTGATTACACTCATAATGCTCCCTGCAGTGCTGCTTACACACATAATGCTCCCTGCAGTGCTGCTTACACACATAATGCTCCCTGCAGTGCTGCTTACACACATAATGCTCCTTGTAGTGCTGCTTACACTCTTAATGCTCCCTGCAATGCTGCTTACACTCATAATGCTCCCTGCAATGCTGCTTACACTCATAATGCTCCCTGCAGTGCTGCTTACACACATAATGCTCCCTGCAGTGCTGCTTACACACATAATGCTCCTTGTAGTGCTGCTTACACTCATAATGCTCCCTGCAATGCTGCTTACACTCATAATGCTCCCTGCACTGCTGCTTACACCCATAATGCTCCCTGCAATGCTGCTTACATTCATAATGCTCCCTGCAATGATGCTTACACTCATAATGCTCCCTGCAGTGCTGCTTACACACATAATGCTCCCTGCAATGCTGCTTACATTCATAATGCTCCCTGCAATGATGCTTACACTCATAATGCTCCCTGCAGTGCTGCTTACACTCATAATGCTCCCTGCAGTGCTGCTTACACACATAATGCTCCTTGTAGTGCTGCTTACACGCATAATGCCGCCCTGTAGTGCCACTTACGCATACAATGTCCCCTGCTGTGCTGCTTACACGCATAATACCCCACTAGTGTCGCTTACACACATAATGCCCCCTGCAGTGCCGTTTACACACATAATGCCTCTACTAGGACTAACCGCCCTACATGCTCGTTGCCAGGGGTTTCTTGCTCGTTGACAAGGGTTTCATGCTCATTGCCAGGTGTTACATGCTCATTGTCGGGGGTTTCTTGCTCATTGACAGGGGTTGCATGCTGATTGCGGACAGAACAGGATCTCAAACGACTTTGAAAAAGTCACGTTAATCGTGACGAAACGCGTTAGGCTCCTCCCTTCCGACTCTAACTCACCGGCATCACAGCTCTAAGGAACCTGCCTACAGCGGAGATTCTTTTATCTGCATGGTGATTCCAATACGGTCTCTGCACGGCACCAGCCTACATTGTCTGACGGCTGCAATTGGCCGCGGGACAGTGCCAGCATATATCATCTGACGGCTGTGTCTGACAGCGGGACAACGCCAGTCCGTATTCTCTGATGGTAACATCTGACAGTGAGACGCCAGCTTGTATCATCTAAACGGTTAATTGGCCGTGGGACAGCGCTTCAGTCTCCATCAATCCAGTGCCAGCTACGGCTCCGGTTAATGCTACACCTGCTAATTGGCCGTGGGACAGCGCTTCAGTCTCCATCAATCCAGTGCCAGCAACGGCTCCGGTTAATGCTACATCTGCTAATTTTCTCCGCAATTAGTGGCTACAGCGTGTGCTCCTTTGATGTCCTGGAAGATGTGGTATTCCCTACGCTTAGGGCACTAAAAGGATTTCCACCAGTCCTAGGGAATACACTGGCAACAGTCCTACATCCCGGACTTACAGGCTCAGGAGCAAACTTGGATAACTATTTCCTTATTGAACTCCTCTACCTAGTATCGCACTGTGGGCTTTATACAGGATCATACCGAGGACGCTCGGTAACATCAGCCCCTAGGAGAGGTAACATTGTATACTGTTCATTGCATACTTGACCGCTGGGCCCTCTTTCCCTCTCCAATTATTGGAGAAAAAGTTCTGTTGTTTCTACATACTTCTAGTCACAACACACTGCAGAGAGTAAAACTGTAACTATTTAGTTCCATTATTGTTACAACCTCAGAGAATATCAATTTTACACTCTGAATCAGGGGATTCTAAATACAAGCTTCGGTTTGATACTGTGTGTCTATATAACGGTGTTTTAGAGTATAATCATTAATCCTTTTATATATGATTAATTTCATTCTTTGTTGATGTATTTTATATTATAATAAATCATTTTATATAGAAGATTGTCAACTCTTCACTATTTACATCTATTTGCAACACCCCAAGCGCAGCCGTTTTTCTTTCTTTATCATTGCGGACAGAGACCATGTGCCCTGCGGCGCTGGTACTACATACCACCACCATATTTCTTAATGGTACTTCATACCATCTAGTACCACCCTACTTTTAGCACTGATTATAAACTATCTAAAGTTTTATATTTATATTGAACAACAGCATGGTCATGTTAGCTATTATACATACAAAATCATCTGACAGAGTATATGCTATGAGCATTGTCCTTCTTTACATAAAAGTAAAGGATGGATTTAGATGCTAATCCAACCTGTAACAGACCAGTGTCTCAGTGCAAAGCCAGAAAATACATGCGGGCAGATGTATTATGCCTGGAGAAGTTATAAAGTAGTGATAAGTGGAAGGTGATAATGCACTAGCCAATCGGCTCCTAACTGTCCTTTTTCAAACCTATAATGATTGGCTGGTGCGTTATCACCTTCCGCTTATCACTGCTTTATCACTTCTCCAGGCTTAATACATATGCCCCATGGTTAACAGCCAGATCCAGTGGATGATGGGAGACATGAAAATGATCACCCTTTCACCTTTGGTGTTATCTCTTCATAGTCTAATTAAACACCTATGTTATCAAGCATAGATTTGTGCTGAGATTATCAGTGCCATAATTTCCAGTCATTATTGTCTCCATCTTATTGTATCTCTTTAATTCAAAATATGGATTCTTTATTTTTCCTGTTGGGTAAGGTTTGGCGAGTCCTTAGACATAACATCTCAGGAGATCTCAGGTTCCTCCAGCTAGATAACATAACTACATATATCTAAGCTAAATTATGTATTAAGGCTCAGTTTAGCAGATACGATTAAATTAAACACTATCCACAAAGTGCATCATCTATTGATTTGGAAGGGAAAGTTGTAATAGAATGGCAGTCTCAACATCTTTGTGGATTCCCCACAGTAATAACAAGTCCACTTCCTGCTTTATTAGTGATGCCTGATCCAAGGTCACTGTGTGAATGTGATGAGGTCTCACTTTGGTCTTCTTTACTCACTCAAAACTCTATTACCACAAGGTGACTTGTTATCACCATACTCCAATCTTAAAGTAACTGAAACAGCATTTTGTTCATAAATACGTCGCACAGATCTCTTTTTCTTCAGCCCATTTTATTTTGCTGGCAACATAACAGGCCGATCCATACAAATCTTTTCAGTAATCATATATTGATTTTCCTGGAGTATAACTCCATTTGGAGCATTTAATCCTGAGCTAGAGAAGGCCATCAAAGAGCTAGAAGTACCACTGACCCAATAGGGAGCTTTATGATTTATTACTCAAGGCAGTGCTAGGGTCGTGTCGAAAGTATTAACATCTTCAGCGCCAGGGGAATAAACAGCATGTTTGATGACACTGCATATCCATATGTGAACTTTTTTTTTGTATTCTTATTTTCTTATTTACGCCTTACACTTCCTGCCAGTGTATGAATGACAAAGTATCGCACTCCATTGCATCTTTTATAGGGTTAATGGACAGTAAGGTGTAAATAGATTTCCCCCTACATGGAATAAACTGTTATTGTTACCATTCAACTATTTGTTTGGTGAAAGTGAATCTAAAGATACATATAGTACACTGTTTTTCCTTAATCATCAGAACAGACTAGTGACATAGGGAAATGTTTTCCTGTAGGTAGGTTTTTAGGTCCCTTCATACGTAAGCTTGTTTATATGCGTTCAGGAGCCTCCCCATAATTCTGAGAAAGTCAATTCCACTAATTTCTACGGAACACTCTCTCTTGTTCAGGGCTGAATGTACATTATTGCTGCCTCTAGGCACACCATCGGGGTCAGGTGAAGCACACCAGCCGCACCTCTTCTACACATAGCATTCTGTAGCTTCACCTGCCTGTCGCACAGCAATATATCTGTTTTTTTTTCTTTTGTTTTTAATTTTATTTTCTCTTAAGTATATTATGAGTATGCTCAATATCTGATTTCAGTAGCTTTTCTTGCCAAAAACAAGGGTACTCACAAATTCACAGCAAGTATGATTATTTAGTTACTGAATGTACACTCTACACCTGTCCTGATTTAGTTGGGACTGTCCCCCTTTAAGGAAGTTTTATCCAGATTGGTCTGGAAGATTGGGAATTATGGCCTGTTCCCTGCCACTGCTTATAGCAGAGCAGTTGTAAATGGACAGGTGAGTGTGGCATTGAAAGGGTGCACTTAGAGGACATGGCTTGGTCCACAGCATCATAAAGTGCCTCACATGCTTCTGTGATAGTGACCATGCACCCTCTTTGTGGCCTGGAAGCAGCAGTGCATGCAGGTTTGTCCCAAATCCCCAATATAAAAAAGTGGGAGGCAGGTTGGTTATACAGTATTTGCTTCATTATAGTACTATGCCTACAAGACATTTACAGAGCTACAGTATACAATAAAATATACAGTATACTGTATATTTAAAGGCATGTAAAGATCAGAAACTCTATACGCTTGATTGTCTTAATACATGGGAATTCATTAGTTATCTTCCAACATTTTCATTGTGTAAGCTATGAGAAGAGTTAATAAACTGACGAAAAGTACCATGATTGGGGGGGAAAAAACAGTTTATATATATACACACACTTTTTTAAAATCCTTTGCATTATGTTTTAATGAAAAACAAATGGAGTCCTGCTTATTATATTAATACTGTCAAACAATGCTATGTGTTAGAAGCCATGATCAGCCATGTTTTAATGCTTTCTAACATTAACAATCCAACAATCCAAACTTATTAGACTTTGATTTGATTTATTTTATATCTTTCACTAAAACCAATTTTTTAATGCTTATTATCCCTGTTACACCTGAATATATGTAGATAGACTAAACATATTGAAACATAAACTGTATCCTCAGAGATAGATATAATTGAAAATAAGAATTTAAGTGAAAGTTAAGCATTAGTCCTACTTATTGCCTATAATTAAATAAATATGAAAAAAGAGAAAATCTGTCTACACTAGCTGAAGATGCTTGCAGATCACAAGCAACAAGAATGTGGAATAATACCAGGCGATTCCCTTATAATAGGATTTTTTTAAGAAGTCATGGTGCCGTGCCTATAGTCACAGCATAATAAAAAAAACAGATTGGTTTAAAAAAAAAGAACAATATAGAAAAGAAAGGTTTTGCGCTGACCTACTGGTGGAAATATAATACCACAATATCTTTGTCTCAATAATCATCCTGCTGCTGCTTCCCAAAATAAGGGGTAATTGCGCACCCCTAGGTGTATACAAAAAAAGAGAAACAAAAGGAGATGGGAGCACAGCTAGTATACTTTGAGACAAATAAAAATGAGAGGTTCCATATATGTTCGGGTATTGATTGATAAAATAGGGGAAGAACTGGTGGAAATATACATTTTTATATATGATGTAAAGTGAAATTAAATTATATAAATTATACTTATTAAAATAGCGTTATTTGCTATATGAATTATTGCATTTTAGTGATATAAATGATATAAAGTATTATATATATTTATATATATATGTCTTAACGTCTGATAGGATGTTAATTAGACATGTAATATAATGTCCAATTGCCGGATCTATAAAGGTGATTGAACTTCATAATAATGAGAATGAGGCTTGGAAAGCACAATTACAGATGGCGGCCGCAATCTCAGCTATGGCAAATGATAAAGAGGCTTGAATATAAAGTCAAAGATGGCCACCGTAATCTATATAAGGGTGTAAATGGGAGCGAGGCCTGGAACGCAAATTGCGGAAGTTGATGCCCACGCTGCGGCATGAAAACACCGGGAATCGGTCACTATGAATAAACATGCCGGGCAGCCCAAATATGTGTCTGAGGAAGCCGCTGAGGTAAAGGCGGGGAAACGCTTTATACGAGGGGCTGAACGGAGTGCTGCTGTGCAGATAAGAGAAAAAAATATTGCTGACATCAGTAAAGAGACCGGGACCACGGAGATCACTAAGATCCCCGGTTCCACCAATGCTGTAAAACGCTGGCAGGACAAGTAGAAGTGAATAAGGAGGAAAGCAACAGTGATGTGAGAAACCAAGTTACAATTAATGTCATAAAGACTGTGCCGTTATTGGAAACCGTGACATCTAATAAAAAGCAATTATTCAGTTGTTCTGTGAAACTATACAGCGGCACCTGTGGAGGAACAAAACTATAATGAGCATTTACCATTTTCTATCTATGAATAGGACTATCTTTTGGCCAGTATAAAGTCATTGTCTGAAATATTTTATGAATTGCATGTGACAGAATAAGGCAATTGTGCAATATTTTACTACAGCCCAGAAAAAAAGGCTTTTATTGAGTGAAATTTCACATGGATATTCTTTTTGCTTTTGATTTTATTGTTTTGATTTTATGATGTGATTAAACAGAATTTTATAGTAATGAATACCGCCAATTGAGTGTTAATTATATAAGAGTATTATTTGTCTCAAAGTATACTAGCTGCGCTCCCTATCTCCTTTTGTTTCTCTTTTTTTGTTAAAAAAAAATTTGGTGGAACCAGCCAACCCTGAAAAGGACACATTTACACCTCAGTGGAGCATGGCTGCGTCATGTTGGGGCATACCCTTACTTCAAAGGTGTGCTCTGAGGCAATAGCCGACTACTAAATCTAGATCTACTTAAATAAAAAACATGCATCAACATAAATATCAGTGACAGATACACTGGTTGTTCAGCATGACATACCTCTCAACATACACGGCAGTCAGTACATAAGTCATACCTATGTTCAGGGCCGGTTCAAAGGCGCAGAGCGCCCCGGGCAGGAAAGTGGGCGTGGTCGAATACAGGGGGCGTGGTCAGTTACGCCCCCTGTACACTCCTGGCGCCGCTTGAATGCTGAGCGGTGCGCGATGACGTCATCGCGCACCGCACAGCAAAAGGTCCTCTCCACGAAGGGAAACTAGCCACTATGCGTCTAGTTCCCTTCGTGGAGAGGACCTTTGCTGTGCGGTGCGCGATGATGTCATCGCGCACCGCTCAGCAAAGTTACTCTCCAGGAAGGGAAACTAGACGCATAGCGTCTAGTTCCCTTCATTGGAGGCGCCGCGGACGGGGACGGGAGAGGCAGCGGAGGCGGACGGGGGACAGAGCGGGCAGCAGTGGCGGATCTTGCCACGGTGCGGCGCCCTCCGGATGGCGCCAGCGCCCTCCGGAAGGCGGCGCCCCGGGCAAAAGTCCTGCTTGCCCGTGGCAAGATCCGCTACTGCCTACGTTGTGATAGTTGGGAGCAAAGTACAATATTCTGCATCATAATTCTGTACAAGCCATGAGAGAGCTGTAGGAACCTTGTACTTATCTCCTTCTTGCCTTACTTATCTCATTTTGGGTCCCTTCCAGACTTTGGTGTGCCCCAATGATGTGAGATTCACCACCTTCCAGTGTGTCACACTACCAGCAAACTGTTGTATAGTAAGAGGACTACTGCATATGAATAGACCAGCTGGATGGCTTTTTCAGGAGGAAAGAGGATAGTTATGACTTTCTGCTTTCAGAGGTTAGCTTGTCAACTTAGCAGACCCTGTATAGAAGCTAGGTACACTGGATATTATGTATGTTTTTCTTAATATGTACATAAGAAAATAGACCCGGATTTTGATTTTCGGCTGCCACCTTTTCTCCTTCATCCACTAGGGGCCACTGGAGCGTAGTTACAATGGGGAAATAGTAGGCAGTAATTGGGAGCTGGCACTTTAAAATTTTTCACTCTGTGGCTAGCTCCTCCCCTACTATCTCCCCTCCAAGCCAGTCTTAGTTTAGTGCCCGAGGTAGCTGGTTCACTTGGGTTTAGCTGAAGAATTTTTCTTTTTTCTTTATTATTTTATTTTTTCTTACTTACACACACAGACTGGCAGCTCTGCCACTGCCAGTCTGCACCGCGGGAGCTGCCGGCGGGGTCCCATCGCAGCTGCGTGCGGCTCGGGATGGGCCCGGGCTGAGGGAGACACTGAGCTCTCCTGAGTTGGCGGACACCGCTGCGTGCGGCGCGTGTCGGGACCACTCCATCCAGCAGAAGATTCCGGCAGCATGGCAGCGGTAAGTAACAGTGGCCGGACACCGCTGCGTGCGGCGCGTGTTGGGGCCACTCCGTCAACAGAGGCCGGACACCGCTGCGTGCGGCGCGTGTTGGGGCCACTCCGTCAACAGAGGCCGGACACCGCTGCGTGCGGCGCGTGTCGGGGCCACTCCATCAGCTGCAAAGCAGTGGTGAGTGAACACCCCCCCTTCACATGATGTATGATTTCTCTATGACATTACACATTTACTGGTGCAATGTGCTCTAAGTAATATGTTTATTTGTTCAGTGTGCCCACTGTATGGTCTCATGTGTCTGGAGTGGGTCAGATTATAACACAGAGGCGCCTTTTCTGATTCAAATTTGGCGCCTTTAAGGGGTGGGCGGAGCTTCAGTGCGCTATGCACAGCGTCCGCTCTGTACTGCGGCTCAGCGCTCCCTGCTCCCCGCCCGCGACACACATTGCCGGGGATGCAGGGCACTCACCGACGGGTTCGTTTAAATTTTGCGCCAGAGCGGGGGGCGGAGCTAACTCCTGCTCGTTACAGCGAGCGCTCCCCGCGACCCGGCTGCTGCACGCTCACCGCTCCGGGTAAGCTACAGGCTTCCGCGCTGTATAGCGGGATCAGCGCCCCGCTCCCCAGCCACTGTATTTCCCGATCTGTACAGCGGGCTCCCTGCTCACGCTTTGCCGGCAGGGGATACAGGGCGCTCACCGCTCCGGGTAAGCTACAGGCTCCCGCGCTGCACAGCGGGCTCAGCGCCCCGCTCCCCAGCCACTGCATTTCCCGCTCTGTACAGCGGGCTTCCTGCTCCCCGCACGCATTGCCGGAGGCGGATACAGGGCGCTCACCGCTTCGTGGAACTGAAGCGGGTTAGTAAAATTTTGGCCCTGCTTCATTTCACACATTGCTGGAGGGAGAGTCAGGGAGTTTACCGCTTCATTTAATGTTTGAGAGGAGCTTAATTCCGCTTTGCTCAGCGGGCTCCCCGCTCCCCAGCACACACACACATGGATTAGAGCCTGCTCTATATCAGGGGCTCATGAATGCATTGGTGGCCATAACAGTGGAGCAGATTATGCATAGGAACCCAGGTTCACATATCACCCTCTACCCAATTGGCTAAATTATATATATATATATATATATATATATGTGGGTACATATATAGGTATGGGGTTATGTATGGGTGTGTGTGTGTGTGTGTGTGTGTGTGTGTGTGTGTGTATATATATGTATATATATATGTACATATATGTGTATATATGTGTATACTGTTACACTACCATATATAGGCAATATTTTTATTATAAGACAGACCTGGTTTCACATTAGCTCCGCCTTGCCACATAACTCTTCCCCCCTGCTTTTCTCGCAGACTGCACACCATTTTGGGAAACCAGCGGAGCCTCCGAGAAACATGTATTTCGTCTTCCTAATTTAGCAGTAATCTACATACAGGGCGGGTGTTACCTTCCCTTTATTATTCCTTTGTTTCACTTCATAATAATAATACTGGTAGTAATTTGGGGAATGTGTGTGGCATCAAACAGTCGCTGTAGCGGGTATCTGAAGAGACCAGGGTTTGAATCCAAAAAATAATAATAATAATAATACTTTAATGGAGCTCCTATAGTCTAGTGGCTAAGACTCCTGTCCCACAGCGCAGACCTACTGGTTCAGGTCTCCGCTGCTCCAGAAAGTTTATTTGAATCGTGTCGGTCACTACACATTATAGTGCAGACCTTACATAGGGCTGTGTTTATTTAACCCACCTTTTCTCCTTTCGTTTGTCTCACCTGGGATAGTCAAGAAATTCCCTCTTAGGTGTGAAGTATGCGGTGGAGCCATCTGCTTAGCCCTCCACGCACCTGCAGGACACTCCTGTTTGACAAGCTCAGATTATGCAGGTAATGTCGCTGTTAACCAGAGACCTTGTATGTCATTTCACCTCTCCAGGTTTCTAAAAGAGCCTTGATAACCTTCCATGTTACACAACTCGGCAGTGGAAAGCCCTCTCCGGGAGGTGGAGAAAGATGTCCAGGATACTGATGAGGTCCGTTTTCTGTGGAGTCTGAACCAGTGTCTCAGAATATCCAGGTGCATTATACAGCAGTTCGTCTGAGACTGCAGGTAAAGGAGGCGGGCATGTCAAGTCCATCAGGGTTCGACGCCGATGACGAAATGACAGCGACTGGTCCAGTTTCGGATGAGCTGGGTAGGCTCCGGTGGGCGGCCGGCAGACACCCGAATACACAATTTCAGGTATCAAACAATGTCTGTTTTCCTATCCTTTTCCCGCAGACGGCAGGAAATGGTATCAGGACCTCTCCAGGGTATACCCCTCGATGTCTCGCCGGTCCAACAAGCTGCCGTTTTCCTGAGGCAACCTTGCTCAGGGTTCCTTCGAAGACACATATGTGGCATCTGGGTTCTACCTTGTCCGGAGCAGGTAGGTTGTGGAACAATTGTCCTCTAGGTTACAGGATGTTTCGCATCAGGATCATTTGATACTGTGGTATAGGTCAGAATCACGATTCTGCTTTATGTTCTTTGGAGGTCTCCACGTCTGCAGACTCGGAACCTGCATTTTTGTTTGGGCTGTCTTAACCCGACGACCTCTGGGGCTGCGACAGTCCGACGACCTCTGGGGCTGCGACAGTGACAGGTGAACATGAAATCCTACGTGGCAGATGGTTCAGAGGAAGGAACTTTCTGCAGGATTTCTTGAGCCATTGGAGGTAAGTCCACTTTGCTTTATCCTACTACTGCCCCAGCTCCAAGACAGACCTTTACCGGTCTTTCCTTTAGATTTTTCCGTGCCCTTTCAAGCTTTCGACTCCACACGGGCGATATCTCCGTCGCCAGGGGATCTCAGGGTAAAAGGCTGAAGCAGAGGTTCAACAGCCTCGGTCCAGTCTGATTTTAGGTCATCCTATACACCCACTACAGGTCAGACCTTCCTACCACCTGGAGGGTCCCAGGATAGGCGCATGTCCGTGGGAGAAGGCTTGGGCGGTTACAGACTAGATTTTGGAGTACAACAGTCTCAGGAGTCCCTCGGCATGGGTCGGACGATTTACGATGACAGGAGTCATACTGCAGGAGGCGCTCCATATGCTCCTAACCGCAAAGGGTGTTGATCCCTGTTTTTCACATATCATTTGAATCGGGACAGTTCTCAGGTCTTTGTTTTCTTTTCACGTTCCGAAGCCAGTGGGCTTGGCCAGGCATATTCTGGCCTTGGAATCCTTTCAGTCTGAGATTGCAAGTTTGAACAAGAAAGGGAGTTTTACATGTCCCTTGTCTTCAGAGATGCCTGTTTACTGATTTCGGTTGGGTTTCCTCATTGGGCTTTTCTCAGCTTCGCATTACAGGATTCTCAATTTCACGGTCAGTCCTTTCCTTTCGGTCTCTCTTCCGATCCCACAGGGTTCAGGAAGTTTGCAGAATAACTTTTTCAAAGGCAGGAGGTGACGTTGGTTCCCTAATGGGACAATCTACTGCTACTATCCCACTCTGTACATTACGTGGCTTCTGAAGATCCAGAGGATCCAGGAGCTTCTGGTTCGACACAGATCCAATTTATGCTCCTCGTAGACGTTTTCTCAACACGGTCCGTCAGAGGATTTTTCCTTCCTCGGCACCAGGTACTCTATTTCTTCAGTCAAGTTGTGACGAAATGAGTGGTCGCCTACATTCCCCTCTGAGCGGGGGACAACAATCTTCTTTCCAGGTCAGGCCACCAGGTCAGACTCCTGGGTGAGGGAACATTCCCCGGAGTTTTGTCAGCTGGTCTGCTGTGGGCGGAGATTCCGAATCGACCTCAGGGCGTTCTGACTGACTCTTTAACCCTTTACTACTCAGGGACGTGAGCTCTGGTGGCAGTAGCCGAGGATGCCCTCAGGGCTCCTGGGAGTTTTCTGGTTATTCTATCTTGCCTCCTTTTCTATTTCTACCTCACTTTCGGTAACACAGGAGGAGAATATGCGTGCTAGTCCTCTCGGTGGCTTTGGTTGGGCCACCCATGACTTGAAGATCCAGCCTGCACCTGTTGTCAGTAGAGGAGCCTTGGCTCCTACCTAGACTGGACTGTCTACTTCAACAGGGTCCTTTTCCTTGTTCAATCTTACACTGGTTTCATTTAACCGTGTTACTGTTCACGAGACCTCAGAAGGGAGGAGTTCCCTAGTTCGGTTAGGCCTACTGGGCCCCGATTTCAGAAGTCTGTTACCTCTTCTCGCTTTTGCCACTTTTGGAAAACTTTAAGGGACATAATAAGGATAAAAAGGGGTTTTCCCCTTCTTTCAGTTACCATTCAGCCTTCATCTTGGGTTTCTCTGGGAGGTTTTGCATGGCTGCGCTTCAAACCACATTGACCTGAAATTTTGGGTCTCTTCCTTTTTCGGTTTTCTTCCAAAAGAGATTAGCCTGGCGGCCGTAAGTTCGGGCTCTCTTTCAGGGAGTACTCTATTGGCAACTCACCCGGCTGAGCTTCGGCCTCAGAGGTCGTTTCTTCCAAAGGGGATGTCCGTTTTTCATATAAATCTGACACTAGTTTTTTTCAGTTACTAGTTGACTGATTGTCAAGGCTCGCCGACTCTCTCTACAGAGGTCTTAGGCTATTCGACAAAGGGTTTTTCTTCTTTGTTCTGTACGATGCTCCCGTACTAAATAGCCGGGGGCCCAGCATAGGCTGGGCTGTTGGATACATCTGACCATCAGACAGGTTTCTTGGCGGTGGCTCGGGAGCCTCCGTTTTCCATTTCAGCGCAATTCACGCGCGTTATGGGACCTTAGTGGGCAGCTGCCAGTGGGGTCTCCATGAATACTTTGTCGGGCGGCTACTTGGTTGGACCGACATTCGTTTTGTCAAATTCTACAAGTTTGACACTTTTGCGACCTCTGCATCACAGTTTGGCCGAGCGGTTTTACAGGACTCTCAGCGCTCTCCCACCCGTTTTGGGAGCTCTGGGACGTCCCCATTGTAACTACGCTCCAGTGGCCCCTAGTGGATGAAGGAGAAATCAGGATTTTGGTACTTACCGATAAATCCCTTCTCCGATTCCACAGGGGCCACTGGACGCCCGCCCAGCGCTGTTCCTCCTTGTTTTTTGCTTAACGGTTTGCAGATCACCATATGACTGCTTATTGAGTTCGGGCTAGCCGGTTGTTTGTTAGGTTCTGTTCCAGGTTTGGTTTGTGTTATCCTGGTTTACAGGGCTTCATTAACCTCCTCTACCTTACGGTTTGTTTTTTTCCAGCTCTCCTCGGGCACAGTTTTACGTAGACTGGCTTGGAGGGGAGATAGTAGGGGAGGAGCTAGCCACAGAGTGAAGAATTTTAAAGTGCCAGCTCCCAATTACTGCCTACTATTTCCCCATTGTAACTACGCTCCAGTGGCCCCTGTGGAATCGGAGAAAGGGATTTATCGGTAAGTACCAAAATCCTGATTTCAGTGTCACCCAACACATCCATGTTTCCTTGGCTGTCTATGTTCTGAGCCACAAAGCATCCCATATATAAAAGCAAAGTAAACATAAAGAAAGGGTCTGATTTTGAGTCGCACATAATGGCACTGCAGTTCTGGATGCCTACTATAAACAGAATGCTAATGCGACCAGAGAGCTGCTGTTGCAGCTGTTGCCACTTACGCCTACCACTTGCTAGGTGCTGTCTGAATTTGGCACCCAGTCTGCATACGCAGGACTCTTAATTCTAGCTGCATGACTACGACCCCAACACAAAATGGTTCTCTTGCTTGTGTTCACATTTTTGCCTCTCCCTGTAATCCATAGATGGCCATTTGAAGGCCACAGCGAATAGACTGAGATGCATACGACTGAATTGCAAAGATGCGCATACAGCTGTGAGGCATGCAGCGTTTGCTGAACTTCACTAGATGCGGATGCATTATAACTTGCTTGCGGCTCAGTATTTTTAGTTGAAATCTTAGTACCAGGAAAATACTTTTATTACTGAGCAAAATAAAAATAAATGCACTTAATAAGAAGCCGAGTGAGGCCCAAGTCTATGTGATCTTCCCAAAAGCCCCTTCCAGAATATAGAAAATCAAACAATAGACAGTGTACCTTTAATTATGAGCTATTCAACACAATGCAGTTGTACATTAGTTTGTAGTGTTGTTACTCTGTACTATTCTAGGCTTTCCACTTATATGAAGCCATATACTGTATCTGCAAATATTCATACAGTATATGCAGATAACTGAGGTGCTTCTGTTAATTTCTCAGATTTATTCCCTGCGTGGCTTCCACTTTTTTCTTCACAAAATGGCATTGCTTAATAAATGTGCTTCTAACCATGTTATTGTGCTAAATGTCCTTTTGCATTTATCTGTCAGCAACACCTTTTGTGATCTTGTCATCCCTCCGTGGACTCGCTAATCAAGAGCTGACTTTGATGTTTTTCAGAGAATAGACAGATACTATAATGTTTCACTATCGTCGGCTGACAGTGGCTGCAGGCACTTTTTTGACTTCCCTTTGACAAGCCTGACTCAAGGCTTCACTGCTATAATGAGCCCATGCCCTTACTCTTCTTCCCACACAAGCAAAGCAATATAATCAGGCCTATTTATCAAGAAGGTGCGATAAGAAATATTTTCTATCGCCACTTACAGTATCACAGCAATAGTGAATCTTTTTTTGCCCATTTTAAACTGGCAGTACTGTCTGGCATCAGAGTAATATTACCACTTGGTCTGCAGGTTCCCCCTACATCTACCGTTTGTCATTTCGGTATATTTTAATAATAAAACATTTTTTTCCCAGTAGCAATCCAGATATAGCAATAGCAATATGAGGACAGCTGGCAGTACCTGAATATAATTTTTTATGCTTAGCTATCGCCCACCTGGGATCATGTAAAATAGGAAGATGCCCTAAGTCAGGCCTGGCTAATCTATGGCTCTCCAGCTGTTGTGAAACTACACATCCCAGCATGCAATGCCACAATTTTGCTATTAGGGAATACTAAAACAATGGCAGGATATGCTGGGATGTGTAGTTTCACAACAACTGGAGAGCCACAGCTTGGCCAGACCTGCCCTAAATCTTCAAAACACCCATTTTGGCTTATTTCCCTTTTAATAAATAGGGGCCTAAGAGTGCTGTGAATAGTAAAATAGTAAATCTACACACTGTTGTTTTATAAGTGAATTTACTCCTTTAAATCAACATGTTTTCGTAATTTCACTTAATTATTTTGCCGTCCCCTGTAATTTAGTCATATGACCACACACAGATTGCTTTTACTAAGCAGTAACTATCCCACAATTAGTTCTCTGCGTAGGCCTTTTTAAGTTGGTGCCAGTGTTAGTGGTTGGTGCCACTGTAGACTATGAGAAGTGCTCACTATGAGTTGGTGTCACTGTAGACTATGAGAAGTGCTCACTATGAGTTGGTGCCACTGTAGACTATGAGAAATGCTCACTATGAGTTGGTGTCACTGTAGACTATGAGAAGTGCTCTCTATGAGTTGGTGCCACTGTAGACTATGAGAAGTGCTCACTATGAGTTGGTGCCACTGTAGACTATGAGAAGTGCTCACTATGAGTTGGTGTCACTGTAGACTATGATAAGTGCTCACTATGAGTTGGTGCCACTGTAGACTATGAGAAGTGCTCACTATGAGTTGGTGTCACTGTAGACTATGATAAGTGCTCACTATGAGTTGGTGCCACTGTAGACTATGAGAAGTGCTCACTATGAGTTGGTGCCACTGTAGACTATGAGAAGTGCTCACTATGAGTTGGTGTCACTGTAGACTATGAGAAGTGCTCACTATGAGTTGGTGCCACTGTAGACTATGAGAAGTGCTCACTATGAGTTGGTGTCACTGTAGACTATGAGAAGTGCTCACTATGAGTTGGTGCCACTGTAGACTATGAGAAGTGCTCACCTTGCTGTATACATTAAGGTACGCTCTTACAGTTAAGCTCACATAATATCTTTCCATCACAGAAAGGGATGAACATTCAGTGTAGACACAAATGTAAATGTGGTGCCGTGGAGTCACACAGGCTGCCCATGTGTATTTGGCAATGTAAAAAGCCAGAATGCCAGTTGCACCTACGCTAGAATGAAAAGAATGAAGAAAAGCCTGTAACTTCTGTGAACTGCGTACAAGTAGTACCAGTGGCGTTGGGCACATGATTGCTGTGTAACAATGCTGCATGGTTTGAATGTTATGCATTCTGGTGACTATAAGTGAATGGCAAAAAGCCACAGGGTCACGTTCAGACAATTTCTCCTGCTAATTCTCTAAAGCAAAACAAATACTACATCACAGTTGCCGACTGCCTGGCTGACCCTCCGGGAGGGGACAGCCAGGTCGGCACAGCAATGTGAGAGGCAAAAAAGGGAGGACGTGACGGAACAGGCTGTCGATGGGGGCTTGGCTTCATGATCATTGTGAATTGTGTTATCGGCCACCCGGCCCGCCCACTTTACTCGGTAAGTAAGTGGCAGGGTGCGGGTGAAACCGGGAGAATTGCCCACTTTCCCAGGTGGCCGGGAGTGCTACTCGTTTTTCGGGAGAGTCCTTGCCGCTCCAGGAGAGTAGCTAAGTATACACCACATTCAGTACTCTACCTGACTACCAATCTGATTATTCGGCCTGTTCCCTGCCCTTGCCATGGAATTGAATAGAAGAAATAAATCCTAATTTGATGGGTTCACGGATGCAATTGTTCTGATAGATAGGAATTGTTATTAAGGGATAAATTGTTAGAACCCCTTTAAATAGACTGTTTAGGTGCCAATTAGTTAGGGGCTGTGCCAAAGACCTTATAACTGTGTTTTATTTTGTGCTCAGTTTTGATTCCATGAAAGTAATTCAGTAACAGAAAACTGGGCCAAATGCGCCAGCCGCCTTCACATAATGAATATTCTAACTTTCCCTTGAGAGTCAGAAATCCCAAATCATAACCAAGTAAACAAACACCCTTTTCTACAGTTACACAGTGAATACCCCATTATCTCGCTCATATTTCTCAACCTATCAACTTGCAGACATTCAAATTCATTCGGTCATCTTAGTCAAACATCAAAAGACAGGAGGAACTTGCTGACAAATCAAGAATCTAATCAAGGAGAACAAACGCTAGTATAGCTCGGAGCTGAAAGGAAGATGAGAACGGAGACGAGATAAAGCAAATACACTGCTAAGTGTTACAAATTACTGCTGCCTCCTCCTTGAACGTTACACAGATCTGACTCAATACCGTGCATTCTTTTGGGGGGTAATTTAAAGCGTACCTTGCAGCTGTGTTTCTGTTTTGCAAGCAGAAATGAGAAGTTTTCATTATGTATTGACATATTTTTCTTGTTAAGTAGTGTTTAAAGATGTGCTTACAAGATGTACAGATAGTGGCCTTTTCAGCAGAAGTGTTTCTAAACCTTGTGTGAAATATGTATGAATAACTTCATGGCAGAGTGATGTATGGCATGCGTTTGACGAAGACATGCCACATGCTACTTCAAAATACAGTGTTTTACATTAGTACAAAGTGTTGACCTGTAAGTAGCTCAATCCTCAAAGACTAATGAGAAGCCAGAATTTGGGATGTGGGTTGCTTTAATTAACAAGTAAATGGCTAATTCCTCAAGTACTCTTTGGCAACGATGAAAGTATTTGCCTGTTTAGCAGTTTGAATGGAGCTGCTTGTACACTGTGGGGGTCATTCCAAGTTGATCGTAGCTGTACTAAATTTAGCATGAACTCAGACATGCGGGGGGACGCCCAGCACAGGGCTAGTCCGCCCCGCATGTCAGTGCCGCCCCCCCCCCTCCCCCCCACAGAAGCGCAAAGGCATCGCACAGCACAGCTTCAAGAGTAGCTCCAGGCCAGCGTAGCTTTAGCGTGCTGGCCGGGAGCTACTCATCGCTCCCCGGCACGCAGTGGCTGCGTGTGACGTCACGCAGCCGCTGCGGGCCACTCCCCGCACAGTCTGGCCATGCCTGCGTTGGCCGGACCGCGCCCACGAAACGGCAGCCAAACGCCGCCGTTTTGCCCCCTCTCACACCATCGACGACCTCTGCCTGTCAATCAGGCAGAGGCGAAGTGACGGGCGGCCATGCGCACTGCGGCGCCGGCGCACTTCTGTCCCAATCGCTACGCTGCGAAAAACTTCAGCGTGCAATCAGGTCAGAATGACCCCCTGTGTTGTAGGAAGCATGACAGTATAAGTCGCATTTAATTCTCTCATTATTTTATTAAATAGACCTACAAGCGATGTTTTGTGTCAAGACAATTTGAGGCTGTAATATTTTACTTATTGCAGTTAAGTTATTGTTGGAAATGCTAGTTATTAGTCCCCACAGCAAAATAATTATCGAACCCCTTTATTTAAATACTCCCCAGCTTCAATGCTAAATTCACTCTAACAGACAACAAAATCCACTTGCAATCACCATTGTAACATACTATTTACATACAAAGTAATCCAAATTACAGATTTGCACTATAGACCTCATTTAGGTCCGGTTGTAATTGCTTCTCATGCAACAAAATACTAATTATCATTTAGGTCCGGTTGTAATTGCTTCTCATGCAACAAAATACTAATTATCCGTACTTTGTGCATGTGCAGGACCTGTTCTGCGACGTTGGAAGCAGTCCGGCATCAGACTGATAGATGCCATTTGTGGGTGGGGAGGGGGCGGTAACATCTTTCGTTTGTGAAAATGGAGGTGTGTCGCTGCGGTTTAGGGGGGGGAAAGAGCCCAGGGTCTCCGTTGTTGGACGGATATTTTCTGGCCTTTTACAAGGACCTGCTAAATACTTCAGCGACACTCCCATAATGCACTCATAAAAATGGCAATTCATAGAACTCCCAGCACATTTCCAATACATTTCTGATACCATGTATATCAATAGCAACTGCACCTCTGTGTGTACACACCGTGAGACTTAGATGCGTGCATTCTAGCAAACATTTGCCCATCTGCATCCGAAATCAACATCATAGTGTATAAGAATTACTGGTTTGGTGTGGCTAAGATGCAGAGTCCAGGAGCACTAAACAGGGCGATTTGAGGATAGGTGTACTGTCAGGGCGGATTGGCCCACCAGGACACCATGACAGATTCCGATGGGCCGGTCCCATATCCCCTTCAGCCAGGCCGATTCACACTCAGGCTGGGCTGGGTCACACTGCTTACTTGCGGTTCATTGGAACGTAATCCGGAAGTTAGGCTAGCAGGCACTTCCAGGTGTCGCTAGCCGTGAAAAGTGGTGATGCTGTTCTACCAATGGGGGACCTTGAGAAAGTTAACCAGCCCAGCAGCATCCTCTCCCTGGCCGTGGCCAAAGGTCTCTTCAATGAGCCCGGCCCAGGAGCAGCAGCAAAGCGATGCTCGGAGCTGGGTTCACTACACCCGCTGCCACCCCAGCTCCCGCACTCTCACTGAACTGGCCAGAGCGGCGACTGAGCACTGAAGGGGACCCGGCAGAGAGGTTATTTTTAATTACATTATTTGCATTATTATGTTAGTGTAAGGGTTAGGGCGTTCCCGGTCACAGTGCATGGTTTGGGGACTGGACAGGAGCAGGCTGTACCTTATTCTCAGGATGCCAGCTGATCAGGCTGCACTCACAGCCAGCCCTGGGACAATCTCTAATGCAACGTCCTTCAGCCCTATAGCTGCCCAATGTCTGTCCATGATGATGGGCCTATTTTATGCAGTGTCTACGTATGTAATGCGGTGTCTACGTATGTAATGCGGTGGCTACGTATGTAATGTGGTGGTGCTAGTCGTATAATGCAGTGCTATACGTGTAGTGCGGTGCTATACCTGTAATGTTGTGCTATTCGTGTTATGTGGCGCTATTTGTGTAATGCAGTGATATACGTGTAGTGCTATACATGTAATGCGGTGCTATACGTGTAATGTGGTGCTATACGTGTAATGTGGTGCTATATGTGTAATGCAATAGCACCACATTGTATAAAGTGGTGCTATTCATGTAATAATTTGGTGGCTATGTATGTAATATGGTAGCTATGTATGTAATCAGGGGCGGATTGGTCACTGGGACAGATTCTGCTGCGCTGGTCCCCTGTGTCTGTGTTTCACTACTTGTGTGTGCTTCCTCCCTGTACTGTGCTGTATGTAGTGTGTGCTCCCTCCCTGTACTGTGCTTTATGTAGTGTGTGCTTCCTCCCTGTACTGTGCTGTATGTAGTGTGTGCTCCCTCCCTGTACTGTGCTGTATGTAGTGCGTGCTCCCTCCCTGTACTGTGCTGTATGTAGTGTGTGCTCCCCCTCCCTGTACTGTGCTGTATGTAGTGTGTGCTTCCTCCCTGTACTGTGCTGTATGTAGTGTGTGCTCTCTCCCTGTACTGTGCTGTATGTAGTGTGTGCTCCCTCCCTGTACTGTATGTAGTGTGTGCTCCCTCCCTGTACTGTCCTGTATGTAGTGTGTGCTCCCCCTCCCTGTACTGTCCTGTATGTAGTGTGTGCTCCCTCCCTGTAATGTGCTGTATGTAGTGTGTGCTCCCTCCCTGTACTGTGCTGTATGTAGTGTGTGCTCCCTCCCTGTACTGTGCTGTATGTAGTGTGTGTGCTTCCTCCCTGTACTGTGCTGTATGTAGTGTGTGTGCTTCCTCCCTGTACTGTGCTGTATGTAGTGTGTGCTCCCTCCCTGTACTGTATGTAGTGTGTGCTCCCTCCCTGTACTGTCCTGTATGTAGTGTGTGCCCCCCTCCCTGTACTGTGCTGTATGTAGTGTGTGCTCCCTCCCTGTACTGTGCTGTATGTAGTGTGTGCTCCCTCCCTGTACTGTGCTGTATGTAGTGTGTGCTCCCCCTCCCTGTACTGTGCTGTATGTAGTGTGTGCTCCCTCCCTGTACTGTGCTGTATGTAGTGTGTGCTCCCTCCCTGTTCTGTGCTGTATGTAGTGTGTGCCCCCTCCCTGTACTGTGCTGTATGTAGTGTGTGCTCCCTCCCTGTACTGTGCTGTATGTAGTGTGTGCTTCCTCCCTGTACTGTGCTGTATGTAGTGTGTGCTCCCTCCCTGTACTGTGCTGTATGTAGTGTGTGCTCCCTCCCTGTACTGTGCTGTATGTAGTGTGTGCTCCCCCTCCCTGTACTGTGCTGTATGTAGTGTGTGCTCCCCCTCCCTGTACTGTGCTGTATGTAGTGTGTGCTTCCTCCCTGTACTGTGCTGTATGTAGTGTGTGCTCCCTCCCTGTACTGTGCTGTATGTAGTGTGTGCTCCCTCCCTATACTGTGCTGTATGTAGTGTGTGCTCCCTCCCTGTACTGTCCTGTATGTAGTGTGTGCTTCCTCCCTGTACTGTGCTGTATGTAGTGTGTGCTTCCTCCCTGTACTGTGCTGTATGTAGTGTGTGTGCTTCCTCCCTGTACTGTGCTGTATGTAGTGTGTGTGCTTCCTCCCTGTACTGTGCTGTATGTAGTGTGTGCTCCCTCCCTGTACTGTATGTAGTGTGTGCTCCCTCCCTGTACTGTCCTGTATGTAGTGTGTGCCCCCCTCCCTGTACTGTGCTGTATGTAGTGTGTTCTCCCTCCCTGTACTGTGCTGTATGTAGTGTGTGCTCCCTCCCTGTACTGTGCTGTATGCAGTGTGTGCTCCCCCTCCCTGTACTGTGCTGTATGTAGTGTGTGCTCCCTCCCTGTACTGTGCTGTATGTAGTGTGTGCTCCCTCCCTGTACTGTGCTGTATGTAGTGTGTACTCCCCCTCCCTGTACTGTGCTGTATGTAGTGTGTGCTCCCTCTCTGTACTGTGCTGTATGTAGTGTGTGCTCCCCCACCCTGTACTGTGCTGTATGTAGTGTGTGCTCCCTCCCTGTACTGTGCTGTATGTAGTGTGTGCTCCCTCCCTGTACTGTGCTGTATGTAGTGTGTGCTCCCCCTCCCTGTACTGTGCTGTATGTAGTGTGTGCTCCCCCTCCCTGTACTGTGCTGTATGTAGTGTGTGCTCCCTCCCTGTACTGTGCTGTATGTAGTGTGTGCTCCCTCCCTGTACTGTGCTGTATGTAGTGTGTACTCCCCCTCCCTGTACTGTGCTGTATGTAGTGTGTGCTCCCTCCCTGTACTGTGCTGTATGTAGTGTGTGCTCCCCCTCCCTGTACTGTGCTGTATGTAGTGTGTGCTCCCTCCCTGTACTGTGCTGTATGTAGTGTGTGCTCCCCCTCCCTGTACTGTGTTGTATGTAGTGTGTGCTCCCCCTCCCTGTACTGTGCTGTATGTAGTGTGTGCTCTCCCTCCCTGTACTGTGCAGTATGTAGTGTGTGCTCCCTCCCTGTACTGTGCTGTATGTAGTGTGTGCTCCCCCTCCCTGTACTGTGCTGTATGTAGTGTGTGCTCCCTCCCTGTACTGTGCTGTATGTAGTGTGTGCTCCCTCCCTGTACTGTGCTGTATGCAGTGTGTGCTCCCTCCCTGTACTGTGCTGTATGTAGTGTGTGCTCCTCCTCCCTGTACTGTGCTGTATGTAGTGTGTGCTCCCTCCCTGTACTGTATGTAGTGTGCGCTCCCTCCCTGTACTGTGCTGTATGTAGTGTGTGCTTTCCTCCCTGTACTGTATGTAGTGTGTGCTCCCTCCCTGTACTGTGCTGTATGTAGTGTGTGCTCCCTCCCTGTACTGTGCTGTATGTAGTGTGTGTGCTTCCTCCCTGTACTGTATGTAGTGTGTGCTCCCTCCCTGTACTGTGCTGTATGTAGTGTGTGCTCCCTCCCTGTACTGTGCTGTATGTAGTGTGTACTCCCTCCCTGTACTGTGCT
Organism: Pseudophryne corroboree; assembly: GCF_028390025.1. Classification (NCBI taxonomy): domain Eukaryota; kingdom Metazoa; phylum Chordata; class Amphibia; order Anura; family Myobatrachidae; genus Pseudophryne; species Pseudophryne corroboree. The sequence continues at coordinate 232,583,884 of NC_086454.1, read as the reverse complement.
GTATGTAGTGTGTGCTCCCTCCCAGTACTGTGCTGTATGTAGTGTGTGCTCCCTCCCTGTACTGTGCTGTATGTAGTGTGTGCTCCCTCCCTGTACTGTGCTGTATGTAGTGTGTGCTCCCTCCCTGTACTGTGCTGTATGTAGTGTGTGCTCCCTCCCAGTACTGTATGTAGTGTGTGCTCCCTCCCTGTACTGTGCTGTATGTAGTGTGTGCTCCCTCCCTGTACTGTGCTGTATGTAGTGTGTGCTCCTCCTTCCTGTGCTGTATGTAGTGTGTGCTCCCTCCCTGTACTGTACTGTATGTAGTGTGTGCTCCCTCCCTGTACTGTGCTGTATGTAGTGTGTGCTCCCTCCCTGTACTGTGCTGTATGTAGTGTGTGCTCCCTCCCTGTACTGTGCTGTATGTAGTGTGTGCTCCCTCCCAGTACTGTGCTGTATGTAGTGTGTGCTCCTCCTCCCTGTACTTTGAAACATATAAGGTTAAAAAAAGGGGTTTGTAGAATGAAAAATCAATAAAATCAGAAGTAGATTAAAGGCATGACTGCAGTGTCTGTAGACACTGAAAGTGGGCATATCAGTCCTTGTATATTCAGACGTACAGATGTGCATCAGGGAAGGGTATTGTAGCAGCATATGCATAAAGGGGGTCATTCCGAGTTGATCGCTCACTGACGATTTTCGCAGCGCTGCGATCAGGTAGAAAAACGGCAAAACTGCGCATGCATATGCGCCACAATGCGCGCGTCGTACGAGTACAAAGAACATCGTTGTTGTGCAATGGTTTTAGCGACTAATCCATTCGCACAGCCGATCGCATGGAGATTGACAGGTAGAGGGCGTTTGTGGGTGGCAACTGACCGTTTTCTGGGAGTGTTTGGGAAAACGCAGGCGTGTCCAGGCGTTTGCAGGGCAGGTATATGACGTCAATTCCAGGACCTCCGTCACTAGAATCATCGCGCAGGGTAAGTAACTACAGGGCTGGTCTTGTTTTGCACAAAATGTGTTCGTGTCGCTCGGCTGCACATGCGATCGCACACTTGCAAAGCGAATATACACTTCCCCGTGGGTGGCGACAATGCGTTTGCACGGCTGCTAAAAGTAGCTAGCGAGCGACCAACTCAGAATGAGGGCCACAGTCACAGGTAAACATTAGCATAACGTAAAGCAAAGGAGGCCCCAACTGTGTCTATCTCAGAATCAGGACCTCTGAGGAGTGACCCCGCCCTCTTGACAGGCCCTCATCCTCAACAGACTCTGCCCTCAGTAGGGCTGCTTCCATAAATTTCCCGGGCTGGTGTTCGATCCCAATCCGCCCCTGTGTACTGTATATATTATAGACACATCTGTATACAATAAATATGTACCATTCCTAAAGTACTGCCATAGAGACATATACAATATTTAGTTTGGTTTCCTAGGTCTTTCTTGCAGCTGGGCCCGTACCCACCTAATTTATGTTGTTGTTTTGGTTTGTTTTTTTATCAGTATTGCACCATCCTGTAACACTATGTTGCGCGTTCTACGTTCTAACGTTGGAATTGAAGTATTCCATTGCTATCTCTAGTTAAAATATAATTAGTCTTTTTTGAATATTCTTTTGACACAATAATGTCACTCCTGATATAAATCACATTATGTACCTTTCATAGGGAAATGCCTTACATTCCACATATATACTCAGAGTACATAACTACAATACACAGGTGTGTTAAAGACGCAACTTGTGATTTTGTGTCTCAGTTCTCCTATTGTAGTCCCAATTTTTAGGAATCATGATTAAGGGCCTAATTCAGACCTGATCACAGCAGCAAATTTGTTAGCTAATGGGCAAAACCATGTGCACTGCAGGTGGGGCAGATAAATAGTATTTTAATACCTACCAGTAAATCCTTTTCTCTTAGTCCGTAGAGGATGCTGGGGATGCTTCAAGAACCATGGGGTATAGACGGGATCCGCAGGAGACATGGGCACACTTTAAGACATTGAATGGGTGTGAACTGGCTCCTCCCTCTATGCCCCTCCTCCAGACTCCAGTTTAAGTAACTGTGCCCAGGGAGACGGACATTTCGAGGAAAGAATTTATTGATAAACCACGGTGAGCATTTTACCAGCTCACACCTCCAGTATGCCGCAGAATGTGGCATTCAATAGAAAACCATCTGACTGCATGAAGAATATGCAGCACTACGCTGACATAAAGCGTAACACAACCTGTGTGTGTAAACACAACCAATAACAGCATAACGCATGCCATGGCATGAATATCGTCAGCAACAGGCTGACTTAAACGCAACACACCATGTGTGTAAACATACCCAATAACTGCAGATACAGTACGCACTGGGACGGGCGCCCAGCATCCTCTACGGACTAAGAGAAAAGGATTTACCGGTAGGTATTAAAATCCTATTTTCTCATACGTCCTAGAGGATGCTGGGGATGCTTCAAGAACCATGGGGTTTATACCAAAGCTCTAGAACGGGCGGGAGAGTGCGGATGACTCTGCAGTACCGATTGACCAAACAAGAGGTCCTAATCAGCCAGGGAATCAAACTTATAAAACTTCGCAAAGGTGTTTGATCCCGACCAAGTAGCAGCTCGGCAAAGCTGTAATGCCGAGACCCCTCGGCAGCCACCCAGGATGAGCCCACCTTTCTGGTAGAATGGGCTTTCACCGATTTCGGTAACGGCAATCCTGACATAGAATGAGCCTGCTGAATCGTATTACAGATCCAGCGTGCAATTGTCTGCTTGGAAGCAGGAGCCCTAATCTTGTTGGGAACCCACCGGACAAACAGAGCCTCTGTTTTCCTAATCTGAGCCATTCTGGCGACATAGATTTTGAAAGCTGTGACCACATCGAGAGACTTCGATTCCGCCAAGGCGTCAGTAGCCACTGGCACCACAATAGACTGGTTTACGTGAAACGATGAAACCACTTTTGGCAGAAATTGCTGACAAGTTCTCAACTCCGCTCTATCTGCATGGAAGATTAAATAGGGGATTTTGTGAGACAGAGCCGCCAATTCAGACACCCGCCTTGCGGATGCCAAGGCCAACATCATGACCACTTTCCAAGTAAGGAATTTCAACTCAACCTTACGCAAAGGTTCAAACCAATGAGATTGCAGGAACTGCAACACCACATTAATATTCCATGGTGCCACTGGGGGCACAAAGGGAGGTTGGATGTGCAGCATGCCCTTCATGAAGGTCTGAACATCTGAAAGGAAGGCCAATTCTTTCTGAAAGAAAATAGATAAGGCCGAAATTTGTACTTTAATGGAGCCTGACCTTAGGCCCGCATCCACCCTGTTTGCAAAAAATGGAGCAAACGCCCCAGGTGAAATTCTTCCGTAGGAGTCTTCTTGGATTCACACCAAGACACATATTTTCTCCAAAAACGGTGGTAAAGCTTCGACGTTACTTCTTTTCTAGCCTGAAGCAGTGTGGGAATGACTTCACTGGGAATACCCTTTCGGGCTAGGATTTGGCGTTCAACCGCCATGCCGTCAAACGCAGCCACGGTGAGACTTGATACACGCACGGTCCTTACTGTAACAGGTCCCCTGAAGATCTGGATACCAAGCCCTCCTTGGCCAGTCCGGAACAATGAGGATCGCCTGAACCTTTGTTCTTCTTATGATCTTTATCACCTTCGGAATGAGTGGAAGTGGAGGGAACACATAGACCAACTGAAACACCCACGGTGTCACCAGGGCGTCCACCACTATTGCTTGAGGGTCCCTCCACCTGGAACAATATCTCTGAAGTTTCTTGTTGAGGCGAGACGCCAGCATGTCTATTTGAGGAATTCCCCAACGACTTGTCACTTCTTCAAAAACCTTGTGATGAAGACCCCACTCTCCTGGATGGAGATCGTGTCTGCTGAGGAAGTCTGGTTCCCAGTTGTCTACACCCGGAATGAAGACCGCTGACAGAGCGCTTACATGTCTTTCCGCCCAGCGGAAAACTTTTGTGGCTTCTGCCAATGCCGCTCTGCTCTACGTTCCGCCCTGGCGGTTTACGTACGACACTGCTGTTAAGTTGTCCGGCTGAATTAAGACGGCAGATCGCGAAGAAGGTGTTCCGCTTGCAGAAGGCCGTTGTAAATAGCTCTCAATTCCAGAATGTTTATTGCAGACAAGCTTCCTGGCTTGACCATCTTCCCCGAAAACTCTTCCCCCTGAAAAACTGCTCTCCAGCCTCGGAGACTTGCAGCCATGGACACCAGGATCCAATCCTGGATCCCGAACCTTCGTCCCTCTAGGAGGTGAGAACTGTGCAGCCACCACAGGAGAGAGATTCTGGTCCTGGAATATAGGATTATTTTCCGGTGCATGTGCAGGTGAGACCCGGACCACATGTCCAACTGGTCCCGCTAAAACCACTCTGGCATTTAACCTGCTCACTGAATGGCCTCGTAGGCCGTAACCATCTTCTTCATCAACGGAACGTATTGATGGAATTGACACTGTTGGAGATCCGATCCGACTCTGGATCCTCAGAACTCTTTCCACTGGAAGAAACAAACTCTCAACAGTTCTGTATCTAACATTATTCCCAACTCTGACAACCGCTTCGTTTGGGATCAACAGTGATTCTGGCAAGTTCAGGAGCCAACCACTTTGTTGAAGAACTGTCAGGGAGAAAACAACGTTTTGCACCTCTTGTTTCTTTACCTCGCCGTACTCAGGGGAGCGTCCCAGTACAGAATAATAATGACTCTTACTATTGAAGGAAAACCATCATACCGCCATCACTCCGGTGTATTGGCAATGACAATTCTGAATAGCAAACCCAGGTAAGCCTAATATGGAAGAAACCGTACTTAGACCCTCTTTCTCCTTTTACAGATTGGATATCCCTGCCCTGAGAGATTCCATCTTGTAGTTCAACTTCTTAAGTAGAAATGTTTGGGATTGTTCTGACCTTTTCGTCCGGCCTCAGAAGCAGGAAAAAGCTTGAATAACAGCTTCTTCTTTTTTTTGTGTGTGACCGGGACAGCAGGACAATGACCTGATCCTGACCCAACTCCTGTATGGCGTCGCATACTACCTCCCCGTCCAGAGGAGAATTGTTAATGGTCTATTTGAAAAATCAGTGAGGGGAATCGTCTGGAAACTCCAGTATGTCCCCCTTGGGACTCTATTCTTAAACTCACTGGTCCATGTCCGTTCCAGGACTGACTGAAGAGTATTAGACATGGTCCCACCGGTGTGGGCTCCCGCAAGATAAACCCAGCGAAATGCTGTGGATGTGGTAGAAACAGAGGATGATTTGTGCTTCTGCGAACTTGAAAAGGCTGCTGACCTCTTACCTTTTCACCTTCCTCTACCTGCAAAGAAAGGGAAAACCGTATCCATTCGGTCGAAATGACTGCATCCTACAATAATGCGTCACCAACCGTTATGAGGGAACATAGGTCAAGAAGGTAGACTTACCAGTGGTATCTGCCGAGATCAACTTAACAAAGCCATCCCCACACCAGGTTTCACCTTCATAGGGAAGATACTCCAGTACTTCTCAGAGTCAGCCTCAGCATTCCATTGGTGAATCCAAAACGTCCTCCAAGTCGAGACTGCCATGGAAGTGGCACGCGAACCCAAGAGTCCTATATCCCTTGTAGTCGCACGGCAGTATGCTGCAATGATATAGACATAACTCAACTTCAGGAGTACCCTGCATACAACTACTCCCCCATGCGCATGTAATGCTAGTATAATCAACGTACATGCGGATACATAGAGTATTACATATCTTCCTGCATACGATCCTTTGTGACAGAGCCCTGTGCAGAACAGGGGTGACTCTCACTTGATTCTATCCATGAGAAGGAATAACTTTTACCTCAGCATTCATTATAAATATTTATATATACATAAATATACCTTCAAATGCACCCATACACCCATATATCTATATATCTATATATCTAATACGTATACATATATCCTTTTGTCAGGAACAGCAGAGTCCCTAGTGACGTTAATACGTTCAAATGTGTATGAACAGGTACTGAATGCCGATTTTGTGGATCTGATCAGGAAACATTATGGTCGACATAAGAAACATTATTCGAGTCGATCTCAGGGATTAGTAACTGCGCAAAATAAAAAATTTGCGATCCCGAGGGGTCTGAGAGAAATCAATTCTATGAATAGAACTCCCTCCATAAATATTATTGCATCTGTGATCGTGCCACAGACCTATGTAACTTTATGATACATACATATACATATAGGTATAACTCTTTCTGATATGCATCACATTATCATGTCAATATCCATCCAGTCAGATATTGTTGGTGCCGACAGGGTCACCCCCCACGTCTGTGTCTCCCATATAGTTTTCTCTTGGGAAAAATATACCTCTACAGACATGTTGACATTAATTTACATGTACCAAGTACTATTAGGAGTCGATAGCGCCGACATAGTCATTCACTTTGTGGCAGAGCACTCAGCCCCCGATATGCCGACACATGTGTACCAAACACCCACCGACATTAAACTGGCTATAAGGGATAGACCCCAGTACATTCTGTCATGGAAGCACAGAAGGAATTTACCAGCTCATTTCCACAGCGCTTATGATACAGTGTGCTTTTATGTTTAACTTATATTGCACCAAACAACTGTGCCCCCCCCCCCTCGTTTATCACTCTGATCTGTACAGCAGTGTTTTGGAAGGACCAGCGTCTCTGTGAGGAGACAATGGCGCTGGTTAGCTGTGAGGGCTAAGCCACGCCCCCTTAATGGCGCACTTCAGTCCCGCTTATTTTTATATATTTATACTGGCGGGGGTCTGTATTTAGTGCCCAGGCACTGTATACTCTTATGCCAGTTGTTTATGAGGTTTTATGCTGCCCAGGGCGCACCCCCCCTGCACCCTGCACCCTGCAGTGCCGCTTTGTATGTGGGAGTATGGCGAGCAGTGCGGCCGCTGCGCGGTACCTCAAAGCCGTCACTGAAATCTTCTGCCGTCACTGAAGTCTTCTGATCTTCTTCTACTCACCCGGCTTCTGACTTCTGGCTTTGCAAGGGGGGTGATTGCGCGGTTCCGGGAACGAGCATCTGGTCGTACCTAGCGATCAGACCCTCTGGAGCTAATGGTGTCCAGTAGCCTAAGAAGCAGAGCCTTGAAACTCACAGAAGTAGGTCTGCTTCTCTCCCCTCAGTCCCACGATGCAGGGAACCTGTTGCCAGCAGGTCTCCCTAAAAATAATAAACCTAACATAAAGTCTTTTCAGAGAAACTCAGTAGAGCTCCCCTGTGTGTGACCAGTCTCACTGGGCACAGAATCTAAACTGGAGTCTGGAGGAGGGGCATAGAGGGAGGAGCCAGTTCACACCCATTCAAAGTCTTAAAGTGTGCTCATGTCTCCTGCGGATCCCGTCTATACGCCATGGTTCTTGAAGCATCCCCAGCATCCTCTAGGACGTATGAGAAATTACATTTGCAGAGAGAGTTAGATTTGGGTGGGTTATATTGTTTCTGTGCAGGGTAAATACTGGCTGCTTTATTTTTACACTACAATTTAGATTTCAGTTTGAACACACCCCACCCAAATCTAACTCTCTCTGCAGTCAAGACATGTTATATCTGCCCATGGTTTTGCCCATTAGCTAACAAATTTGCTGCTGCGATCAGGTCTGAATTAGGCCCTAAGTTCCAATAGAGTTGCAGAAATATTTGGAATATGGGGCACTGCAACTGTTTTGACTAGCACCAGTGATTGGTTTAACCTTTAGTATGTGTAACTCAAATTACTTAAAATAAGTGCCAGAAATGTCCGGTAGATGACTCTCTCTTGTTAGGCTTTCAATCACTGTCTGATTTGCTTGTGAAAAGGAGTCTGGCAGTAATTCAACTCCATTGGCAAACTTGCCAACCAAATTTTATATTATGTTTCATTTTTTTTTATTGATGCACACACACATACAGTATTAAAAAAGAAAAGATTTAACCTGCCTGCAGTGTATTCCCTTGTTAGTGTGCAAAAAGCTTATTTGCAGTACATTCTGGCAGTGTGTTACAAAAAGGTCTATAGATGCACCAAAAACCTCATACTAAAGACTGCCCTGTAGTTTGTAGTATAAATCTATGTAGAAGTTAAGCCAAACCTATTTTTTTAATACTGTAGCTTTCCGATTTATATTTATATCCGTTCCTGGAATGCTATAAAACATCCAGCCTTACCAAGTATACATTGTTATGCTATTAACTGTCTCTTTGCGAACGACAATACTGGTTTGTCACTTGGGATCTGTGCTGGTCTAGTGCTTACCCACGTCACAGTGATGACGGGATGGCGGCTGTCCATATCCTACCCGCCAGAATGCCGACAGCAGAGCGAGCGCTAAGAGTTCCCTTGCAGACTTGCTGCGCTCACCACGGAATATTCCCACTCTATGGGTGTCGCCGGGATACTGGCTGGCAGCATTGTGGGCTGGCGGGATTTCGGCGCCGGGATCCTGACCGCCAGCAAATTGACTGCATCCCAGGCAAAGCACCTGTCCACAAAGCAACTTTCTCACCACTGATTGAAACTTAGACATAGTCCTCAAATTAGATCTGTTCTGTTTTAATTGGTACAGTTGGGAGGTATTTATTTTGTTAGTGATACACTCTTGTTGTATCTGTAAAACTGTCGCTCATCAACTCTAGAGCAGCATTGCTGTTGCTTCCGTAGTCTAGTATTTTTGGCACCTACTATCATACTATGGGCGGTATTCAATTCTTTTCACCCCCTTCCACACCCGTTCTGTTTCTGCTGACTGGCGTGGTATAATCATTTCAGCTCACTACCCCTGGGGTATCAAGGGTGCCCAACCCTTTATGCAGCTAAACCTGATTACTATGGGCCCGATATGCGCGATAACGGGGATCACTTTAGCATACCTCCCAACATGACCCTCTCCAGGAGCGACAGAATGCTCTGTTCCTGGACTTTTCTCTTAATTTATGATTGCCATCACCTGTTCTGAAACACCTTTCTTATCCATTAACCTGTTCAACACAGGTGCCAGCAATCTTAAATTAAGAGAAAAGTCCAGAAGCAGAACATTGTGTCCCTCCTGGAGAGGGACATGTTGGGAGGTATGCTTTAGAATGGAGATTGGGTGTGATATATTATTTGAATACCGCCCTATGTGTCATAACTCTGGGATGGTCTGGATGCTAACAGCACAGTTAGAACAGAGGCACAGAGTCTGACTTATCGTTGGCCTTAACCAGGGACCCCCGCAAGGGAGTTTGGGCTTTGCTGAGATCAATACGCAGGTCGCCACATTCTGACTGGGGTCCTATGTACAGGATGCTGGTTTATTTTGCCGTAATATATAGGAGAGCCTTACTGCATCAACAATATGTGTGGGTTACATTAACTGAACCCAAGCCAAGGACATGCTAAATTTTAGAAGTGGGTGTGTACAGTATTTTGCCAACCAAGAAGGGTGATAGAATATTGTCTCTGACATTAGACTAACTGTGTAATTAGATGTATTTTGGTAGCAGGGGAAAGCTTTAGCAATTACGGCCACTATATATATATATATATATATATATATATATATATATATATATATTGATCTTCCTGATAAGTCCTAAAAGATTGTACAGGACGAAACGCGTAGAGTTATCCTTGTGCTGTTTCCTTTCCAAGGACTGTTGGAACGATTCTCCTTCAGATAAGCTGCTTGTTTTTAACCTAAATGTATGTTTGGCTATATCACCATTAAATCTTTCTCAAGCTTTTTACTTAACATCACATCCTCCGTTTTTTTATATGGTACAACTGAGCACCACAGCTGAAAGAGACCGGTGTCCATTGGCCTAGCTAAAGGCCCAAAGCGCTTTAAGGCAAAAAAAAAGTAGAAATTTTTGCCACCCCTTCTGGTACGTGTGTCTTCAGTATTATACTGTTTGATTCTTCAGAGAACCTGCACATATTGCACTAGAAGGCGCTGTTTGTTATTTATTATTGTTCACATTATATACAGGCCCGGCGCTACCCGCTCAGCAAAGGGATGCAGTGCAGGTAGGCGCCGGGCAGGAGAGGCGCCTTCACTGCTCTGCATCCCTGCTGAAGCGCCGTCCTGTCCTCCCTGCTGCTGGCTGCTGCGCCTGCCCTGTCACACTGACAGGCAGCCGCAGCAGCATGACTCCTTCTCCTCTCTCCCCTGTGACAGTGAGAGGAGAGGAGTGTCAGTTTGCGTTCTGACGAAAGGGGACGGAGCTACACGGACCAAGGGGCGGAGCTACACGGACCAAGGGGGCGGAGCTACACAGACCAGGCTAGCAGACTGGAAGATCTGGCCAGCAAGATTGTGGTAAGGGGATGCAGAAAGAGTGTGAGAGAGAAAGTGTGTGTGTGTGTATATGTATGTGTGTGTTTGTATTTAAAAAGGGGACGTTGTCGGCCTTAATGTGTAAAAAGGGGACGATGTCCGCCGTAATGTGTAAAAAGGGCACGCTGTCTGCCGTAATGTGTAAAAAAGGGGACGCTGTCTGCCGTAATGTGTAAAAAGGGGGACGCTGTCCGCCCTAATGTGTAAAAAGAGGACGCTGTCCGCCGTAATGTGTAAAAAGGGCATGCTGCCTGCCGTAATGTGTAAAAAGGGGGACGCTGGCTGCCGTAATGCGTAAAAAGGGGACGCTGTCTGCCGTAATTTGTAAAAAGGGGGACGCTGTCTGCTGTAATGTGTAAAAAGGGCACGCTGTCTGCCGTAATGTGTAAAAAGGGGAACGCTATCTGCCGTAATGTGTAAAAAAGGGGATGCTGTCTGCCGTAATGTGAAAAAAAGGGGGACGCTGTCTGCCGTAATGTGTAAAAAGGGGAGTCTGTTGGCCATAATGTGTAAAAGGGGCTCTACCTGGTGTAATGGCACTACTGTGCGGCGTAGTTTGAATAATGGAGACTACTATAATATGTAATATGAATTGGTATTATTTTGTGGCCACACCCCTTCCCTAGGAAGCCACGCCCCTATATTTTTTGCTCGCGCCTGCGGCGCGCACTGCCCCTATTTTACATACAGGGGGGGGCGATGCCCTCTCTTGTACACAGTGGTAAAATGTCTAGTTACGGCACTGTCTGTGTGCAGAACCGTAACTAGCGCTGCACAGAGTGTTTGTGGGCAGAGAGTTCACCTCCATAGGCTTGCACGGATCTCCTGCAGCTCAGGGGCCCAAGAGGCCTGTCGAAGTCAAACATAAAAAGAACATACAAACTACACACATTATGAATCGCTATACTTGCAAATACGCGCAGCGAGCACAGCAATATATGGTAACACACGCATTTACACGGGCATGCCTCAGAGATGCATTCGACACTTATTTCATGCAGTACATAATTATAATAATATCAAGCGCCAGACATCATGATGATTTAAAATTATATAATGAAGTAATGTCATGTATGTGTATTATTTGAACGAAGCAAGGTAGTCATATTTACTATTAAAGCAACCAGATTAATGTGTAGATTCATTTGATACTTGTTATTAAGTTGTAGGACATTGCAACAAATAATTATGATTAAATGTATAAAAGCTAAAATCACTTTTATTAGAACAGTAGATATTCCAAACAGGTAGTGGACAGGAAACTCAGGCCAGCCCCTCAGACGTCCCCAAGGCTGAACCTCCTCAGCACACGAACAAACCAGTGACTCATCATGAATGAGAACGTTCCTTCCCCCAAACTAGATAACACATTGCTGATCACACAGGAAGCCAGTTGCTGTTTTGTACCAGAGGATGATGGAGTTGCTTTTAGACCAGATCCTGCATGATTTTACAGAGAGAGAGAGAGAGAGAGAGAGAGATATAAGATGCCTTGAGGGAATGGTATTGTATGCTGGCCTGTAACTGTAACTGTATGTATTTTGTATTAACTGATTACTGTGCTATTGTATCCATGTAACTATAGGTATACTGTATATTGTAATATATTTTGAATCCATATCCTTTTAATAACAAATATATATACATCAATGAGCTTTGGAACTCAGATAATGTGTGGGTGTATTGTTTTCTCTTATGGGATGCAGTGTTTTGCTATGTATAGTGCACATTCATGGCACATGGTAATAAGAGGTGCAGGCGTTTAAAATATATATTTGAGTGGGCATTTTAAATATTTGTGAGAAAGCAATTTGGCATTCACAGGCCATGGTAACCCCGCGGCCCTGCATGTAAAGTATGGGAGGGCCCAAATTTATATTTTGCAGGAGGGCGCCGAACACCCTAGCACCGGATTTGTCCCCGGCATATTCAGTAAGAAGTATTAGCAGCTAATGATGCATGTGCCATGGTGCATATAAACAGAAGCACACAGATATTTCAGGATTCCAACTTTGTATTTTCTTCAGTTATCTTGTAAGGGTGGTGCTATAAGAGTTACAACTGGGTAAGTAAGATTGGGGATGGTCATCAATTAATATGTCCTATTTCCATATAATTAATAATTAAATAAAGTACAGAGGTTGTTTTTTTTAACAGTTTAGTGATTGGTGCACTCTTGAGTACACATAATTTAACAGCTACAAATAAAACTGACTTATAACAAAGGCTTGTTTAAGCACAGTTGCTGGCAGGATGGCTTAATATTGGCACTTACTTGTTTGGCAGGAAAATTAATGACATGATTAGAAAGATTACATTTTATTTTGATTGGAATATTTTCCTAAAAATCTGCTTGGCAAATGACCGCTGTCAGTCTGTGGGTGTGTTGCCATTTGCTCACCTCAATAATAGGTGATCCAAGCTCTAAACAGCCATACAGTATATGCAAAAATTACCATCCATGTGTTGTTAAAAAGTGAATGCTTCCTGTCACCTGACATTTGTGCTGATCCATTGGTTGATTAAATGACAAAATTATTAATATTTTTAATTTGATTAGCTATTAGTAAAACACTGAATGCTCATTGATAACCCTGGGGACATCTTAGTGTGGCCATGTTTGGCCCTAGAGATATCAATTCTGCCTGCATTACTTCTTATGATCTTCTCTCCAACTAAACATGGTTTCCAACGGGATGTAGTTATGTGACCGGTCACATTACCTCCCCCTACATCCCGCCCCTCCACAGTCCCGGTGGTTGGCATGCCAACCAACAGGCACCATTCCCACTCGTGGGGAGCGCAGCGAACCCGCAAGGGGCTTGTTGTGCTCCCCCCGCCGGCATTCTGCGGTCGGGATTCCAGCGTCGGGATGCTGACGGCCGGGATCCCGGGCTCCGGTAAAACTATACACACCCTTTCCAACAATGCCTGTACCTTGCTTGGGATCATTGCTTCTCCAGTGGCACAAATTATTGCACCACTACTACCAACAAGCTGCACCCATTCCATAATTAGGATTAGAGGTGGCCATTTAATGGGCAAATGGAGTCAGATTCCCATCCCCCTGTCCCATCCCGTCCAAATGCCAAGATATGGCCCCGAGAGAAGCCTAGGTAGTTTGTACTCTATCAATGTTTCTCTGTTTAGTGCACTTGCAGCATTAATATACATACACAGGTGCATTTCCGTACTGTGTGTTGGTTAGCATGTCTTGCTAAAGGTCCATGGGGGAAATGTAATATCCGGTGAGTGTGATCGATGGTTTAAAGTAGCAGTCGTTTTAAATGATTTACACTTTAAAACATCGGACAGACTCGCCGGAATCTCAACAATGCCAGCATGTTGCAGGCTTTTACATTTCTCAGTCATATACAGTGCATCCGGAAAGTATTCACAGAGATTTTTGCAAATTTATTAAAAATGAAAAACTAATAAATCACATGTACATAAGTATTCACAGCCTTTGCTCAATACTTTTGAATATGAATGCTTTTGAATATGATGCCACAAGCTTGGCACACCTATCTTTTGGCAGTTTCGCCCATTTCTCTTTGCAGCACCTCTCAAGCTCAATCAGGTTGGATGGGAAGCGTCGGTGCACAGCCATTTTCAGATCTCTCCAGAGATGTTCAATCAGATTCACATCTGGGCCCTGGCTGGGCCACTCAAGGACATTCACAGAGTTGTTCTGAATCCACTCCTTTGACATCTTGGCTGTGTGCTTAGGGTTGTTTTCTTGCTGAAAGATGAACTGTCGCCCCAGTCTGAGGTCAAGAGCGCTCTGGAGCAGGTTTTCATCCAGGATGTCTCTGTACATTGCTGCATTCTTCTTTCCCTCTATCTTGACTAGTTGACACCACCATGCTTCACTGTAGGGATGGTATTGACCTGGTGATGAGCGGTGCCTGGTTTTCTCGAAACATGATGCCTGGCATTCACACCAAAGAGTTCAATCTTTGTCTCATCAGACCAAATAATTTTGTTTCTCATGGTCTGAGAGTCCTTCAGATGCATTTTGGCAAACTCCAGGTGGCCTGCCATGTGCTTTTTACTAAGGAGTGGCTTCCGTCTGGCCACTGTACCATACAGGCCTGATTGGTGGATTGCTGCAGAGATGGTTGTCCTTCTGGAAGGTTCTCCTCTCTCCACAGAGGAATGCTGTAGCTCTGACAGAGTGACCTTCGGGTTCTTGATCACCTCCCTGGCTAGGGCCCTTCTCCCCCGATCGCTCAGTTTAGGTGGTTTGCCATCTCTAGGAAGGTGGTTCAGAACTTCTTCCATTTACGGATGATGGAGGCCACTGTGCTCATTGAGACCTTCAAAGCAGCAGATATTTTTCTGTACCCTTCCCCAGATTTGTGCCTCGAGACATTCCTGTCTCGGAGGTCTACAGACAATTCCTTTGACTTCATGCTTGGTTTGTGCTCAGACATGCACTGTCAAGTGTGGGACCTTATATAGACAGGTGTGCGCCTTTCCAAATCATGTCCAATCAACTGAATTTACCACAGGTGGACTCCAATTAAGCTGTCGGAACATCTCAAGGATGATCAGTGGAAACAGGATGCACCTGAGTTCAGTTTTGAGCTTAATGGCACAGGCTGTGAATACTTATGTACATGTGATTTCTTAGCTTTTTATTTTTAATAAATTTGTAAAAATCTTAAAAAAACTTTTTCACATTGTCATTATGGGACATTGTTTGTAGAATTTTGAGGGGAAAAAATTAATGTATTCCTTTTTGGAATAAGGCTGAAACATAACAAAATGTGGAAAAAGTGAAGCGCTCTGAATACTTTCCAGGTGCACTGTAGATGTTTCACTGGCACAGCACTGGGCAGCAGGTGGCACCAAAATGAAATATATTCCGGAAATGGCGGGTCTAACAGCTGATGAGCTCTTTAGGTTGCTCTGCAGCTATGTGCATATCATAGAAACTGCCCACTCATCATAAATACATATAAGAAAACCTACAGCGCCTGTGGAAAGACAGATATTTTGGCATCTTTCGGCCCCCTCTATTAATTACTCTTGACACCGTGGAGAAACATCTCATATAAATCAGTAATGTGCTCTGATGAGAAACTACACGGTTGGAAGACCATGTAATTTCTCCCCAATTAATTAAAGTTCACAGAGTGTTTTCAACAGCCAGATGCCACTGTCTGGCTGCAATAACACTGCTGTCAAGAGTAAAAAATTAAGATCCAAGGCACAAGAAAGGCAGTTAAAAAAAGAAACCAGATGCCAGGTTATTTCTGATGGTGTTCCATACATCTCTGTTCAGCAGCAGGAGTGTTTAACGTGATTCTGCTCCGACATTAGGTAGCAAATATGGGACTTCCCCAAATGTGTAGTATGCATTTTAATGACATACTTACCCTCAGAATTTGTTAGACTCATGTTAATTTCTTTTGCATATATTAAACCTCTATAGTTACATAGTTTCTCCAATTTCCAGCCACAGGGCTGTCAAGTTTGTGACAAATATACGTTAATGTTTGTAGTATACCTAAGCTTATTTACAGTATAGTGTCAAGTTTTTTTATTATTCACTTTTATATAGCAGCAACACATTTGACAACACTGCTTAGAGACCTAGAGCCAGTTTTGTCACCGTATGTACATAAACATACGCACCTCAGGGTCAGTTTAGTAAGAAGCCAATAAAGCTACCAGCGTGTTTTTCTACCAGGTAGCACTCTGGTCGAACCTAAGGCTTATTAGATGTTGTACTTTGGTATACTGACAATTTTGGTTAGAATTGGACTGTTAATGAGAGCTTATGTTTTACACGAGGCAAAGAATTACAAACAAAATATATACAGATGGACCAATTTGCCTGTGGTTAAGAACAGTGCTATCTACTTTTGTTCAGTGAGTGGCATATTGGAAATAATATTCTCCTTTATAAATATAATAAGAATAGCAATAATTAATGTAAAAAATATTACATGTCTGGATGCACCATGGAGTTCCACTTGTCATATAAGGTTCCAACAAAGCTATTGTTTCACTTGCCTACTGACCCTACTAAGTCTAGACCCTCAAGTCAGGCGTGCCTCTTACTTTTTGGTTTATCCCAATCCCACTTAATACTACCTCCGCTGATGTTCCATGGCTTCATTTTGTAATCTTTCCCACTTCTGCTAGTTCTTTTTGTCTTAACATCTCACCTAGTTTGTTAGCTTTCAAAAGCACCTCAACCCTTTGTCTCACGTATGTTCTGGTCTTATCTGCATTATAAGTTTTTATTTTCTTATTCTTTTTTTCTTTTTGCATGATTTGCTTCTTGTTTTTGTATATGTATATGTTTTATATATTTTTAGTATTTGTTTGTATCTTACCTGCGGCACCCAATGTACAACATTGCAGTGGCCATCTGTGTTAGGTTGTATTTCCAGGCCGTGGGGTACATTTGATTAGCACAGGCTGCACTTACCGCAGATTTTTGTTAGCACCCTCCTGAGGTGCGGTCAGATACAGTATCTGTGGTGAGTAGGGCAGTAGAGAGCCTGGCTGGGCCCAGGTACTTTTCAGGGTGCATGTCCTAATCACAGGAGGCGTGTCCACGCACCCTTGGAAAAAAAACACAGAAAAAATTGTACTTTAATCACCTTCTTGGTCATACTGCAGCCCAGTACACAGCAGCATGTACTGGACTGAGGAGAAGAGCTGCAGCTGCTGCTGTCAGGTCAGGTGGGGGGGGGGTGGGGGCACCTGGGCCCCCATTAGACCCTCCTGCAGACCTGGGCTTAACCTGGAATCTGTGGGTTAACGCGCAAGCAGATGGGCTTATAATTGAATAGCTCGGAATAGGTCTGAGGCAATAAGCCTATGTTAAGCACCACAGCTATTTGAATCTGTCCCTTTCTATAATACAGATATCATGAATATTAAATTTCCTCTGAAGTATTCTTTTCTGGGAAATATATGTATATGTCTGCTGTAAATACTGTACATATAATATGCAAGTTTTAATAAATATTGGAGTCTAATTATATATATTAGATCTAAACTGTTGTAAATAATATCTGTAAATGGAGAGTTCTGATTCAGTTTTCGTTATGAAAATGTATGTAATTTATTACAGGGAATAACATCTCTTACTCAAATTATTTTGCATACTATTAGTCACAGGGGAGTTCTGTTACCATTGTATACAGTAGGAGTTACATTTTTCCATATTTTCATCTCTATTAAGGAAAATGACTGAAATAGTAATGTGTATCTGTGGTCGAGTAAAAGCTATCAAAAAGTACTTACCACTTTATACAGGTTGAGTATCCCATATCCAAATATCCGAAATACGGAATATTCCGAAATACGGACTTTTTTGAGCGAGAGTGAGATAGTGAAACTTTTGTTTTTTGATGGCTCAATGTACACAAACTTTGTTTAATACACACAGTTATTAAAAATATTGTATTAAATGACCTTCAGACTGTGTATATAAGGTGTATATGAAACATAAATGAATTGTGTGAATGTAGACACAATTTGTTTAATGCACAAAGTTATAAAAAATATTGGCTAAAATTACCTTCAGGCTGTGTGTATAAGGTGTATATGAAACATAAATGCATTCTGTGCTTAGATTTAGGTCCCATTGCCATGATATCTCATTGTGGTATGCAATTATTCCAAAATACGGAAAAATCCCATATCCAAAATACCTCTGGTCCCAAGCATTTTGGATAAGGGATACTCAACCTGTATATCAGTGGGAACCTAGGACATAGCTGTACAGGTACTCCTACTCCTGAGATCTGATCTTTGGCTGAGTGGGAAATTCCCCTACACTGCAGTGTATATGGGAATACTGACAGGGGAAAGAGCAATAAGAAATACACTAGTAAAATCACTTCATCAACAACATGGCTTTATGCATACTAATAGTATTGTATGAGTCTTTTGGGTCTTATTTGATGTAAAGTTAAGTCTAGGTACTGTAAGAGCAACTTCTATACTACTAATATGAAGAATATCACTAGAATTCAAGTTGGATCCCTGATTATAATGTCTACTTGTTGCAACTTCATGTTCTGATACATGCTTGCAGCCTCCATGAGTAAGAACTACAAGTTCACAAAAGTATTTGACTCTTGAAATTAATATAAGTTCCATTCAGGGGCAGAATACAAAGTCGTCAGGTCCCAGGTTCATCTATTCTAGCTAAGACAAACCAACTATTATTATCAAGCCCAATGCCGCAGCAATGTGACCAAACACTACTAAGCGGCAGGCCAATGTTCATTTGTGGTGGGGAAAGGCTAACACAGGAACAGCTTCCTAGTGTCCCCCCTAACACTCATTTAAATATCTTGTCCCATAATACACAAGCTGACATTCAGCAGCATGTTCCCGTCTCTTTTAGAGATATGGATCACAGGTTTGATCCTAATTAGGTCGACAGTCATTGGGTCAACCTTTATTGGTCCACATCATAAACCGGTCGACATGTGGAAGGTCGACGTGGTTAAAAGGTTGACACTGGAAAAGGTCAACAGGGACAAAAGGTCGACACTGGAAAAGGTTGACATGACAAATAGTCAACAAAGAAAGAGGTTGATACAATTTCCCCCCCAATTTGTTTTGTGTCTTTTCTCTGACCTAAGTGGATGCTGGGACTCCGTAAGGACCATGGGGAATAGCGGCTCCGCAGGAGACTGGGCACAACTAAAGAAAGCTTTAGGACTACCTGGTGTGCACTGGCTCCTCCCACCATGACCCCCCTCCAGACCTCAGTTAGAATCTTGTGCCCGGCTGAGCTGGATGCACACTAGGGGCTCTCCTGAGCTCCTAGAAAGTAAGTATATTTTAGGTTTTTTATTTTACAGTGAGATCTGCTGGCAACAGACTCACTGCTACGAGGGACTAAGGGGAGAAGAAGCGAACCTACCTGACTGGAGATAGTTTGGGCTTCTTAGGCTACTGGACACCATTAGCTCCAGAGGGATCGAACACAGGACCCGACCTCGATCGTTCGGTCCCGGAGCCGCGCCGCCGTCCCCCTTACAGAGCCAGAAGCAAGAAGTGGTCCGGAAAATCGGCGGCAGAAGACCTCGGTCTTCAACAAGGTAGCGCACAGCACTGCAGCTGTGCGCCATTGCTCCTCATGCACACCTCACACTCCGGTCACTGATGGGTGCAGGGCGCTGGGGGGGGGCGCCCTGAGCAGCAATATAAACACCTTGGCTGGCAAATCATCACAATATATAGTCCCAGGGCTATATATGTGATAAATTACCCCTGCCAGAATTCCTGAAAAAAGCGGGAGAAAAGTCAGCCGAAAAAGGGGCGGGGCTAACTCCCTCAGCATACTGGCGCCATTTTTTCTTCACAGTGCAGCTGGAAGACAGCTCCCCAGGCTCTCCCCTGTAGTTTTCAGGCTCAAAGGGTTAAAAAGAGAGGGGGGGGCACTAAATTTAGGCGCAATATGTGTATACAAGCAGCTATTGGGGGAAAAATCACTCAGTTATAGTGTTAATCCCTGCATTATATAGCGCTCTGGTGTGTGCTGGCATACTCTCTCTCTGTCTCCCCAAAGGACTTTGTGGGGTCCTGTCCTCAGTCAGAGCATTCCCTGTGTGTGTGTGCGGTGTGTCGGTACGGCTGTGTCGACATGTTGGATGAGGAAGGTTACGTGGAGGCGGAGCAGAGGCCGATAAATGGGATGTCGCCCCCTGTGGGGCCGACATCAGAGTGGATGGATAGGTGGAAGGTATTAACCGACAATGTCAACTCCTTACATAAAAGGCTGGATGACGTAACAGCTGTGAGACAGCCGGCTTCTCAGCCCGCGCCTGCCCAGGCGTCTCAAAGGCCATCAGGGGCTCAAAAAACGCCCGTTACCTCAGATGGCAGACACAGATGTCGACACGGAGTCTGACTCCAGTGTCGACGAGATTGAGACATATACACAATCCACTAGGAACATCCGTTGCATGATCTCGGCAATGAAAAATGTGTTACACATTTCTGACATGAACCCAAGTACCACATAAAAGGGGTTTTATGTTTGGGAAGAAAAAGCAGCCAGTGTTTTGTTCCCCCATCAGATGAGTGAATGAAGTGTGTAAAGAAGCGTGGGTTCCCCCGATAAGAAACTGGTAATTTCTAAAAAGTTACTGATGGCGTACCCTTTCCCGCCAGAGGATAGGTCACGTTGGGAGATATCCCCTAGGGTGGATAAGGCGCTCACACGTTTGTCAAACAAGGTGGCACTGCCGTCTTAGGATACGGCCACTTTGAAGGAGCCTGCTGATAAAAAGCAGGAGGCTATCCTGAAGTCTGTATATACACACTCAGGTACTATACTGAGACCTGCAATTGCCTCAGCATGAATAGTGCTGCTGCAGCGTGGTCTGATACCCTGTCAATATTAATACCCTAGACAGAGATAATATTTTGCTAACATAGAGCATATTAAAGACGTCGTCTTATATATGAGGGATGCACAGAGGGATATTTGCCGGCTGGCATCCAGAATTAAGGCAATGTCCATTCTGCCAGGAGGGTATTAGAGACCCGGCAGTGGACAGGTGATGCTGACTTTAAAAGGCACATGGAGATTCTGCCTTATAAGGGTGAGGAATTGTTTGGGGATGGTCTCTGGGACCTCGTATCCACAGCAACAGCTGGGAAGAAATTTTTTTACCTCAGGTTTCCTCACAGCCTAAGAAAGCACCGTATTTTCAGGTACAGTCCTTTCGGCTTCAGAAAAGCAAGCGGGTCAAAGGCGCTTCCTTTCTGCACAGAGACAAGGGAAGAAGGAAAAAGCTGCACCAGACAGCCAGTTCCCAGGATCAAAAATCTTCCCCCGCTTCCTCTGAGTCCACCGCATGATGCTGGGGCTCCACAGGTGGAGACAGGTGCGGTGGGGGCGCGTCTCGGGAACTTCAGGGACCAGGGGGCTTGCCCACGGGTGGATCCCTAGGTTCTGCAAGTAGTATCACAGGGATACAAGCTGGAGTTCGAGGCGACTCCCCCTCGCCGTTACCTCACATCAGCCTTGCCTGCTGCCCTCGGAGAAAGTTAGGTAGTACTGGCGGCAATTCACAAGCTGTACTTCCAGCAGGTGAAATCAAGGTACCCCTCCTTCAACAAGGCCGGGGTTACTATTCCAAAATGTTTGTGGTACCGAAACTAGACGGTTCGGTGAGACCCATTCTAAAATTGAACTCCTTGAACACTTATATACGAAGGTTCAAGTTCAAAATGGAATCGCTCAGGGCGATTATTACAAGCCTGGAGTCATGGTATCACTGGACATCAAGGATGCTTGCCTGCATGTCCCTATTTACCCTCCTCACCAGGAATACCTCAAAATTGTGGTACAGGTTTGTCAATACCAATTCCAGACGTTGCCGTTGGTCTGTCCCCGGCACCGAGGGTATTTACCAAGGTAATGGCCCAAATAATTATCCCGTACTTGGACGATCTCCTTATAAAGGCGAGGTCCAGGGAGCAGTTGTTCGTCGGAGTAGCACTATCTCGGGAAGTGCTACAACAGCACGGCTGGATTCTGAATATTCCAAAGTCGCAGCTGGTTCCTACGACGCGTCTACTGTTCCTGGGTATGGTTCTGGACACAGAACAAGAAAAAAGGGTTTCTCCCGGAGGAGAAGTCCAAGGAGTTGTCGTCTCTAGACAGAGACCTCCTAATACAAATACAGACGCGAGCCCTGGGAAAGATGGTAGCTTCTTACAAAGAAATTCCATTCGGCAGGTTCCATGCAAGGATCTTCCAGTGGGATCTGTTGGACAAGTGGTCCGGGTCGCATCTTCAGATGCATCGGCGGATAACCCTGTCTCCAAGGGCCAGGGTGTCGCTGTTGTGGTGGCTGCAGAGTGCTCATCTTCTAGAGGGCCGCAGATTCGGCATACAGGACTGGGTCCTGGTGACCACGGATGCCAGCCTTCGAGGCTGGGGGGCAGTCACACAGGGAAGAAACTTCCAAGGACTATGGACAAGTCAGGAGACTTCCCTACACATAAATATTCTGGAACTAAGGGCCATTTACAATGCCCTAAGTCAAGGCTAGACCCTGCTTCAACACCGGCCGGTGCTGATCCAGTCAGACAACATCACGACGGTCGCTCATGTAAACCGACAGGGCGGCACAAGAAGCAGGATGGCGATGGCAGAAGCCACAGGGATTCTCCGATGGGCGGAAAATCATGTGTTAGCACTGTCAGCAGTGTTCATTCCCGGAGTGGACAACTGGGAAGCAGACTTTCTCAGCAGACACGACCTCCACCCGGGAGAGTGGGGACTTCATCCAGAAGTCTTCCAAATGATTGTACACCGTTGGGAAAGGCCACAGGTGGACATGATGGCGTCCCGCCTCAACAAAAAGCTAAAAAGATATTGCGCCAGGTCAAGGGACCCTCAGGCGATAGCTGTGGACGCTCTGGTAACACCGTGGGTGTACCAGTCGGTGTATGTGTTCCCTTCTCTGCCTCTCATACCCAGGGTAATGAGAATAATAAGAAGGAGAGGAGTAAGAACTATACTCATTGTTCCGGATTGGCCAAGAAGAGCTTGGTACCCAGAACTCCAAGAAATGATCTCAGAGGACCCATGGCCTGTGCCGCTCAGACAGGACCTGCTGCTGCGTTTGACGGCATGGCGGTTGAATGCCGGATCCTGAAGGAAAAGGGCATTCCGGAGGAAGTATCCCTACGCTAATTAAAGCTAGGAAAGAAGTGAGCGCAAACCATTATCACCGCATATGGCGGAAATATGTTGCGTGCTGTGAGGCCAGGAAGGCCCCAACGGAGGAATTTCAGCTAGGTCGATTTCTGCACTTCCTACAGTCAGGGGTGACTATGGGCCTAAAATTGGGTTCCATTAAGGTCCAGATTTCGGCTCTATCGATTTTCTTCCAAAATAGAACTGGCTTCACTGCCTGAAGTTCAGACTTTTGTTAAGGGGGTGCTGCATAGTCAGCCCCCGTTTGTGCCTCCAGTGGCACCGTGGGATCTCAACGTGGTGTTGGATTTCCTGAAGTCGCATTGGGTTGAGCCACTTAAATCCGTGGCGCTAAAATACCTCACGTGGAAAGTGGTCATGCTGTTGGCCTTGGCGTCGGCCAGGCGTGTATCAGAATTGGCGGCTTTATCATGCAAAAGCCCTTATCTGATTTTTTTATATGGATAGGGCGGAATTGAGGACTCGTTCCCAATTCCTTCCTAAGGTGGTATCAGTGTTTCATGTGAACCAACCTATTGTGGTGCCTGCGGCTACTTGGGACTTGGAGGATTCCAAGTTACTGGACGTAGTCAGGGCCCTAAAAAATATATGTTTCCAGGCGGCTGGAGTCAGGAAAACTGACTCGCTATTTATCCTATATGCACCCAACAAGCTGGGTGCTCCTGCTTCTAAGCAGACTATTGCTCGCTGGATCTGTAGCACGATTCAACTTGCACATTCTGCGGCTGGACTGCCGCACCCAAAATCTGTAAAAGCCCATTCCACGAGGAAAGGGGCTCTTCTTGGGCGGCTGCCCGAGGGGTCTCGGCTTTACAATTTTGCCGAGCTGTTACTTGGTCGGGTTCAAACACTTTTGCAAGAGTCTACAAGTTTGATACCCTGGCTGAGGAGGACCTAGAGTTTGCTCATTCGGTGCTGCAGAGTCATCCGCACTCTCCCGCCCGTTTGGGAGCTTTGGTATAATCCCCATGGTCCTTACGGAGTCCCAGCATCCACTTAGGACGTCAAAGAAAATAAGATTTTACTCACCGGTAAATCTATTTCTCATAGTCCGTAGTGGATGCTGGGCGCCCAACCCAAGTGCGGATTGTCTGCAATACTTGTATATAGTTATTGCCTAACTAAAGGGTTATTGTTGAGCCATCTGTTGAGAGGCTCAGTTATATTTCATACTGTTAACTGGGTATAGTATCACGAGTTATATGGTGTGATTGGTGTGGCTGGTATGAGTCTTACCCGGGATTCAAAATCCTTCCTTATTGTGTCAGCTCTTCCGGGCACAGTATCCTAACTGAGGTCTGGAGGGGGGTCATGGTGGGAGGAGCCAGTGCACACCAGGTAGTCCTAAAGCTTTCTTTAGTTGTGCCCAGTCTCCTGCGGAGCCGCTATTCCCCATGGTCCTTACGGATTCCCAGCATCCACTACGGACTACGAGAAATAGATTTACCGGTGAGTAAAATCTTATTTATTCACCGTCAGAGCACGTGGAACCCCAATTGGTGTTCCGTGTCTCCTTGCATGGCTCGCTCCGCTAGCACTGTGCTCGGCACAGGTTACTATTACCAGTCGTAGTCCACGTGGATGGTTAAGTAAGAAAAAGTTAAACAAAATGAAAAAAAAAATCCCCCAAAATGGTGTCGACCATATGTGTGTTGACCATTTGCTCCTGTCGACTTGTTGAACCTGTCGACCTTAAGCACTGTTGACCTTTTACATGTCGACCTAATACATTTCAATCATTAGTGATCAACCTATTGACTATCGACCTGTCATCCAAATACCCTCTTTTAGTCAGATGCAGCTAAATTTGCATTGCGCCCTCTGCTACCATCTTGGTGCAATAAACCAATTATTTATCGTATTACCAAGCCCAATGCTGCAGAAATGTGCCCAAACACTACTAAAGCGGCAGGCCAATTTTTCATCTTTGTAAAAGGAAGTTAAAAAATTCTGCTGCCTAATCCCAATCCTATCGGTACTTTACATACATCTGTGTCTACTCGTACTCACAACTTTTCCTATTGATGCCAGAGCATTGCAAAAGAACAAAAACACAAAACATTTTTTTTTTTTTTGCTGTGATGTATTTATCATGCTTTTTAAATGTAGTATAGTTATAGTTTTTCATGGCATTTGATGTTGCGTATACTGCCAAGAACAATGTAAATACTACTCATATGTCCAATGAGATGTAAAATCTGTCTGAGCTTTTTCTTTCATATAAAGTTGTTACATTCCTCTTGTTTTCCCGTGATATATCTCATCCTATAAACTTCTCTGGTTGTAGTCATTTTGTTCCAAATTTTCCTACAAATAAGTCTCAAAAATATTTCTTCCAAGAAAGTAAAGTGTAAATCTTCAGAGCAGGAAAGGAAACCTGAGTATACTGGAACTTGGTATGGTATATGTTATAAAGAAAAAAATATGTAGATTGTAGATGTTAGCCAAGCAATATGTATAAGTTCAAGGAGCTTTTTTGGACATGACAAAGGAATTTATTGTACTAGTATGTTAAAGGTTTTTGCCACAAAAAGTAAAAAATGAACTACAGTGGCTATAAAAAGTATTCTCTCCCTTTGGGCCTTTCCACATCATAGAACCAAAATGGATTTATTTTTGTAATTACAATTGCTATTATAGTCAAACTAAAATAAAAAATAACTAAATGACTCTGAAGCTTAGGTTTAATTACAAATTAAAAACTGAGAAAAGGGTCAATACTTTTTATTGCCACTGTATGATCAGTTTGATAAACAAAATAAAATGGTCATATTCCTCTTTCAGCTACCTCAACTATCTATTTAAATACCTGTGCCTCTTGACCTGTGCCTCGATTTTCCGTGAACATCACTAAGCGCCTGATTCAGAGATGTATGCAATGCCAATATTTACGCATTCGGACAATTATCGTACAACTGCGCATGCGTCACAATCACACTGCGCACTCGCCAAGGTACCTTAGCGATATCGCTCGCAGTAAGGATTGTATTGTGATTGACAGTCAGGGAACATTTGACGGTAACAGGGAGTGGCAGCAAAAACAGGCGCGTCTTGACTGTTTTGGGGCGTCTCAGCCTACATCTGCGATCTTGTATGTAGAAATCATGGCGCTAGTGCAGTGGTTCCCAAACTGTGTGCCTAGGACACTTGCAGGGGTGCCTTGGATTGGTGGTCCAGGACCAATTCAAATTATTTATGATTAATGTAATAGTCAACACCAGTGCTGGTGGCTGTCAATCATAGAATATGTGGACAAACAGAAGCAAATCTTGTCCTCACCACACAACTGACCCTAAGGGTGATATATAAACAATATTTACTTACTTTAATATTTCTTTCTAAATTTCTCAGTAAGAAACTTTTGGCCTAGTGGTGCTGCAAAAAAAAATTCTGATACTCTAGGGCGCCGTGATTAAAAAAAGTTTGGGAACCACTGCGCTAGTGTCTCAGTTCCCATGGCCATACTGAATGACCATATGGCTACTCCAGGAGTCGATTATGGAAGAATCTGCGACTGACACAGCGTATATATATGTAAATGATGAGAATCGCGAATCCGCCACTGGGCGTCTCAATTAATGTCTAGGTGGCGGCAGCAGCATTAGCATATTTTCGCACATTAACTGCGTACAGGATTGCAGCTGCAAATGCATTAGTGAAATTTCTGAATGAGGCCTACTAAGTAAAAGAAAGTGGTAGTGTGAACTACAGTGGTTTCATCTCAGCTCTTCCGTCATTCTCCAAGTATACTGTACATAGAGATTCCTGTTAACAAAGCTCAAAATACACCTCTCTGTTCTAGCTTCCACACAGCAAGGTGCATGGAGAACAACATGATCGCCAAGAGTCATTTGGAAGGGAAACTGTGTGTGTTATACATACCTTACAGGACATCCTACATTAAAATTATGAGGGTGTGGTATAGTTTGTCAACATTCATCATGTGTACATGAGTGTTGACATGCTCACAATGAAATGTTGACATAATGTCCCTGATGGTGCAGCGGTACAGCGGGTCTGGCAGCACAATGTCCTCCAGGTCTAGCAGTCATATGATGATGACTTTTAGCGGATCCAGCAACACTTCCAGCTTCCACAACACATACATGCATGCCGCAATGTTAACCAATTGAGCTGCACAGAGTCTTGACTGTATTGGGCGTTCTGGTGCCTTGGAGGTGGCTGTGCAGATACACAGAGCTATTCCTTCCTACGGGTGTGTTATTGGAGTGTCGTAGGAGTAGTTTTGCTTATTTGTGTACAGTTAAGGTCATACTCTGATGGAGATTCTGCACCTAGCATGCAGCTGGTGTATGTCCTGATGATGCATCCGATGCTTGTGACTGCAGCAGCTCAAAATGGGCGTTCAAGCCATTCAGGTGCGTGGCTGTATACCAGAGTAGAGCTGATACTAGCATTAGCATTATTAAGACATTAATATGGTGGCAGAAATGTCCGTATCGTCCCAGTGTATAGTCAACATTTGTAAGATATAAACAGAGGCATATACGTATTTATCCTTATTGGAGGTTTGCAAGCGTCTGTTTACATTTCTTCTGTTGCCATGAATCAGTGTTTTTTGGGTCAACAGTATATAGCAAAAAACTACCTGTTTACCATTGCCAACCAGCTTCTAGAAAGCTACATTTTGAAAGACCTTTCAGCCCACTCCGAAATATAGGATGAGCTTTTTCCACTGTGCATTATTTCAGTCATAAAAATAGGAGTTTTACCATAACATTTAATTATTAAAATTTTTATTTGTCTCTTCAAGACACCAACGTGAAGTTACTGTATGTGTAGATGTCAGGTTTTCTGTAACGATACTTTGAGTTTTGAGTATGACTTGTGTTTTTGTAGCCAATACAGTAGATCGATAGGATATTATTGTTAATAAACCTTTTATTTTTGGGAAATATTGATTGAGGTATTCTGTTCAGCTGTCTTTACAACTGCACGCTCAGGCAACAGAGTTATTTAATATCTTATGCTGTATAAATATACGAACGCCTGTAATTCTAGCCTGTGATCATTTATCACTGCCCCTGTACTGCGATTATCTGTCTACCTTGTCCGATGTGCTGTATTAGTGCTATAAATAATCCGGCGCGATCCTGTCTCATTTGTTCTATAGACAATCTTTGGCATTCTGTTATTTGTTGTAATTATCCTGTTTCCCCACTGATAGACGTGATTAAGTCTATTTAGGGCCGTGTAATGGGTTTTCTGGCTGGCTGAGTACAGGCTAATAAGAACTCCCTGCGTGTCTTTGCTGACAGCTGCCACGAATCCAGTCTATGCGCTTCTAGAACAACATTTCTTTGCCACTGTTTACACACATTGTCACTTTATGGCACGTTATGCAAAGACTATTGTTGGCTTGAATACTTAAACAACATGAGAAATACCAGAAACGTTAAAGTGGTGGCGCTCATCAAGATGCATTTACAGAGAACAGTGCAAATTAAGGGCTCATCTACTGTATTTATAAGTGTCCATTGTCTTTGAGGCAAAAATCCATTATGTCAATATGTCAACATGATGTTCAGCTATAAATGACAAATGGAAACATAGGAGACAGGATCCACTTTATATTTTAGTAGTTTTGCATAAGTTATCATACCTTTGGTTAGGTGGATGTTCAGATTAGATCAAAGTCATTTAATGATACTGGATTACAACATCACAATAAAATTTGGAGGCATTTAAGTTGGATGTATTTGAAAAAAGTTTACTTACATACGTAGTATGTTGAGTTCTATGCATTTACAGATCCAAGCGGCTCAAATACATGAGGACTGATGCAGGGCATTAACTAAGTGTGCGTGAGCGGTGCGGCCTTACAGGGCACAGGCTCTGGAGGCAGCACCATTACTGCCCTATGGCCTTTGCTTCTTTCTAATAGCCAGTATCGCTACTGCAGTGCTGCCCGGAACGTTCCTGGTGTGGGCGTCGGCTCTCCATCTGTGCAACACCAGGGGGTGTTCAGGAGCTCTGTTACACTACTAGACTGACGTACAAGCGTGGGTTCTTATTCCAAACAATAGTATAGAGATACACCTTGAGCCATGCTACTAAATGCAAAAGTTCCATTACCCTATTTGCACACAAGATGACGTAATACAATGGAGGTCATTCCGAGTTGATTGCTCACTAGCTAGTTTTAGCAGCCGTGCAAACGCTATGCCACCGCCCACTGGGAGTGTATTTTAGGTTAGCAGAAGTGCAAACGCATGTGCAGCCCAGCTCTGCAAAAAAAAAGTTTGTGCAGTTTCAGAGTAGCTCTGAACCTACTCAGTGCTTGCGATTACTTCAGCCTATTCGTGTCCGGATTTTACGTCATACACCCACCCAGCGAACGCCCAGCCACGCCTGCGTTTTTTCAGACACGCCTGCGTTTTTGCAAACACTCCCTGAAAATGGTCAGTTGACACCCAGAAACGCCCCCTTCCTGTCAATCTTCTTGCGGCCGTCAGTGTGACTGAAAACTTCACTAGAACCTGTGCACAACCACAACGGTCTTTGTACCCGTACGACACGCGTGCGCATTGCGGCCCATACGCATGCGCAGAAATGCCAATTTTTAGCCTGATCGCTGCGCTGCGAACAACGGCAGCTAGCAATCAACTCGGAATGACCCCCAATGTCACATACTGAAGAAAGAATGGTGTCTTGACAATTATTAATAACTGTGAAAATTGCATTTTCCATATAAAATGTAATACCTCCAGATCTGTTGTTTACCTTTTCAAAAAGAAATGTAAATAGAGTAACTAGTGCCGCTGATAGCCATCAGCATTGCAGATCGTTGCACCAGCCCACCAGTAGCCGCAAGAGATTCGAGTCACCTCCTAGAAGGCATATGGGAGTATGCTTTACTGTCCTTCACTGACGCTTTCCCTCCCGTTATACCACTCCTTCTATAAGGCGCTGCAAATCGAAGATACACATTTTTGTACACATGGCACAAAACATATTGCTGCATGTCTAACTCTGAATGATCCTCAGTATATTCATGCTGGAAGTTTTTCCTAGTTTTCCCAATGTGAAAGGTATTGGAATAGGTTTTTCTTATCATCTGCATGTCTCAAGTTTTTCCATTGATTAAGACTGTAAGGCAGGCTTTTTCAACCAGTGTGCCGTGGCACACTAGTGTGCCGCGACCAGTTGCAAGGTGTGCCGCGGAGCCAGAGCAGCTTCCTGCACCTTCAGAGTGAACTGTTGGCCTGGGCTCTTCTTAGAGGATCAGTCGTGCTCCGGCTGTGACCTACTGTATGCTTTGAAGACGCAGCGGTGTGATATCATAGGTCACGGCCGCCACGTCTCACCACCCAGCCAGCCAACCCGCCTTCATACACATCTTCCAGTTCCCGCCTGCATACACAGTTTTCTTTGCCTACTCACATCCACACCTGCCCAACTGAGCCCGCTGCTCAGTATTCGCAGCACTCCACTATGAACAACCCTCGCCACTGAGCAGTGCCGTTTCTAGCGGCGGGCGAGCCGTGCAACCGCACGGGGCGCCCGCCGCGGCACTTTGTGACTCCTTATCTCCTCTCCTCCCTCTTCCCGAGCGCTCCTGCTCGGGGGGCGGAGTTTCGCGGAATGACGCGTTTGCGTCGTGACGTCACAACGCAAACGCGTCATTCCGCGAAGCCCTGCCCCCGAGCAGCAGCGCTCGGGGAGAGGGAGGAGAGGAGATAAGCCTGGAAGGAGGAGGCAGCCGGCGCGAGGGACGTGAGTCGGCGGGACCCGAAGAGCGGGAAGATGTAAGTATTATCTCTATCTCTCTCTCTCTCTCTCTCTCTCCCCCTTCCTTCCCCCCCCCCCACTTGACACCTGCCTGACGCACTGTGTAAAATGGGGATACCTGCCTGCCGCACTGTGTAAAATGGGGATACCTGCCTGCCGCACTGTGTAAAATGGGGACACCTGCCTGCCGCACTGTCTAAAATGGGGATACCTGCCTGCCGCACTGTGTAAAATGGGGATACCTGCCTGCCGCACTGTGTAAAATGGGGATACCTGCCTGCCGCACTGTGTAAAATGGGGACACCTGCCTGCCGCACTGTGTAAAATGGGGATATCTGCCTGCCGTACTGTGTAAAATGGGGACACCTGCCTGCTGCACTGTGTAAAATGGGGATATCTGCCTGCGTACTGTGTAAAATGGGGGCACGTGCCTGCCGCGCTGTGTAAAATGGGGATACCTGCCTACCGCACTGTGTAAAATGGGGACACCTGCCTGCCGCACTGTGTAAAATGGGGGCACTTGCCTGCGTACTGTGTAAAATGGGGATATCTGCCTGCCGTACTGTGTAAAATGGGGATACCTGCCTGCCGCACTGTGTAAAATGGGGATACCTGCCTGCCGCACTGTGTAAAATGGGGACACCTGCCTGCCGCACTGTGTAAAATGGGGATACCTGCCTGCCGCACTGTGTAAAATGGGGATACCTGCCTGCCGTACTGTGTAAAATGGGGACACCTGCCTGCCGTACTGTGTAAAATGGGGACACCTGCCTGCTGCACTGTGTAAAATGGGGATATCTGCCTGCGTACTGTGTAAAATGGGGATATCTGCCTGCGTACTGTGTAAAATGGGGGCACGTGCCTGCCGCGCTGTGTAAAATGGGGATACCTGCCTGCGTACTGTGTAAAATGGGGATATCTGCCTGCCGTACTGTGTAAAATGGGGATACCTGCCTGCCGCACTGTGTAAAATGGGGATACCTGCCTTCCGCACTGTGTAAAATGGGGATACCTGCCTGCCGCACTGTGTAAAATGGGGATACCTGCCTGCTGCACTTTGTAAAATGGGGGCACCTGCCTGCGTACTGTGTAAAATGGGGATATCTGCCTGCCGCACTGTGTAAAATGGGGACACCTGCCTGCGTACTGTGTAAAATGGGGATATCTGCCTGCCGCACTGTGTAAAATGGGGACACCTGCCTGCCGCGCTGTGTAAAATGGGGACACCTGCCTGCCGCGCTGTGTAATATGGGGACACTTGCCTGCTGTAATGTGTAAAAAGGGGACTTTTTTATTTTTATTTTTTCCCCCCCTGTGGTGGGTGTGATGATATCAGACGAGGCCACGCCCACTTTAATGAGACCACGCCCATTTTAATCTGGCCACACACCCTTATCGAGAGGGCGCGCGCATGCTTTTTCTTATTATGCCTATATGGGGGGGGCATGCAATTTTTTTTTATAGCAATGGGGGGGGGGGCGCATTTTGAAATCTCGCACTGGGAGCCAAATTGTCTAGAAACGGCCCTGCCACTGAGGAACAGGAAGGAGGACAGATGACCGGTAGGGGCTAAAATTTATTTTATTTCTCCTGTGGGGAACAATCTCAGTGCTGAGATTCTTTTAGAGAACAGATTAAGTAGCTGGCAAATAATTTGTCCGGGCCTCGGGGACGGTACATAATGTGCCACTGAAATCTGTGCTTCTTCTTCTTCAATATGTTCACAAACATTTTACTCTCCAGAACCAATACGGGAAAACTGCCATTCTGAATATTTTGATGCCTCAGGACTGCTGTACAGCTCAACAGCATGTCAGTGACCGAAACCACAGCGTGGTTTTATTTGGTTGTTAGCATTACCATCATCTTCAATGTATTGGAGTTTAAGTACCTACTGTATCTTTACGAAAACTTTAAATACATTTTTGCTTTGCTATGTGTATTGTATTTTCACCTAGAAATAAAACTCCACTTTATGGGGGTCATTCCGACCCGTTTGCACGCAGCGGTTTTTCGCTGCGGTGCGAATGGGTGCGGAATGTGCATGCACAGCTGGCGCAGTACGCGACTTTGCGGGTAACGCCGCGGCTACCGAAGGAAGCGGTCGCAGCGGCGACCGCTAAGAAGATTGACAGGAAGGAAGCGTGGATGGGCGGATCCGGACCGTTGAAGAGCGTTTTCGGGGAGTGGTGAGTAAAGCGCAGGCGTGTCCAGGACAACGGAGGGCGGAGGAGTGACGTTAAACCCGGGCCCATCATCGCTGGCTCCATCGCACAGGGTAAGTATGTCCAGAGCTGCTCTACTTCTGCTTGAAATTTTTTTAGTTTAGCAGTCACTGTACTGCTCGGGGACCCCACTATGGGGGTCATTCCGAGTTGATCGCAGCCAGCAACTTTTTGCTGCTGGTGCGATCAACTAATCCCCGCCTATGGGGGAGTGTATTTTAACATTGCAGGGCTGCAATCGCTTGTGCAGCCCTGCTATGCTAAAAAAGTTTCACGTTAAATAAGAGCAGCCCTGGACATACTTACCCTGTGCGACGATCTCAGCGATGATGGGGCCGGCTTTGACGTCAGACATCCGCCCTCCGTTCTCCTGGACACGCCTGCGTTTTCCTTACCACTCCCCGAAAACGGCCGCATGCGATCGGGTCGGAATCACCCCCTATATCCACCAAGGCAGTAAACGGAGCACAGGCATATATTTTAGGCTCCACTAAGTACCGGTGGTGAAGTCCAGCACTGTGGGGATAGAGCGCTGCCTGAGACCCTCCCCCAGCTCCGGGCGCCATCTATTGCAGATGTTCCCACCCTGGAGCTGCTTTCACTTTCCCCTCACTCCCTGCTGAGACCTGGCGCCATTTTTAGCTAAAGGCCGCTCTCTATGGGATTGCTGGGTGCTGTCTCCTCTGTATAGCTGCCTGTTCCAGCACCGTGCTTATATAGGACACTTGAGTATTCTACCTGTCATTTGACTGTGTTAGTTAAGAAATAAGTGTGTTGCTGACAGAATAGGGGGTACAATTATTCTGTGATACACATCCAGTACTGCTGTGCATTGTTATATCTCTCTGCATATACATATCTGCTATTGTATGTAAATTGCCTGTCCAGTGCAGTATTATTGTTGTGTACATTAGTCCTGCATTGTGTTTGTGACTGAGTGTGCCATATAGCTACTGTGTGTGCTCTCCTTTTCAAGTGTATCACACCTTTGCTATCACTATATTCTGAACCCTGTGAGGATAAGTGTGTCAGGGTCCACATTTATTTGAATATAAATATACATATATAGTGCAACACAGTCTATACATCTCAGTGTATGTTTTCTGTGTACTTTCAGTCACCCCATACCGATTAATTTCTCTGTTTGTGTCCTGCTTTTATTAGCACATAAATCAGGGTATTGCGGTATTACTATTGTTTGGCTATATTGTACTGTGTGCCCCACGGCTACATTCCTCATAATGTCTGCCACACTGGGCGGGAATTCCGTGGACGCTCCTGCATCAGGCAGTGCTGCTTCCACAGATTTACCGAGAGGGGAACCTGCTGCTGGGAATGTGGGTACGGGATCCCTTACATCTCCCACTCCACCTGTGGCCCCCGAGGCCAACCAAGAGCCACCGTGGGCTGCCTTTTCTTGTATGTTAAATACTTTGGTAACACATATTACGCCCCCTGTGGGACTGTCTGTGCCATTGCAGCCACAAATTGTCCCTGTAGCTAACCTGCCTTGGGCAGACACACTATCTAACCAGATACAGGTTTTGAATACATCCTTCCAAACAGGGAGGGGCTACTACTCGACCCTGTTTCTAGTACCGAAACCCAAGGGGTCTTTCTGGCCTATTCTCAACCTCAAGTCACTGAACAAGTTTGTGAGAGTTTCCAAGTTCTGTATGGAAACACTGCGCTCCATTTTACTGGCCATGGAACCTGGGGACTACATGGCATCCCTGGTTATACAGGATGCTTACCTGCATATACCTATTGCCATTTCGCATCAGCAATATCTGCGGTTTGCTGTTGGCAACCTCGATTATCAATTCAGGGCTCTGCTGTTTGGACTGACTACGGACCCTCAGATTTTCACCAAGGTCATGGCCATGATGACAGCTCATCTCCGTCAACAGGGAATCAGGATCCTGCCGTATCTGGACGACCTGCTGATCCTGGCAAGCTCTCAAGATGTCCTCCTGAGTCATCTCCAGCTGACGGTGCAATTCCTCAGAGCCCACGGATGGCTGATCAATTGGAAAAAGTCCTCCCTGGTCTCTGCGTGGTGCATGGTGCACCCGCTGGATACCCACAGCCAGAGGCAGTTTCTGTCTCCAGAGAAGGTCCTGAGGCTTCAGGACAGGATCAGATACTTCCTCTCTCACCCAAAAGTGTCTATTCACTCGGCGATGCAAGAACTAGGCCTGATGGTGTCGCCCTCTCCAACGGTTAATCCTATCCAAGTGGGACGGTCTGCCTCAGTGGCTCAGGTCTCAAATGATGGTCCTGACTCCGGAGGTCTGCTTATCTCTGTCCTGGTGGCTCCAGGATCAACAGTTGAGCAGGGGCCATCCCTTCTGGATTCCCAACTGGGTCCTCCTGACTACGGATGCCAGTCTGCGGCGATGGGGCGTGGTGTTCAAGCAACACACTCTCCAGGGTCACTGGACCAAGGAGGAGTCTCTCCTCCCCATCAACATTCTGGAACTGCGGGCAGTGTTCAATGCCTTAACACTAGCCCTGCCTCTGTTCAAGCATAGTCGGACAACACCACAGCGGTGGCGTACATAAATCGTTAAGGCGGCACTCGACGCCGAAAAGCAATGATGGAAGTGTCCAGAATTATTCATTGGGCGCAACGCCATCTGCCAGCAATATCGGCAGTGTTCATTCCGGGTGTTCTCAACTGGGAAGCGGATTTCCTCAGTCGTCAGGACGTACACGAGAGAGTGGAGCCTTCATCCAGAAGTGTTTCAACTCCTAGTGGACAAGTGGGGCCTACCAGACGTAGACCTGATGACGTCTCAACACAATCACAAAGTTCCGGTCTTTGGATCACGGACAAGGGATCCTCAAGCAGCGTTC
Source organism: Pseudophryne corroboree (assembly GCF_028390025.1). Taxonomy (NCBI): domain Eukaryota; kingdom Metazoa; phylum Chordata; class Amphibia; order Anura; family Myobatrachidae; genus Pseudophryne; species Pseudophryne corroboree. Next base: position 232,547,976 of record NC_086454.1, on the reverse strand, counting down.
GTGGACGCACTGGCAATTCCATGGAAATTCTGACTGCCATACGTGTTCCCTCTGGTCTCACTCCTGCCCAGGGTTCTGCGGAAGTTCAAGCAAGAAGGAGGAATTCTACTTCTAGTCACTCCAGCTTGGCCCAGACGGCATTGGTTCTCAGACCTGCAGGGTCTATCGATGGAACGTCCTCTACTACTTCCTCAATGCCCAGACCTCCTTGTTCAGGGCCCACACCTGGCCAGACTGGCTTTGATGGTGTGGCTCTTGCAGCGTCACTCTTGGGGCAAAAGGTTTCTCTGAGGTGGTCATCCAAACTATGTTGAAGGCCCGCAAACCAGCTTCGGCTCGGATTTACTACAGGGTCTGGAACTCTTACTTCACCTGGTGTGATGCTAAGAACTACGATGTTTACAAGTTCAGAACCCCATGGCTTCTGGCTTTTCTGCAATAAGGCCTGGACTTAGGCCTTCGTCTGTCCTCCCTCAAGGTTCATATTTCTGCCTTGTCGGTGTGGTTTAAAGAGGAAACTTGCGTCTATTCCTGACGTTCATACCTTCACTCAGGGTGTCTTGTGGATACAACCTCCCTATGTCCCTCCTGTGACTCCATAGGATCTGTCTGTTGTCCTTAATGCCCTGCAAGGGTCTCCCTTTTGAGCCTCTTGATTCGGTGGACCTGAAATGGCTTACTATAAAGGTCCTGTTCCTGTTGGCTATTGCCTGTGCTAGAAGAGTGTCGGACTTAGGCGCTTTGTCCTGTCGTCCTCCCTTCCTGATTTTTCATTGTGACCGGGCAGTTCTCCGTACTCGCCCTGGTTATCTGCCTAAGGTGGTGTCATCTTTCCACTTTAACCAAGAGATTGTGGTTCCGGCCTTTATCTCTCCTGGTTTGTCTTCCAAAGAAAGGTCTTTGGATGTGGTACGTGCACTCCGTATATATGTGGAGAGGACTGCCTCCATTCGAAGGTTTGATTCCCTCTTCATACTGTTTGGTGTTCACAAACGTGGCTGGCCTGCAAACAAGCAAACTTGGGCCAGATGGATTAGAATGGTGATTGTTGCACAAGATTATGCGCAGCCTGGTCTACCAGCTCCTGCTGCTATCAAGGCCCATTCTACTCGGTCTGTTGGACCTTCTTGGGCGGCTCGCCGTGGCACATCCGCAGAACAATTGTGCAAGGCAGCTACGTGGTCCTCTGTGAATACGTTCATCAGGTTCTATGCCTTTGATACTTTCGCCTCCCAGGGTGCCTCCTTTGGACGCCGGGTTCTTGTGCCCGCTACAGTGCGTCCCCTCCCATGAGGAACTGCTTTAGAACATCCCCGATGTTATTCCCTGTGGAATACCAGTGTACCCCGCTGCAGAAAAGGAGATGTATGGTAGACTTACCATTGTTAAATCTCTTTCTGCGAGGTACACTGGATTCCACAGGGCGCCCACTCTGACGCACTTAGCTTCTTTGGGTTTGTATGGCATTAGCCGCTGGTCCCTTCTCCTGTCGTGAGAACGTGATTCTATGTGACTAACATCTACCGTCTCTTTACCTGCTACTGCATTGGACTGGTTAACAAAACTGAGCTCCTGTGCACGGAAGAGGGGTTATATAGAGGAGGCGGTGCAGTGCATCCTGGGAACAGTCAAAGTTTTTAGCCTGTTGGTGCCTCGGATCAAGATCCAACTCTACACCCGATGTTATTCCCAGTGGAATCCAGTGTACCTCGCAGAAAGAGATTTAACAATGGTAAGTCTACCATAAATCTCCTTTTTTTTGATGCACAGATGTTTTATTTATCTACATAGCTGTAATGATTGATTATTGAATGATTTTGCTTGCTCAGCTAAGGTACACTGCAAATTTCATGAACAGCAATAGAACAATGCCACCCAAATGTCAAGTTAACATAAAAAAATCTAAAAGGGTTTAAAATACTTGTTGACGTATTTATACGGCAAGAATTACCTTGTTAAACGCAGAGAAGAGACTAATACCCCTTTTCCACTAGCTCAAAAAACACGGGTAAATGCACGGGGGCGCGCATTTACCCGTGTTTTTTGCAAGTGGAAAAGGGTCAACCCGGATCAAGTGACCCGTGAATCCTACCCGGCTATCTACCTGGGTAGGACACGGGAATGATCCGGGTAGGGTTGTAGTGTAAACGGGAGCCGTGTCGATGCGACACGGCTCCCGTTCACAGTGCATAGGGAGGGCGGCGCTGGGAGACCATGTGATCTCCCAGCGCCGCCCCTGCCTCGTCACTAGCGCGTCACCAACCCGGCAATTGCCGGGTTGGTGAGCGCTGTCTGCAGGGGGCTGTAGGGGGCTGTAGCACGGGTCGCAGCCGTGTCAGGCGACACGGCTGCGACCCGTGCTACGCTAGTGGAAAAGGGGTATTAAGCAAAACTTTTACAGTATTTTCCAAAGAGCTTATTTTTGAGAATTGCGGGCTCACTTACACCTGTGAGCTGGTGAAATGCATGGAAATGAATGCATTTTAGCATGTTTTTGTGCGCTCCCATATCATTTACTTGCCTTGTACTTTTACCATTATCACATTTTCTACTGTGCAACATAGTTGCACAGGTGTTAGCAGTGTTGCCTCACAGCGCTGGGGTCAGAAATTGGATTCCCACCACTTACCTATCTGTGTGTAGTTTGTATGTTCTTACCATGTTTGTGCGGTTTTCTTGGGTGCTCCTCCAACAGTTTATAAACATACTGCTAGGTTAACTGGATGCTGACTAAAATGTACCCCAATGTGTGTGGGGTGGTCTTCAGTATGCCGACTGACGGGATCCCGGCGCACAGTATACCGGCGCCGGGATCCCGACAGCCGGCATACCGACACTTATTCTCCCTCGTGGGGGTCCACGACCCCCCTGGAGGGAGAATAAAATAGTGTGGCGCGCGTAGAGCGCAACTGTGCCCGTAGTGTGGCGAGTGCAGCGAGCCCGCAAGGGGCTCATTTGCGCTCGCCACACTGTCGGTAAGCCGGCGGTCGGGCTCCCGGCACCGGTATGCTGGTCACCGGGAGCCCGACCGCCGGCATATCGTAGTGAACCCTGTGTGTGTTAGAGAATGTAGGTCCAATGCAGGTGTGTGTTAAGAGTGGAGGGGGCCCGTGTGCAATCTCCGTCCGGGCCCCCTCCTTTCTGTAGCCAGCAGCCAAGGTTTTGTGAGCACTAGTAGTGTTTTGCTAGAGTCTACTGCGCATGCGTAGGTCTCCGAGAAAATGGAGCATGGGCCTTTGTCCTGGCAATTTCCCTACTGCGTGTGTAGAATGCTGGCAAAATGGCCGCTGTGACATTTTCCCAGTGATTTTTCACCAGTGAAGCTGAAGATGGTTGGACTCCAGAGAGGTAAATACTGAAGATATGGGGCAGTGTGGGCTCCCCTGGACCCAAGGGGCCTGTGTGCTCCGCACATACTGCACCCATTATAAATATGCTATTGGGCCTATTAGATAGGGGCCGTGGATGTAAATGATATTCTCTGTACATCATTACGTAATTGGTGACACTTTATAAATAAACAGTCATAATAATAATTGTATTGGTAGAGTGCATAATTGCGTAACAAATAGGTTATGCATCATTCTAAAATTGCAAACACTGCAGGAATAATTTAGTAGATCATGGGTTGAACAAGTCCTTAAGAAATAGCTATCCTGTTCTTATAGCAGCTATCAGATGTCAGCTGCAGAAAAACATATTAAAATCAGATAGGTATGAATGAGCCATAAAAGCATTGTGCAAATGACAGAAGGGTTTGAAAAATAAGACTGCGACAAAACATGTCATTGCTTATCCTATAACCAAATACAAATTAGCCTTTACCGTTCAGACTGGATGCCTCTTTAAAATCACATGTGACGTCTGTTGGAAAAGGGACTAATTTGACAAATGTTCATAGACTGCAAGCATGGAGATATGGATATGGCTGAATGTGCCTAATGACCCAAATCTGCCTGCATGTGCAGGTTCCTACAGCCAAGTTTGTCTGATTCTGTTCCACGAGACCCATCCCTAAGCTTTGTGTTCTGCGCACACTGTCTCTTGGCTCTTGCAAGATAATTAGTTTTGATGTCAGAAATATACTCGTCACCTGCAACGTATTTGTCCTCCACTGTGTTAGTAACACCAGCTCTTTCCTCACTGTCAGCCAGCCTGGCGGCTGTGTTGACAGTTGTAAAGTTAATTACAAGTGCTAACGAGCATCAGGGATTGGAAGGACACAGCATTTTGAGCTTTTAAAAGCATAATTAGGCTATTTTCTCTGTTTGTTTGTTTGTCTTTGCGTGCTGCCTCAGTGCACACACAAACACAGTGTTTGTACCCATGGTAAGAACACCCAGCTTAGCTTCCCAACAATTTGTTTTAGAGCATTATTATTATTAGTTACTTGCAGAGATTGGTAGGGGTAAAAAGAAAAATATATATAAATTGATTTACTTCCAAATTACACTATCAATATTACTCATATTTATAGTAAATTATTCTAGTTGATGTCACTAAAGCAATGGACTTCAACCTTTTTCAGCTTGTGGCACACCGAACAAGACTTTAAAATTGCCATGGCACACCATCAGTCTCCCATAGGAAAAACAAAAAGCACACACATTGCTTCCCACGGGAGAAAAACACACATTTGCCCCCACAGTAATTAAACAAACACACTGGCCCCCACAGCAATACAAAACATTGCCCCCCATCGTAATTAAACAAACACACTGGCCCCCACAGTAATATGGACACATTGGGCCCCCACAGTAATACAGACACATTGGCCCTCACAGTTATACAGACACATTGGCCCCACATTAATACAGACACATTGGCAATGTTTTTATTGTTGATATTGCAACATACATTACACTGCTATTTACATATTTACATAGTATTTACAATGGTTCAATAAATAGTAATACATTAAAATAGAAAAGAAATTACTTGACCTTTTAACATAAATCAAATTCAATTTCAAATTTAAACAAAGTCATTACTTCTGACCTGCTTCTTCTTAAATTTGGCCCAAAAAACTTAGGACCTCAGTCTATAAACCAAATTTCCTTAAACCTAAGCCCAAAATGATCCTGCCTTCACACAATTCCTCCTTCCCCTCCGTACTCCCCCCCAATCCTGTTCCTGAGCCCCACTCGTCCCGCAAACATTCCTCCTCACATACCCTGCCACCACCACCCATACACCACTCATGCCAAACACTCCCCCTCTCATTCCCTTTCATTCACCATACAACCAAGACTGACCCAACATTAAGATGAGACGTAAGTAATGAATTTAGGTAGCCCTTCCAGTGTACGCAACCATTTTCCAAAAACAGAAAAAGACAAAATCTAATCAGCTAAAAAGTGAAAGAATATAGGAAGCCATATTAGAACTTGGAGGATGAGAAATCTTTTGCCACCCACTAAGGGGGCTTCAGCTGTCGCCACAGACGGGACCAGCTGAGGGCATCCAATCTCTCCTCCTCCAATTCCATCATCCGTTCTACCTCTTGCAATATCAAACCCACCACCTCCTCACAGGGAAGGACTTTATTTCTCAAGGAAACCTGACACCGTGTGTTCCACAAATGGTACCTAACCGCTAAACTAATCAAAAAAATTGTTCACAAATCAAAATCATCATACCTTTTGAGAGATCCATAGGCCCATCCCTGGTAATCCAAACCAGAAAGGCAAGGTATGCCCAGAGCACTTGATACTCTCTTATAAACACCTTTATTAAAGGGACACTGAAGCAAGAAGTGGTCCATGCTTTCCTCTATACCTTGACACTCCTCCCGTGGACAGTCACGATCATCGGGTCTTCTAAACTTCAGGTTCCCCTTAACATAGAGCTTCCCTTGGAATGAAAGCCAGGCGATGTCCCTAAATTTCAATGGAATCCTCTGAGAATTTATCAGAGAAATCCCCTCAGAACATACAACTCCTGGGCATTCCCTCAGGGCCAGGCGATGTCCCTAAATTTCAATGGAATCCTCTGAGAATTTATCAGAGAAATCCCCTCAGAACATACAACTCCTGGGCATTCCCTCAGGGCCAATGGGACATGAAAGTGGGTTTGCAAGACCCTCTTCCCCAACTCCTTCCTGCAGAGGTCTCTTAGCTCCCCCACCTCCAAACCCCAATGCCCCATCACTCTCAAGCACCGAACCACGTAGATAGGGAGGTAGCCTCTCCTAGCCCGAAGACTTTTCAAACGACCTCCTTCCATCCATACTGAGAGAAAGGGAGATACCCATTCCCTGAAACCGTCTGCCCACGAGGGGAATTCTCTGAAAGGACACATTGGCCCCCACAGTAATATAGACACATTGGCCCCTATAGTAATTAAACAAACACACTGACCCCCATAGTAATACAAACAAATTGGCCCCCACAGTAATTAAGCACATTGGCCCCCACATAAATTAAACAAATACATTGGCCCCCATAGTAATAACAACACACTGGCCCCCACAGTAATACAAGCACATTGGCCCAACAGTAATACAGACATATTGGCCCCCACAGTAATACAAACACATTGGCCCCCATAGTAATACAGGCACATTGTTTCCCACAGTAATACAGACACATTGGCCCCCACAGTTATAAAGACACATTGGCCCCCACATTAATATAGACATATTGCCCCCCACAGTAATATAGACACATTGACCCCTATAGTAATTAAACAAAAACAGTGGCCCCAAAATAATACAAACAAATGGGCCCCCACAGTAATTAAGCACATTGGCCCCCACATAAATTAAACAAATACATTGGCCCCTATTGTAATAACAACACACTAGCCCCCACAGTAATACAAGCACATTGGCCTAACAGTAATAATGACACATTGCCCCCCACAGTAATACAAACACATTGGCCCCCACAATAATACAAACATTTTGCCCCAAGCAGTATTAAAACAAACACATTGGCCCCCACTATAACTAAAGACAGTGGCCTCCCACAGACAACAAACAAACTTACTGGTTCTACCTGCAGTATGTGAGAAAGCAGCTCAGTTGTCACTGTCCCCTTAGCGACGGGAGCTTCAGCAGCCTCAAATGCAGTTGTGGCAGGAGCCTGTCCCTAATGGTGAGAAGGGAGCAGCACTAAGTAGGCAGACGAGCAGGCAGATGGGCTGGTGGGGGCGACGGGACAGCGACAAAGTTTGTGCGTGACCTATGATGTCCATAGGTCATGGCCCGGGCCGCGTCTGGGCCACTGCGGCCCAAAATTATAATTAAATAACAACAACTGTGCACCTCACTGGTGACTCAGTTGGCAAAATTGACAACCACTCGCGGCACAGCAGATGAAAGACGCTGAGATTAGATAATACATAGATAAATATTATAAGAACAGTCATTTGCATAAATCATTAGAAGGGGTATTCAATTGTGAGCGTACAGATTGGGCCGACCAAATGAGCGTGACTCCCGCCGCATGTTACGGTGGCAGGATCTTGATCAAAAGTGTTCGCTTCCCCATAGGGAAGCAAGCCATATTTATGCGAAGAGGGGTGCGAATTGGCAGGGCGAAGGGTGCAAGTCGGCCTGCCGTTGCCGGCGTTTAAACACCGTGGCAACTACAGTTCTCCCCCTTCAGCCCAAAATTGTATTCCCCCTTAGTGCTCATTTAGACTACCGGTTGTCTTATGATAGGTGCTTGGGTGTGACTTCCAAATCTTTTACTCTACACGGTATTAAGAACATTTTATTAGGGCCGTATTGTGTCCTGAGTATTCGGAGGGCAAATACCAAATGCTCATTAACCGCTCAGCTGAACGAGTCTTTAAAGTGTAAATAAATACAAACAAGACATTTTAATGTATATTACTCGTACTTGTCTTTTGATCTCTTTCAAAGTGGTAATTGCAGTGTTGTATAGAACAAGCAAAATATGTGTAATATATTATATAACAGGCAAATAAATGTATAAAAAATAAAATGTATTATTTCTATCAGGACAAATAATTAATTGTTTTAAATGAATGATGAGAACTGCCATGCGTAGAAATACTTGCAGCATGCAGTGAGTAAGTCTATGATTATAATTAAGTAAGATTTGTGCTGACATCGGAGAATAGACCTAATCATGCCTTTAACCCTACTCTACAATGTAACTAGATGGGTTTTTACTCTGTTAATATCATGGAAACTATGAAAACTAATGTGATTTGTATCTTATTAGCCCTGGTTCTCTTAATTTCTAGAAATGAAAATGTTACCCAATTAAAGGGTAAGTCGTATAAATATAGGATAGTGTCCTGTAGTCAATATTAAACAATTTAAAAGACAGGTTGATGTTTTCTGTGACTGTTATATAATCATTTTAAGTACTGTTTTTGTAGTTATAGTGCATCTCTACAAGATCATTTTCCAGCAACTGGGTCTTAAGCCGGCCATACACAGGTGTCTGCAGCAACTAATTATAACCGCACACACTTACACAAGCAGTTATTGGTCATCTGGCAACTCATGTATGGGCCTGGTGACAACAATATAATTGTTTTTGACCAGGTCCCTGTGTAACACCACAGTAGCGCTGTGGCACGCATGCAGCAGTACAAGCCAAGCGTGCAGAGGTGATGCTGGCCATTCATGCTACAGATTTTGGTTGGCTTTCATTTTATATATATATATATATATAAATCCATATTATGCCGGAGCTCAGTATACTGTGACAACTTGCTCCTGTGCAACCATCATATAACCAGTACATCCATATAAAGAAGGCTCCCAGAGACATCAATGCAGCAAAACGAATCCAGTGTATTCGGTCAAGTACTTTTGAGTTCTGCGCCCCATCCTTAGGACCACACCAGTAAAGGATGACAGAGTTGTCATCCTTTACTGGTGTGGTCCAGAGGACGGGGCACAGACCCTGAAAGTTCTTAACCGAATACACTGGATTCGTTTTGCAGCATTGATGTCTCCAGTGCCGGATTATGGGAGGGGCGACAGGGGTGGCCGTCCCAGGGCCCCCACAGAGCCCTGCTTTTTAAATTGAAAGTCTCCCGTGAGACACTGACTGAGTCGCCGGCGTGTGCTGCTGTCGCCAGCCAGGCTGATGCTGCTCCATGGTGAGTGAGTGAGTATGTGTGTGTGTACGTATGCGCATGAGGGGGGTTGTCTTTGCCAGTAAGGTGTGAATGTGTGTTTGCGCTGGGGGGATAGGGTGTATCTTTGGCAGCAAGTTATGTGTGTTTACCCATGGGGGCGGTCTTTGCTAGCAATTTCAGTAGTTGGGGCCCCCACACGTTTGTTGCCTGGGGCCCCCACCTGCCTTAATCCGGCCCTGGATGTCTCTGAGTGCCTTTATATATATATATATATATCTATATATCTATATATATATATATATATATCTATTAAGAGGATATCAGTATAGACTAGAGGTGCCCTCCAAACACACAGCAGCCAGGAAAAAGGCACACTGGTCCAGGGTTTTTGTGCAATCTAGCCGTAGCTAGTTTTATTGTGCAGTACAAAAACAAAACATAAAAATAAATCCTAACACCAATTAAACATAATAGATTCCCTCTCTCAAAAGTCAGTAAATCACAGTGTCTCATCACAGGCCTGCTGCTTGTTGCCTCAGGTAGTGAAACACTGAGCCAAACCCTGACACAACTTTTTATCAGCTTCTTACAGGTGCAGGTACTAATTATCCTGCTCTCAGGCTGATGGCCTAAACACCCGAATTGGGCCTTGTGGATGGAGCCCTCTCTTCTCTCTCACATCCACACCCCAGGAAACCTTATCCGGCTTTTACCAAAGTCCAAAAAAACTGTCAGCTGAGCAACCACAAACATCTTTCTGGGGTTTTAAAATATGTAGGCCAGAAACATGGGACAAACATATCTCCCATTTATCACTTTACCAGTGCTTCTATCACAATATATATGAGACACATATATTGAGGTTAATATTCTGTAAATGTATCACAGTAAGGAGGACGACTATTCGATAACAGTAGGGCGTGATAAATCACCCCAAACTAGTATATCCTATTAGCACACTTTTAATCTTATAACCACATTGTCATAAAAAGTGTCTATGGGGGGAATGTAATAGGGTGTGAGAATCAGAAAGTGAGATTGTGGGAGATTTCCAGGTTGATTTTGCCATGTAAATGATTGGCACTTTTAAAAAAACAGGAGAAATCTTCCCAGATCTCTCACTTTCTGATTCTGATTTTGCACACTCTATTACATGCGTGGCCAAACATGCGACCAGTCGATCGCGATCCGCTGCCCATCCACACGAAGCCGCGCCTGTCCTGCCTGCCGTCCTGCCCCTCAGTCTGGTCTCCGGCAGTGACGGCGGAGTGTATAGCTCAAATCAGGCGCCGGTTCGTTAGCCAATCAGAGCTCGCGAACCGGCGCCTGATTTGAGCTATACACGCTGCCGTCACCGCCGGAGGCCAGACTGAGGGGCAGGACGGCAGGCAGGAGAAGCGCGCGCTGCGCTCTCCACACAGCACGGTGAGCACTGTGGGGGCATATCTGGCAATGTGGGGCATATGTGGCACTGTGGGGCATATCTGGCACTGTGGGGGCATATCTGGCACTGCGGGCACATGGCACAGTGGCGGCATATGTGGCAATGTGAGGCATATGTGGCACTGTGGGGTCATATCTGGCACTGTGGGGGCATATCTGGCACTGGGGGCACATGGCACTGTGGGGGCATATCTGTAATCTGGCACTGGGGGCATATCTGGCACTGTGGGGGCATATCTGGCACTGCGGGCACATGGCTCAGTGTCGGCATATGTAGCAATGTGGGGCATATCTGGCACTGTGGGGGCATATCTGGCACTGCGGGCACATGGCACAGTGGCGGCATATGTGGCAATGTGGGGCATATGTGGCACTGTGGGGTCATATCTGGCACTGTGTGAGCATATCTGGCACTGTGTGGGCATATCTGGCACTGGGGGCATATCTGGAACTGCGGGCACATGGCACTGTGGGGGCATATCTGTAATCTGGCACTGTGGGGGCATATCTGGCACTGTGGGGGCATATCTGGAACTGCAGCCACATGGCACTGTGGGGGTATATCTGTAATCTGGCACTGTGGGGGCATATCTGGCACTGTGGGGGCATATCTGGCACTATGGGGGCATATCTGGCACTGCGGGCACATGGCACTGTGGGGGCATATCTGTAATCTGGCACTGTGGGGGCATATCTAGCAGTGTGGGCACATGGCACTGTGGGGGCATATCTGTATCTGGCACTGTGGGGGCATATCTGTATCTGGCACTTTGGGGTCATATCTGGCACTGTGGGGGCATATCTGGCACTGTGGGGTCATATCTGTATCTGGCACTGTGGGGGCATATCTGGCACTGTGGGCACATGGCACTGTGGGGGCATATGTGTATCTGGCACTGTGGGGGCATATGTGTTTGAGGTTTTTACCTGTGGGGGCCAATGTGTTATTTCATGCGAGACAGTCATTACACTCTGTGCAGCAAGGCTACGTCCCTTTTTTTGTTATATCACGCCCACTTTTTGTTATAACACGCCCTTTTTTGTTATGTCACGCCCCCTTTTTTGTTATACCACGCCCCTTTTTGCGCGCGCGCCTGCGGCACGCGCTATTATTCCTCCTAGGTAGATCACAAAAGCTTTTTAGCTTTTAAAGTAGATTGCCGACTCCAAAAGTCTGGCCACCCCTGCTCTATTACATTCCCCCCTACATGTCTCTGTAACACCTTTTTTTTTTTTTTTTTTTTTCAAAATCTGACAAAAATCTATAAAAAAAGAAAAAGCTTCTATATATATTCCCAGTGATGTTTTGATATTTAGTAGATATATAGAAGGGTGTGTGGAACAGAATGTGCTTCAATATGTTTATAAACCTTGCGGTCTGTTTTTTTTTTTTTTTTTTTGGGTGGGGGGAGGGGTTTAGCTGAAAATCCAGCAAAATCATGATTTAAGTATCGCTGTAATTTAAGAAAATCCTGAGGCAGGAGATATCCGTGATCATAAATGTGAATGGAAGCCACTTAGTGAGTGTGTTAAAAAACGCCTCTGGTTATGACCCTTATTGTGGTGCATTTATAATAAACACTTCTAACACATAACTGCAATACCAGTAATGGATTATTTATGCCTAGCACGTTGAAAAGCGGCCCGATGACAGAACATTTTCAGTGCCAGGCATTAAATGTAGATTTCTTGGCTATTTGCAGTTAGAGGGATGAGCAGTGGGATAACTCCATCATAGTGACAGTAATGCTGTTTATACATCAATGAGACACATACTTCCTATCACAGTCATGAAGACAGATAAGTAACACTGATTGATACCAGACAACCTTTAAACAGAAATTCCGATCAAGGACAAAAGCATGATGCTCCAGATATTGTATAAAAAAATGTCCTGATCACTTGATGAGTACAAGGACTCTACATGTAGTTGGTTCATGGTGTGAGGGTAATGCCTTACTTGTTTGCAATAACATATATTTGAATCAAGAATGCAAAAATCTATACTGATCTATCATGTGCTCTTGCATGGTCATCATGACTATGACCTTAATCTCCTTAAAATATCTTGTGGTGAAAAATAGTATTGCAGTTGGACTCTTATGGAAGTGATGTACGCTGTGGAATGATGTCCTCTTGGATGCAGTACTAGCAATAGTGGCCAATCACCCAGGACCCCTTATGGCAGGACATATCACTTCCAATTTCAACATTGGGTCCAGGCACCAAAAATGTTGATTATTCAGAAAAACGCATGATATTATGTTATTTAAAAAATTACAAGTAATAGCAAAAAAAATGTATATTTCAAGTGTACAGTCTGCAACCTGATCCTTAGAGCAGGAGGTGGGCCCCCAGGCAGTGGGGTCCACCGGTGGTTTCCCCTGTACCCCTGTGGGCCAGTCCAAGCCTGCGTTTAACTCTCCCACTTCACCTCCTACTCCTACACCCTAACTACACTTTCTTACCTGCTAGGCAAACCCCTAACAATATACAGAGGCTAGTGTAAATAATTTACTTATTTATAGATATTTCCTGATTGTTTTTGGTTATTTCCTTTGTATTATTTTCCCTTTACAAGTGTTCTGCTCTCTTTCTACCCCCCTTTCCTTTAAATTCCTATTTCTAAATTTTTCCTTTAAAACTATTTTTTTTTTTTTTAGAATGACGAGTTGCTTATGTTTTCTTCAGTTGTTGATGTTATTCTGATCATTTTTTTTATATACATATGTTACCTTATACTGGACAATAATGTATTTTCTACAGTGCATTACTGTTATTAATCTGTTACATTATCATGCATACAGCAGCTATATATTTTTGAAGAGGCCCAGATGTTGCACTCTCTAATGGTTAGTTAAACCAATGAGGTAGCAGGCCACACCCCCTCTGAAGACTGGCCGCACCCCTAACATGGGCCCCTACCACTGCATTCCGCCGGTGGGTCCTGCATGCCACAGTCCGACACTGGTTAAACGTACACCAGAGTTCCCAAATAATGTCATCTATGTACAGGTTTTTAATTGTTTTAGTAGCAGTAGCTGTTTATTATTATGATCCTATGGATAGTAGTTGGAATATAAGTGAACATTTCTGGACTTACATATTCTATTTATACCTATTTTTTTCTTAAGTAATAATCAGTGGATCCAGTAAAGTATTCTCAGTATGCAAATTTATATATTTCTTTTAGGAAATAAGTGATAATTTCCTAACTTCCCAAAAGCTAGAGCTCTTGTTACCTACTGGTTACATCCCATTTTGTCATAGAGACAGCTGATCACTTTACATACAGTACAGTACTTATGAAACAGAGCAAAAACAGACTAAAGCCATTTTTTTAAAATCATCAACAATTATGGTTTTTCTTTCCCATTTATTTCAGATGATAGACAGACATCCATATAAAAACAAAAAAAAACAGCATGTGCGACAGGGAGTGTTTGTTAACCATTCCATTGTTGTACTGACTTTCATTGCATCACGACACCATATGTAGAGGGCCCTACAGTTATAGATAGGGTTAAACAGCAGCTGCACCACCGTGTGTTTTTCTAAAACCGCCAACACTACCATAACTTTTATGTCTCTGAAATTAACAGCCAGTCCCTATCACTTTGCACAGATGCCCACAGACACGAGGTACTCCAGCTGAGCTGAATATCCAGAGGAGCTACTTGTGTGTAGTGTCCAATGTTTTAATCTGTAAATGGTGCTACGGTAGAAATATTGTTTCTGAATGTTCCACACAAGTCAGTGAAAACTCCATTACTCTGTGATTTGTTATTTTCTCCCCGATTGTAGTTATGTATCATTTCTTACTTTCACTAAATTCATTTTTGTATATTTACATATTAAAATTCCTCCTCCATACTGTGTAGTACTACAACATATATATGTGTGGTCAGCAACTAGACTATTATAGCTTATTTTAAACTTGTAAAAGTGGCCCCGATAATATACTATGTAATATTTACAGTACTTTCAATGCAGGCTTGTTTCAAATAGGTTGGAAGGGTGGCCATTTTCCATCAGCTTCTCCTTTGTGTGAATGCTAAGATCTCAGAGGTGGGGAATTAGCAGTGCAGCTGCCTGTTGAGGAATACAGCGATGGCGCAGTGAAACAGTAGATCGTGGTAGCAATAACAACTATATAAATCCTAAAAACAAATTAAATCTATAGTTCCAAGGCACAACTCTAACAAAGCCAGCCTAGGTTTTCCAAGACAGGAACCACCTAGTTCCATCAAACACAATAGTATATACAAACAGGTAGGTGTCCCCTGGACCCAATGTCTATTCAAGAAGTCGTAAAGTCTTAAAATGTCCACCGATATAATTAGAATGGTAGAATTCTCAGTATTCCAATAAACAGATGTCCATGGGAATGTATAACTACCAAAAACATGCTGATGTATTATCTTCACGATACTAACACCCGGTGCAGAGAGTAGAAGAGTAACCCTTCAGAAGGTAAGTATGAAACAGCAATGGGATCAGGGATCCATTAAGGTATTGCCCTTACTCCATGAGTATTCTTCAGTGGCATATAAGATAAATATCTTTCTCTTACGTCCTAGAGGATGCTGGGGACTCCGTAAGGACCATGGGGTATAGACGGCTCCGCAGGAGACATGGGCACTGTAAAGCTTTAGAATGGGTGTGCACTGGCTCCTCCCTCTATGCCCCTCCTCCAGACCTCAGTTAGTTCCTGTGCCCATTGGAGACTGGATGCACTGCAGGGGAGCTCTCCTGAGTTTCTCTGAAAAAGCTTTTGTTAGGTTTATTATTTTCAAGGAGCACTGCTGGCAACAGGCTCCCTGCTTCGTGGGACTGAGGGGAGAAAAGCAGACCTACTTCTTAAGAGTTCAAGGGCTCTGCTTCTTAGGCTACTGGACATCATTAGCTCGAGGGAGTCGGAACACAGGTCTCACCCTGGGGTTCGTCCCAGAGCCGCGCCGCCGTCCTCCTCACAGAGCCGGAAGATAGAAGCCGGGTGAGTTTAAGAAGGAAGAAGACTTCAAAGGCGGCAGAAGACTTCAGATCTTCATGAGGTAACGCGCAGTGGTAACGCTGCGCGCCATTGCTCCCAACTCACACACAGGCACCACAGTAAGGGTGCAGGGCGCAGGGGGGGCGCCCTGGGCAGCATTAATATACCTCACATAACACTGGCTAAGTACATATATACACTATAAAGTATATATATTTCCGAATCCCCCGCCAGTATAAAGATTTAGAGCGGGAACGAAGCCCGCCGCCCTTTATTTGGCGCAAAATATGTGGTGTTTTACAATTGTAATAAAAAGCGCTGACAGACTGGGGTTTTTTCTCTCAGTAAGCAGTGGCTGTGTGCTGGCATACTCTCTCTCTGTCTCTCCTAAGGGCCTTATGGTGGGTCAGTCCCCATAATATTAGGTATCCCTGTATGTGTGGGGATGTCAGTACGTCTGTGTCAACATGTCTGAGGTGGAAGGCTCATCTAGGGAGCGGATGATTGTGGTGTCTCCGTCGGCGCCGCCGACACCTGATTGGATGAATATGTGGAATGTTTTAAATGCTAAGGTGACTTTATCTCAAAGTTTGGACAAAGCGGAGTCCAAGGATTAAAGCAGGAAGCCAATCCATAGCTTTTACTGTGTCACAGGGCCCTTCAGGGTCGCAGAAACGTCCCTTTTCACAGGTAGTAGACACCGATACCGACACGGATTCTGACTCCTGTGTCGACGGTGATGATGCTAATTGGCACCCAAGGGTGGCCAAGTGTATTCTATATATGATTGTAACAATTAAAGATGTTTTGCATATCACTGAGGACCTCTCTGTCTCTGACACAAGGGTCGGCATGTTTAAGGGAAAGACTCCTGAGGTAACTTTTCCCCCATCTCACAAGCTGATCGCCCTGTTTGAAAAAGCTTGGAAAACTCCAGATCAGAAACTGCAGATTCTCAAGAAAATATTATGGCGTAACCTTTCCACTCCCTGGACAGGTTACGGTGGAAATCCTCACCCACGGTGGACAAGGCATTTACGCGCTTGTAGAAAAAGGGTGGCGTTACCTTCCCCTGATACGGCAGCCCTTAAGAGTCCTGCTGATCGCAGACAGGAAACTACCTTAAAATCAGTTTATACAGATGGGTGCCCTACTAAGGCTGGCAGTAGCGTCGGCATGGGTGGGTAGCGCAGTTGCAGCGTGGGCAGATAACTGGTCATCTGTCATTGACACCCTAGATAAAGATACCTTTTTGGTGACCTTGGGTCACATTAAAGAAGCAGCATAATATATGAGAGAAGCTGCGAGTGATATTGGGCGGTTGAGTCCAAGAGCCAATGCCATGGAGTTTTCTGTTAGATGGTCCCTGTGGACCTGCCAAGGGACAGGTATACTGTCTTAAAAAAAAAAAAGAAAGACTTTACCTTACAAAAGTGAAGTTTTATTTGGGGAGGGCCTCGCGGATCGGGTTACACAGCGACCGCGGGTAAATCTAATCTTCTGCCTTATGTTTCCCCACAGGAAAAGAAAACACGGCAATATCAGATGCAGTCCCTTCGGTCGCCTAAGTTCAGAAATGGGGGCTCTTCCTTCCTCGCCAGAGGTGGAAGTAGAGGGAAAAGAACATCAGCTACAGCTATTTCCCAGGGACAAAAGTCCACCCCGTCCTCCACAAAATCCACTACATGACGCAGGGGCTCCACTGAGGGAGCCAGCGCCGGTGGGGGCACGTCTTCGACTCTACAGACAAATCTGGGTTCAGTCGGACTTGGATCCTTGGGTGGTAAAAATTGTATCCCTGGGATGCGAATTAGAATTCGAAGATGTGCCTCCTCACCGATTTTTCAAATCGTTCCTGCCAGTTTCCTCCTCAGAGAGGGAAACAGTGACAGCTGCCGTACAGAAACTGTATCATCAGTAAGTGATTATCAAGGTTCTCCTTCTACAGGGGAAGGGGTTTTATTCAAGCCTTTTTTGTGGTCCCGAAACCGGATGGCTCTGTCAGGCCCATTCTGAATCTAAAATGCCTGAACCTATGTCTGAAAAGGTTCAAATTCGAGATGGAATCTCTCCGGCCAGTGATCTCCAGCCGGGAAGGGGAGGTTTTTTATGATGGCACTAGACATGAAGGATGCATACCTTCATGTCCCCATTTATCCTCCTCATCAGGCGTTCCTGAGATTCGCTGTACAGGATTGTTATTCCCACGTCCGTCAAGTTAATGGCGGACATGATGGTACACCTGCGCAAGCAAGACGTCACATTTATTCCATACTTAGACAATCTCCTGGTAAAGGCGAGTTCAAGGGAAAAATTGTTACAAAGCGTATCTCTCTCCCTGAGAATACTACAACAACACGGCGGAATACTTATTCTACCAACGTCACAGTTGGTTCCAAACTCGACTGCCGGTTTCGGACATGATTCTGGACACACAAAAACAAAAGGTCTTTCTCCCAGAGGAAAAAGCCCAAGTACTCCAGAACATGGTCAGAGACAAAATGAGTGTCAGTTCATCAATGCACTCATGTATTAGGAAAGATGGTGGCGGCCTACGAGGCTATTCCACACGGACTTTTCAGTGGGACCTTCTGGAAAAGTGGTCAGGGTCCCACCTGCACATGCATCGGAGCCCTGTCCCACGGGCCATGGTCTCTCTTTCTCTCTCTCTCCTGTGGTAGCTCCAGAGTGCGCACCTTCTAGAGGGTCGCAGGTTTGGTGTTCAAAATTGGGTTCTTGTGACCACGGACGCGAGCCTCCAAGGATGGGGAGCAATCACACAGGAGAACAATGTTCAGAAAATATGGTCAGGCCAAGAGGCTTACCTACACATCAGTGTGCTGAAATTCAACCTGCCTGTTCTGATCTAGCCAGACAATGTTGCGGCAGTGACGCAGGGGAACCGCCAGGGCGGGACAAAAAGCAGAGCAGAAATGGCAGAAGCCACCAGGATTCTTCGCTAGGTGAAAAATCATGTAAGCGCTCTGTCAGAGATCTTCATTACAGAGGACACAATCTCCATCTAGGAGAGTGGGGACTTCATCAGGAAGTCTTTACAGTGGTGACAAGTCGTTGAGGACCTACTCATATGGACATGAGGGCATCACGCCTCAACAGGAAGATTCGGACGTATGGTCCCAGGTCGAGGGATCCTCAGGCAGCGGCGCTGGACGCCCTGGTGACACCGTGGGTGTTCAGTCGGTCTATGTGATCCCTCCACTTCCTCTCATCTCAAAAATATTGAGAATCATAAGACAAACAAGAGTGCAGACGATACTCATTGTTCCAGATTGGCCTCGAAAGGCCGGGTATGTAGATCTTCAGGGACTGCTCTCAGAAGATCCGTGGCCCCTTCCTCACTGGGAGAACCTGCTACTAAGGGGCCGTACGTGTTCCAAAACTTACCGCTGTTATGTTTGACGGCATGGCGGTTGAACACAAAATCCAAGGTAAAAAAAGGGTATTCCAGAGGAGGTCATTCCTACTCTTATTAAAGTTAGAAAATATGTTACGGTGAAACACTATCACCGTATCTGGAGAAAATATGTGTCTTGGTGTGAAGCCAAGAATGTTCCTACTGGGGATTTCCAACTAGGACGTTTGCTCCATTTTCTACAGACAGGAGTGGATATGGGCCTAAAGTTAGGCTCAATTATGGTGCAGATTTCTGCCTTATCCATATTCTTTCAGAAGGAATTGGCTTCTCTCACAGAAGTCCAGACTTTGGTAAAAAGAGCGTTACACATCCACCCTCTTTTTGTGCCCCAGTGGCACCATGCGACCTTAACGTGGTGTTAAGATTCCGTAAGTCACACTGGTTTGAACCGCTTCAAACAGTTGAATTGAAGTTTATCACTTGGAAAGTGGTCATGTTATTGGCCTTGACATCTGCGAGGCGGGTGTCCGAGTTGGCGGCCTTGTCTTTCAAGAGCCCCTATCTGATTTTCCATGCGGATCGAGCAGAGTTGAGGTCTCGTCCTCAATTTCGTCCAAAAGTGGTTTCGTCATTTGAACCAACCTATTGTGGTGCCTGTGGCTACGGGATCCTTGGAGAATTCCAAGTCCCTTGAGGTAGTCAGGGCCTTAAAGATTTTATTAGCCAGAACGGCTACGGTTAGGAAAACAGATGCACTGTTTATCCTGTATACAGCCAACAAGGTTGGCACTCATGCATCTAAGCAGACTATTGCTCGCTGGATCTGTAACACGATTCAGCAAGCTCATTCTACAGCTGGTTTGCCTATACCAAATTCAGTAAAGGCCCATTTCACTAGGAAGGTGGGCTCTTCTTGGGCGGAGGCCCGAGGCGTCTCGGCATTACAACTTTGCCGAGCAGCTACTTGGTCGGGGTCAAACACTTTTGCTAAAGTGCTACAAGTTGATACCCTGATGAGGACCTCGTGTTTGCTCAGTCGGTGCTGCAGAGTCATCCGCACTCTCCCGCCCGTTCTGGAGCTTTGGTATAAACCCCATGGTCCTTACGGAGTCCCCAGCATCCTCTAGGACGTAAGAGAAAATAAGATTTTAAACCTACCGGTAAATCTTTTTCTCCTAGTCCGTAGAGGATGCTGGGCGCCCGTCCCAGTGCGGAAACATTCTGCAAGACTTGTATATAGTTATTGCATACGTAAGGGTTAAGTTACAGTTGAGATCGGCCTATGGCTGATGCTGTTTTGTTCATACTGTTAACTGGTTATTGTATACCACGTTGTACGGTGTGTATGGTGTGGGCTGGTGTCTATCTCGCCCTTAGATAACAAAATCCTTTTCCTCGTACTGTCAGTCTCCTCTGGGCACAGTCCTAACTGAGGTCTGGAGGAGGGGCATAGAGGGAGGAGCCAGTGCACACCCATTCTAAAGCTTTACAGTGCCCATGTCTCCTGCGGAGCCGTCTATACCCCATGGTCCTTTACGGAGGCCCCAGCATCCTCTACGGACTAGGAGAAAAAGATTTACCGGTAGGTTTAAAATCTTATTTTCTGTATTCTGGAAGTCCACTTCTTCTAAATCATGGTGCTTACCGATGGATAGGGCCAGTATAAAAGAGAAAAAAATGCCTCCAATAGTGCATGAATTGCATAAAGAGCACCCAATTATTCACACAAACTGATGTGAACATACAGTAAAATCACTGGACACCATATGATATGGCTCAGGTCTTACAGATAACACTGCGTACTGAGTGAAAGCTAAAGTGAGCATATAGAATAATATTAGGGCAGAACAGGAAAGATCCGACACAGTTGATAATTGTAAGCGGTTGCTCATTGGAGAAGCCAAGTATTGATGGAAAGTGAAAAACCCCTGTAACTGCTTTGCTGATGATGTTTTCTTACCCCTATGCTGAGATCATTTTTGGCTTACGTCTGATTACGCTGTCCTGGAAGAGGCCACCTTTTGACACTTGTGCTCCACAGCCACAATACTTACAGAGCTCTGTTATATCTTTCTTGTTCCTATGCTGTTTCAGAATAGGGTACACTTGTGAAAGGTGACTGCAGTATGCAGCTAAGGATCTATCTTATTTCTTTGGAAATTCTGTGTCCTTTTCAGATTGGAACCATTTGCCTTTAAACGTTGCTTGTGAATCCTTATATGACATTCCTTTCATATACAAATATTTCCATCATTTTCAGTGATCATTAAAAGGGAAAACAAGAATGAAAGCTAAAACAGTGAAAACTAAAAACCAATGAAGGCACATGTGAAACATGTATGTGCGAGCACATGATCAGATGTAAGGATTGCAGAGTATACAAGGTCATGGAAGGGTTGCATTATTTTAATATACTGCTGCTGCTTTAAGCTTGTTATAAATTACCTTAGTGTTCATATTAAATAGTGATTGATTGTTTTGGACCAGTTTACTAGTTGAGCAGCATGCTTCTATTGACCTGCTCCTCTCCTCCACGGGCACAGATGCCTCAGTAACTCATGCTATTGATCCAAGCTGCATTGATCACATGCTTTCGGTGACCCAGGGAGCAGCAGCACATGTAAGCACTGATTTCCGCTACCCTCTCCCAGGGCAATAAACCACTGAGATGTATGAGTGTCATATGGAGTACCCTTATTAACCCCTTGAATGGATTGCCCCGAGGATGTAGCAGCAGAAGAGCTGTGATAAGGACTTGTACACAGGAAGTTACTAAACTGCCATTTTGTCAGTCTCTGTATCACAACCTTTGATGCTTTCCTAATCTACTGTGGCACTGGAACTATGTCATGTCATTCTTTTCTAGAGTTGTAGATTATAAATTTGGCAAGTGGAAAATTATACAGGACATATTTCTGCACATTCTAATTCAGAGTTGAGCGTAACTTGCCGTCAATTAAGCAGGACAAGGCAGATGGTGTCACAATTTGCATCATAACAGCACATCCCTGCCCATTCTTCAAATCATTCGAAGTCAAGACAAGACTTGGAGCACTTAGAAATATTTCTGACAATTCTACTCATAAAGCAGAATCCACCTACCACTGCAAAGCACCTACAAAGGTTTAGTTGACATTGGTTTAGTGGTCCACGGTACAGTGGGAATGGATGTATTGTATGTCACTATGGGGGAGAAGTGGTATCCGTCTCGATAATAGCGAGATCTCAAACGTACCTAGTGGAGCCGGCCTGGTGTAAGTCACAGCGCATCGGCACTAGGCTCATGAGCTGTGGGCTCATGCACGCACCATGTTCCCGGAAACCTTTGCATGTGCAGTAGAAAAGTCTCTGGGAACATACAGTAGTGCACGTGCCATGTTCCCGGAGACCTGTGCATGCACAGTAGAAAAGTCTCTGGGAACATAGTGCACGCACCATGTTCCCGGAGACCTGTGCATGCGCAGTAGAAAAGTCTCTGGGAATATAGTGCACGTGCCATGCTCCCGGAGTCCTGTGCATGCACAGTAGAAAAGTCTCTGGGAATATAGTGCACGCACCATGCTCCCGGAGACCTGTGCATGCGCAGTAGAAAAGTCTCTGGGAATATAGTGCACGTGCCATGCTCCCGGAGACCTGTGCATGCACAGTAGAAAAGTCTCTGGGAACATAGTGCACGTGCCATGCTCCCGGAGACCTGTGCATGCACAGTAGAAAAGTCTCTGGGAATATAGTGCACGCGCCATGCTCCCGGAGACCTGTGCATGCACAGTAGAAAAGTCTCTGGGAACATAGTGCACGCACCATGTTCCCGGAGACCTGTGCATGCACAGTAGAAAAGTCTCTGGGAACATAGTGCACGCACCATGTTCCCGGAGACCTGTGCATGCGCAGTAGAAAAGTCTCTGGGAATATAGTGCACGCACCATGTTCCCGGAGACCTGTGCATGCGCAGTAGAAAAGTCTCTGGGAATATAGTGCACGTGCCATGCTCCCGGAGACCTGTGCATGCACAGTAGAAAAGTCTCTGGGAACATAGTGCACGCGCCATGTTCCCGGAGACCTGTGCATGCGCAGTAGAAAAGTCTCTGGGAATATAGTGCACGTGCCATGCTCCCGGAGACCTGTGCATGCACAGTAGAAAAGTCTCTGGGAACATAGTGCACGCACCATGTTCCCGGAGACCTGTGCATGCGCAGTAGAAAAGTCTCTGGGAATATAGTGCACGCGCCATGCTCCCGGAGACCTGTGCATGCACAGTAGAAAAGTCTCTGGGAATATAGTGCACGTGCCATGCTCCCGGAGACCTGTGCATGCACAGTAGAAAAGTCTCTGGGAATATAGTGCACGCACCATGCTCCCGGAGACCTGTGCATGCGCAGTAGAAAAGTCTCTGGGAATATAGTGCACGTGCCATGCTCCCGGAGACCTGTGCATGCGCAGTAGAAAAGTCTCTGGGAACATAGTGCACGTGCCATGTTCCCGGAGACCTGTGCATGCGCAGTAGAAAAGTCTCTGGGAATATAGTGCACGTGCCATGCTCCCGGAGACCTGTGCATGCACAGTAGAAAAGTCTCTGGGAACATAGTGCACGCACCATGTTCCCGGAGACCTGTGCATGCGCAGTAGAAAAGTCTCTGGGAATATAGTGCACGTGCCATGCTCCCGGAGACCTGTGCATGCACAGTAGAAAAGTCTCTGGGAATATAGTGCACGTGCCATGTTCCCGGAGACCTGTGCATGCGCAGTAGAAAAGTCTCTGGGAATATAGTGCACGTGCCATGCTCCCGGAGACCTGTGCATGCGCAGTAGAAAAGTCTCTGGGAATATAGTGCACGCACCATGTTCCCGGAGACCTGTGCATGCGCAGTAGAAAAGTCTCTGGGAATATAGTGCACGTGCCATGTTCCCGGAGACCTGTGCATGCGCAGTAGAAAAGTCTCTGGGAATATAGTGCACGCACCATGCTCCCGGAGACCTGTGCATGCGCAGTAGAAAAGTCTCTGGGAATATAGTGCACGTGCCATGTTCCCGGAGACCTGTGCATGCGCAGTAGAAAAGTCTCTGGGAATATAGTGCACGTGCCATGCTCCCGGAGACCTGTGCATGCGCAGTAGAAAAGTCTCTGGGAACATAGTGCACGTGCCATGCTCCCGGAGACCTGTGCATGCGCAGTAGAAAAGTCTCTGGGAATATAGTGCACGCACCATGTTCCCGGAGACCTGTGCATGCGCAGTAGAAAAGTCTCTGGGAATATAGTGCACGCGCCATGCTCCCGGAGACCTGTGCATGCGCAGTAGAAAAGTCTCTGGGAACATAGTGCACGCACCATGTTCCCGGAGACCTGTGCATGCACAGTAGAAAAGTCTCTGGGAACATAGTGCACGTGCCATGCTCCCGGAGACCTGTGCATGCGCAGTAGAAAAGTCTCTGGGAATATAGTGCACGCGCCATGCTCCCGGAGACCTGTGCATGCACAGTAGAAAAGTCTCTGGGAACATAGTGCACGCACCATGTTCCCGGAGACCTGTGCATGCGCAGTAGAAAAGTCTCTGGGAACATAGTGCACGCACCATGTTCCCGGAGACCTGTGCATGCGCAGTAGAAAAGTCTCTGGGAATATAGTGCACGCGCCATGCTCCCGGAGACCTGTGCATGCGCAGTAGAAAAGTCTCTGGGAATATAGTGCACGCGCCATGCTCCCGGAGACCTGTGCATGCACAGTAGAAAAGTCTCTGGGAACATAGTGCACGCACCATGTTCCCGGAGACCTGTGCATGCGCAGTAGAAAAGTCTCTGGGAATATAGTGCACGCGCCATGCTCCCGGAGACCTGTGCATGCACAGTAGAAAAGTCTCTGGGAACATAGTGCACGCACCATGTTCCCGGAGACCTGTGCATGCACAGTAGAAAAGTCTCTGGGAACATAGTGCACGCACCATGTTCCCGGAGACCTGTGCATGCGCAGTAGAAAAGTCTCTGGGAATATAGTGCACGTGCCATGCTCCCGGAGACCTGTGCATGCACAGTAGAAAAGTCTCTGGGAACATAGTGCACGCACCATGTTCCCGGAGACCTGTGCATGCGCAGTAGAAAAGTCTCTGGGAACATAGTGCATGCGCCATGCTCCCGGAGACCCGCGTATGTGGGCTCACAAAACTGGCACAAAACTTCCAGAGAGGAGGGGGCACGCACAATGCCTGTACATGGGCCGTCTCCTTTCCTAAACCTACCCTGGTTCTGATGAAACTAAACTAACAGTTTTGTTTTGTCCAGAGACAGTTAGATAAAAATAGGTGAAGCATTTAATAAAATTACACCTTGACAACTATTAAGCTTTCAGTATTTATTATGCTTTGGATATGTGAGTAAGTTATAGCACCAAGAAATATTGTTGATCTGCAAAAAAGAATGAATGCAACTATAAAGATTAATATAAGATTAAAAGAAGTTGGATATATGAATCTGTAAGACGATTTGAAGCATGCTTTGAAATCAGCCATGAAGTATTTACAGTAAAGAAAGATGGTTTTGCCTTCTGAGTCCCTCAGACTTAAGTGGTATTGAAAGTTTGTGGGGACATTTAATACCTTCAGTACATGCAATGACAGCTAACATCAATTGAGGAACTAAAAGGGAGCAGTGTAATTATCCATGTGCACATCACAGATAATTACAGCAGAGCAACACTGCGCCTACATCACTCCCAACATCGCATTTTATCTACGGGGATGCAAGGTAAAATGAGCGATGTTGTGCCTGCAATGTGCCGCATTTCCACGCTATTGCTACAGCACCTCACAGCCATCCCTTTAAATTGAATTGCCATTCAAGACTTCTACACAGAAGATTGTTAAAAATTCCTAACGCAAGAATAGAAATATTCTAGCTGGAAACACACATTTAGCAGTTGTGATTTCTGGCAAAAGAGATTTCACAAAGCACTGCCTGATAGGGTGCCCAAACGTTTACATGTCACACATATGTCTTATTATTATGTTTGTTAATGGCCTCATATAGCATTCGGAGCAAAGCCAAGAAAAAAAGGGTCAGATCGACACATGTACAAACCGGGTTTTAATGCAAGGGATGCAAATACAGTTTTTTGTTTATTTTTTACTTTATTTTTAAACTGCAATTTAGAGTTGAGCTCTGCCTCCCAAATCTGTCTGCACATCTTACTTTTGCACCCCTCTTTAAAGTAACAGGTTTTTGCAACTAAATGAGCATTTACATTTTCAAATTATGGGCCTGATTCATTAAGGATTGCTCGCAGCAGTTTTGCATTTGCAATCCTTAGCAATGCAAATGCAGGAGGAGGTGCATACCACCTCCCCCTGCATTTGCAATGCGATCACATATTAGACGAACATCGCAGCCATCGGTCGCAATGTTAATCTGCAAGGGCAGGCTGAGTAAGCTTCAGTTTACTCAGCCTTGCCGTCGCTAAAGGGACTGCAAGGTCAAGGAAACTGCATATGCGACGCAGACCTTGGCCGCGACACGCCCGTTTTTCCGAACGCCGGCTGACCCCATATCACCCCGAAACGCCTCTGCCTGTCAATCAGGCAGAGGCTTTAGCATATGTGAACCGTGACCGCAGGACCCATCCTGCGCATGTGCTGTTTCCCCACCATTGGGAAACTGCACATAGGATCGCATAAGCCCTATGTCCTATTGGTTTATACCTTGTAGATGTTCAATTAACTTCTTTTCATTAAGTGATCCCGCGAAGCATGCACCAAAGTGAAGACCAGGTGTACAAAATAAGACTGTATATATATATATATATATATATATGTGTGTGTGTGTGTGTGTTTGTGTGTGTGTATATATATATATATATATTACCATATAATGACGGCACTCGGAGACATCCATGATGCAAAAACGTACTGTATTGGCCTAGTTCTTTCGGGGACAGCACCCCGTCCTCAGGACCACACAGAGAAACAGTAACAAACATACAGTGTCCCACATACCTCCTTAAATACCTTAATGCACCACACCTGCTCCGGCCGCCGCCAGCCACGCCGTGCTCCGGAACTCCGGGTCGGAGTCTCTCCATAGTGACGCACTTCCGGCCGCGCGCACCACCGTTACCTCGGATACCGCCTTATTTGCGTTCCAAGGACTCACGTATGCGCTCCACCACAGTGTGACTCACAGGAGACGCCGATAACCCGTCCCTTCCAGTGCATCAGGCGATCCGACCTTCAAAGCACGGAGCAAAGGCACTAAATCAAAAACAAAATGTAAATAAAGTACAACACATGATAAAAACATATTAAAAACAAAAACAGACATGATCTACATCTTTACCCAAAGGTTAGCAGTTAGCACTAAATAATGTAACCACAAGAGTCCCAACACAAAAACGTTAAGACCACCTGCGTTACCAAGAAAATTACGTTATCAATATACATAACATATGGCACCTATAGCACTAACTTAAAGCTGGCCTCAAATCATGGTGTTCCAATTGATCTTATCATTCAGACCCCCTGGCTTGATCGTACCCAGTCTCAAAATCCAACGAGATTCTTTAATTAACAGCATTTTAGCCCTATCGCCCCCCTCCGGGGTTCTGGCACATGATCAATGATAAAATATCTAATTGAATTAAAGGGGTGCTGTGACTTGTCAGTATATCATTCCATGTAAAAAATTTAAACATCCCCATACTGATAAGAAATATGATATCAGACATGTTTTGACGTGCAATGCCTCCTTTGTGGTTTACGTGGTGGTCTGCCCGTGTGGATTATTCTACGTGGGTCAGACCACCCGTAAATTCAAGGAGCGCATAAATGCACATCGTTCAGCTATTCGATTGTCCCTTTCTGGCAAAGATATTGATCAACCAGTCCCACGTCACTTTAAAGAATTACAGCACCCCTTAGATTCAAATAGATATTTTATCATTGATCAGCAGCCCGCCCAGCAAATGGTCCGGACATGCCTCTGTTGTCTGGACCACGCACCCCAATGCCACGCCGCAATGCCGCCCCCCCCCCCCCCCCCCCCACCGGCACTTGCAGAAGTACGGAAATTGATGAATAGCGATTTCCACGCTTCAGCATTCATTGCTGAATCAGAGCCTTTAATTGGTAATTTAAGAGAATACTAGGAAATAGGAAAAATGGATGGCAAAGGATACTAAATAGAAAATGAATAAAAATCACTACAACGAACAATATGAAAAAAAAGAGAATAGTGGACTAATAAGTATGAGTGAATTAGTGACGTTAAAAATATAAACAAAATGCTGGACTTTCCTGTTTACCTCAGGGGTGTAATCGAGAAAAGTGTATTACATAGAACACAGGGCGGCAGGGTGAGCAGGCTACAGCAGGGGTCTGTAACAGCGGCTATCTGTTGATCGTGAAGGCTGAGTTGTCCGCTAAAATGTAAACAAAAGTATGGTCTTGTGGCTGCAAAAGAGACAGAAACAACTAATCAGTTTCGTCATTATGCAAGATTGGTATGAGGTTCTTTCTGTGTTTGGTTTTCTTCAAACATGGCATTGTGGTTTACGACCAAATAACTTCACTTCAGTCTCGCCTATCCAGATAAAACTGCATTTCTTTCAGCTACAACTTTCTCTTCCTGATGGTAGAGTGATAAAGTGTAACATCTGCCATGTTGACAGAGGCCTGTAGCTGCATGGATGTACGTAGCATTTGGGTTCTTTGTGATTTCTGTAAGCTTCATACTGTGTGATGTTTGGATGCATTTGCTAAGGTGCCCAGCCCTGGGAAGAAATGTTATGTCTCAGTGTAGAATGATGGACATCAAATTGTTTGCAAATAGCTAAATAACTCTTTCTAGAATTTAGAGCAATAACTTTGATTTATCTTAGATCTGTATCTCCAGACCAAAATTCATAAGGCTTGGTACACACTTTGCAGACGGCCAAGCTACTGACCGGTCTATGGATTGGTAAGGTTATGCACAAATGATCTTGTATATACACACTTATCAATTATCCGCCTAATATGTATGCCCTGCAAACCATTTGAATATGTCAGCCCATATAACATATTCAATGGATTCCATGGGCGATATATTGTGCGGTCAGTGAGTCGGTGCTGCACACATGAAGATGTACTGACATATCTAAATGATATATCGGCATCGGCTTGCTTTAGGGCCCACCTGATATGTCTGTGAACTAAGTAATTCACAGACATATCGGCTGTACACACCTGCCAACAAACTTGCGATATATCATTAGTTGACTGAATGAACAATATATTGCGTAGTGTGTACCCAAGCCTAAGTGTGGAGCCACCCTCACCTCACTGGGAGATAGTATGGGGCACTTGATCGTATTTTTGACTAATCAGATCTTGGTTACTGGCAATGGAGTCTATTACATGTATTATATATCACACTTCTCTTATGTCCAGAGATGGGGTTGCAGCGCAGTCCAAAATTCAAATAGGGAGACACACCAACTGCCAGTGAGTCCCGGTCTTGCGATGTTTGGCAGCATTTTGGGTGGCAGTTGGTGTGGCCCCCCTATGTGAATTTTGGACTGCTTACAGTCCCACCTCTAGAGCTGTCACTGCTTATGTCATCCATTTTGTTGTCAATTTTAATATTTTGTTATAAAGAATTAATTGTTCTCCCTTTGCTCAATTCCTTTTATTTTTCACTAGACATTTTTTCTGTTTATTTATCTCTCTCCCTCTTCACAGGAAATGCCTATGTGCCTCTGCCATCTTGAATGCTGATTAGTGAAGGCTGTTCTATTTGCTCTGACATTAGACTGATGCCTTTTTAAAGTACTGCTTGGTGCAGAAGCTTTGGGGGAATCTTTAATATTGACTTAACATATTTGTGCAGAGAAGTCGCTGAGGGATTGCTCACAATTAATTGCATCCATCAGACGAAGTGTTCATTAATTATTCCAACTTTCCCTCTCGCTGTGTGATATGGGCATTGCCAGACCAGCTCCTTCTGTTTCTGCTTTTCACTGACTAGCTAAGAATAGAATTACTATCAGATCCCTTTTCCCTATTGGTTACTGTCTGCTTGACACGCTGGAAGCTATGAATACTGGAGAATTGTTAAAAACTATCATGGATGGCAGCGTTGGTCCAAAAATATGTTTATTTTATGTCATGTTTCATTACCATACACATTTATGCCATTTTATGCTGCAAGTGACTCAGCAAATGTTATCAGAGATTGCAGCATAGTGTTACCGAATATATTTTTCTCTTATCCATGTTATGTGACACCGAGAAGATGACAGGGAAGATTCTCCGCAAATTACTCCAGCCATAATGTTGTGACATCAATGTTGTACCATCACACCACCTCCATAATGTTGTGGCCCAGAAGTGCAGTGCGGGTGAGGTCATGACGTCGCACACAGCTGAGTACAAGTTTTATTTACTCAAGCCCTTTACTTTTCACACAGCTACAAGGTTCAAATGGGTTATTACTAGAGATGAGCGCCTGAAATTTTTCGGGTTTTGTGTTTTGGTTTTGGGTTCGGTTCCGCGGCCGTGTTTTGGGTTCGAACGCGTTTTGGCAAAACCTCACCGAATTTTTTTTGTCGGATTCGGGTGTTTTTTTCCAAAAACACTAAAAAACAGCTTAAATCATAGAATTTGGGGGTCATTTTGATCCCAAAGTATTATTAACCTCAAAAACCATAATTTCCACTCATTTTCAGTCTATTCTGAATACCTCACACCTCACAATATTATTTTTAGTCCTAAAATTTGCACCGAGGTCGCTGTGTGAGTAAGATAAGCGACCCTAGTGGCCGACACAAACACCGGGCCCATCTAGGAGTGGCACTGCAGTGTCACGCAGGATGTCCCTTCCAAAAAACCCTCCCCAAACAGCACATGACGCAAAGAAAAAAAGAGGCGCAATGAGGTAGCTGTGTGAGTAAGATTAGCGACCCTAGTGGCCGACACAAACACCGGGCCCATCTAGGAGTGGCACTGCAGTGTCACGCAGGATGTCCCTTCCAAAAAACCCTCCCCAAACAGCACATGACGCAAAGAAAAAAAGAGGCGCAATGAGGTAGCTGACTGTGTGAGTAAGATTAGCGACCCTAGTGGCCGTCACAAACACCGGGCCCATCTAGGAGTGGCACTGCAGTGTCACGCAGGATGTCCCTTCCAAAAAAACCCTCCCCAATCAGCACATGATGCAAAGAAAAAGAAAAGAAAAAAGAGGTGCAAGATGGAATTGTCCTTGGGCCCTCCCACCCACCCTTATGTTGTATAAACAAAACAGGACATGCACACTTTAACCAACCCATCATTTCAGTGACAGGGTCTACCACACGACTGTGACTGATATGACGGGTTGGTTTGGACCCCCCCCAAAAAAGAAGCAATTAATCTCTCCTTGCACAAACTGGCTCTACAGAGGCAAGATGTCCACCTCATCTTCACCCTCCGATATATCACCGTGTACATCCCCCTCCTCACAGATTATCAATTCGTCCCCACTGGAATCCACCATCTCAGCTCCCTGTGTACTTTGTGGAGGCAATTGCTGCTGGTCAATGTCTCCGCGGAGGAATTGATTATAATTCATTTTAATGAACATCATCTTCTCCACATTTTCTGGATGTAACCTCGTACGCCGATTGCTGACAAGGTGAGCGGCGGCACTAAACACTCTTTCGGAGTACACACTTGTGGGAGGGCAACTTAGGTAGAATAAAGCCAGTTTGTGCAAGGGCCTCCAAATTGCCTCTTTTTCCTGCCAGTATAAGTACGGACTGTGTGACGTGCCTACTTGGATGCGGTCACTCATATAATCCTCCACCATTCTTTCAATGGTGAGAGAATCATATGCAGTGACAGTAGACGACATGTCCGTAATCGTTGTCAGGTCCTTCAGTCCGGACCAGATGTCAGCATCAGCAGTCGCTCCAGACTGCCCTGCATCACCGCCAGCGGGTGGGCTCGGAATTCTGAGCCTTTTCCTCGCACCCCCAGTTGCGGGAGAATGTGAAGGAGGAGATGTTGACAGGTCGCGTTCCGCTTGACTTGACAATTTTGTCACCAGCAGGTCTTTCAACCCCAGCAGACCTGTGTCTGCCGGAAAGAGAGATCCAAGGTAGGCTTTAAATCTAGGATCGAGCACGGTGGCCAAAATGTAGTGCTCTGATTTCAACAGATTGACCACCCGTGAATCCTTGTTAAGCGAATTAAGGGCTGCATCCACAAGTCCCACATGCCTAGCGGAATCGCTCCCTTTTAGCTCCTTCTTCAATGCCTCCAGCTTCTTCTGCAAAAGCCTGATGAGGGGAATGACCTGACTCAGGCTGGCAGTGTCTGAACTGACTTCACGTGTGGCAAGTTCAAAGGGCATCAGAACCTTGCACAACGTTGAAATCATTCTCCACTGCACTTGAGACAGGTGCATTCCATCTCCTATATCGTGCTCAATTGTATAGGCTTGAATGGCCTTTTGCTGCTCCTCCAACCTCTGAAGCATATAGAGGGTTGAATTCCACCTCGTTACCACTTCTTGCTTCAGATGATGGCAGGGCAGGTTCAGTAGTTTTTGGTGGTGCTCCAGTCTTCTGTACGTGGTGCCTGTACGCCGAAAGTGTCCCGCAATTTTTCTGGCCACCGACAGCATCTCTTGCACGCCCCTGTCGTTTTTTAAAAAATTCTGCACCACCAAATTCAAGGTATGTGCAAAACATGGGACGTGCTGGAATTTGCCCATATTTAATGCACACACAATATTGCTGGCGTTGTCCGATGCCACAAATCCACAGGAGAGTCCAATTGGGGTAAGCCATTCCGCGATGATCTTCCTCAGTTGCCGTAAGAGGTTTTCAGCTGTGTGCGTATTCTGGAAAGCGGTGATACAAAGCGTAGCCTGCCTAGGAAAGAGTTGGCGTTTGCGAGATGCTGCTACTGGTGCCGCCGCTGCTGTTCTTGCGGCGGGAGTCCATACATCTACCCAGTGGGCTGTCACAGTCATATAGTCCTGACCCTGCCCTGCTCCACTTGTCCACATGTCCGTGGTTAAGTGGACATTGGGTACAACTGCATTTTTTAGGAGACTGGTGAGTCTTTTTCTGACGTCCGTGTACATTCTCGGTATCGCCTGCCTAGAGAAGTGGAACCTAGATGGTATTTGGTAACGGGGGCACACTGCCTCAATAAATTGTCTAGTTCCCTGTGAACTAACGGCGGATACCGGACGCACGTCTAACACCAACATAGTTGTCAAGGACTCAGTTATCCGCTTTGCAGTAGGATGACTGCTGTGATATTTCATCTTCCTCGCAAAGGACTGTTGAACAGTCAATTGCTTACTGGAAGTAGTACAAGTGGGCTTACGACTTCCCCTCTGGGATGACCATCGACTCCCAGCGGCAACAACAGCAGCGCCAGCAGCAGTAGGCGTTACACGCAAGGATGCATCGGAGGAATCCCAGGCAGGAGAGGACTCGTCAGACTTGCCAGTGACATGGCCTGCAGGACTATTGGCATTCCTGGGGAAGGAGGAAATTGACACTGAGGGAGTTGGTGGGGTGGTTTGCGTGAGCTTGGTTACAAGAGGAAGGGATTTACTGGTCAGTGGACTGCTTCCGCTGTCACCCAAAGTTTTTGAACTTGTCACTGACTTATTATGAATGCGCTGCAGGTGACGTATAAGGGAGGATGTTCCGAGGTGGTTAACGTCCTTACCCCTACTTATTACAGCTTGACAAAGGGAACACACGGCTTGACACCTGTTGTCCGCATTTCTGGTGAAATACCTCCACACCGAAGAGCTGATTTTTTTGGTATTTTCACCTGGCATGTCAACGGCCATATTCCTCCCACGGACAACAGGTGTCTCCCCGGGTGCCTGACTTAAACAAACCACCTCACCATCAGAATCCTCCTGGTCAATTTCCTCCCCAGCGCCAGCAACACCCATATCCTCCTCATCCTGGTGTACTTCAACACTGACATCTTCAATCTGACTATCAGGAACTGGACTGCGGGTGCTCCTTCCAGCACTTGCAGGGGGCGTGCAAATGGTGGAAGGCGCATGCTCTTCACGTCCAGTGTTGGGAAGGTCAGGCATCGCAACCGACACAATTGGACTCTCCTTGTGGATTTGGGATTTCAAAGAACGCACAGTTCTTTGCGGTGCTTTTGCAAGCTTGAGTCTTTTCAGTTTTCTAGCGAGAGGCTGAGTGCTTCCATCCTCATGTGAAGCTGAACCACTAGCCATGAACATAGGCCAGGGCCTCAGCCGTTCCTTGCCACTCCGTGTGGTAAATGGCATATTGGCAAGTTTACGCTTCTCCTCCGACAATTTTATTTTAGGTTTTGGAGTCCTTTTTTTACTGATATTTGGTGTTTGGGTTTTGACATGCTCTGTACTATGCCATTGGGCATCGGCCTTGGCAGACGACGTTGCTGGCATTTCATCGTCTCGGCCATGACTAGTGGCAGCAGCTTCAGCACGAGGTGGAAGTGGATCTTGATCTTTCCCTAATTTTGGAACCTCAACATTTTTGTTCTCCATATTTTAATAGGCACAACTAAAAGGCACCTCAGGTAAACAATGGAGATGGATGGATTGGATACTAGTATACAATTATGGACGGGCTGCCGAGTGCCGACACAGAGGTAGCCACAGCCGTGAACTACCGCACTGTACTGTGTCTGCTGCTAATATATAGACTGGTTGATAAAGAGATAGTATACTCGTAACTAGTATGTATGTATAAAGAAAGAAAAAAAAACCACGGTTAGGTGGTATATACAATTATGGACGGGCTGCCGAGTGCCGACACAGAGGTAGCCACAGCCGTGAACTACCGCACTGTACTGTGTCTGCTGCTAATATATAGACTGGTTGATAAAGAGATAGTATACTCGTAACTAGTATGTATGTATAAAGAAAGAAAAAAAAACCACGGTTAGGTGGTATATACAATTATGGACGGGCTGCCGAGTGCCGACACAGAGGTAGGCACAGCCGTGAACTACCGCACTGTACTGTGTCTGCTGCTAATATATAGACTGGTTGATAAAGAGATAGTATACTCGTAACTAGTATGTATGTATAAAGAAAGAAAAAAAAACCACGGTTAGGTGGTATATACAATTATGGACGGGCTGCCGAGTGCCGACACAGAGGTAGCCACAGCCGTGAACTACCGCACTGTACTGTGTCTGCTGCTAATATATAGACTGGTTGATAAAGAGATAGTATACTCGTAACTAGTATGTATGTATAAAGAAAGAAAAAAAAACCACGGTTAGGTCACTGGTATATACAATTATGGACGGGCTGCCGAGTGCCGACACAGAGGTAGCCACAGCCGTGAACTACCGCACTGTACTGTGTCTGCTGCTAATATAGACTGGTTGATAAAGAGATAGTATACTACTAATATTATATACTGGTGGTCAGGTCACTGGTCACTAGTCACACTGGCAGTGGCACTCCTGCAGCAAAAGTGTGCACTGTTTAATTTTAATATAATATTATGTACTCCTGGCTCCTGCTATAACCTATAACTGGCACTGCAGTGCTCCCCAGTCTCCCCCACAATTATAAGCTGTGTGAGCTGAGCAGTCAGACAGATATGTAATATATATAGATGATGCAGCACACTGGCCTGAGCCTGAGCAGTGCACACAGATATGGTATGTATGTGACTGAGTCACTGTGTGCTGTGTATCGCTTTTTTCAGGCAGAGAACGGATTATAAATAAAAGTGGTGGTCACTGGTCACTATCAGCAAAACTCTGCACTGTACACTACTGAGTACTCCTAATGCTCCCCAATATTAGTAAATCAAGTGTCTAAACGGAGAGGACGCCAGCCACGTCCTCTCCCTATCAATCTCAATGCACGTGTGAAAATGGCGGCGACGCGCGGCTCCTTATATAGAATCCGAGTCTCGCGATAGAATCCGAGCCTCGCGAGAATCCGACAGCGTCATGATGACGTTCGGGCGCGCTCGGGTTAACCGAGCAAGGCGGGAAGATCCGAGTCGCTCGGACCCGTGAAAAAAAACATGAAGTTCTGGCGGGTTCGGATTCAGAGAAACCGAACCCGCTCATCTCTAGTTATTACAGGAGGGAAACCTTGCCATTTTTAAGGTTTCCCTAATACTTGCCTACTCTCCGGCAATGGTTGCGAGGCTCCTGAAAATCGGATGGTGCTCCAGGCCTCCACAGGTGGCCAATTACACGATTTGCATTGTGGCGACGCCCCTACTTCAAAATGCAATTAATTGCGCCATTGTCTAGTGGGGGCAGGGTCACAATTATGTGATCGCATCACCACACCCCCTGCTGCGCATATTTCTGCAGCGCCACGCCAGGGAGCAGTCTAAAGGTCACCAAATATATGCTACTCCTAATGCTTTTACTAACATTTTCACTATGTCAGCATGTTGTATATCGATAATTTGTCCATGTCAGCAATATAATTGTGATCGCATTGCAGGAATCGCAGCAATAAGGGTCAACCCCTGCCTGCGCAGCCTGACTGCGAAAGCAGGTGCACCACTGCCATGTTTCCGTTCGTAGGAAACGTAATTGTGCCATGATACGCCTGCATTTCCTTCCTCCTCTGCCCCCCCATACCCTCCCCAACGTCGCGTAGCTGCCCCTGAATGCCCGCAACCTTTCAATCACATAGAGATTGTGTAAAAAGGGGGATGCTGTCTGCTATAATGTGTAAGAAGGGGGACTGTCTGCCGTAATGTGTAAAAAGGGGGACGCTGTCTGCCGTAATGTGTAAAAAAGGGGAAGCTGTCTGCCGTAATGTGTAAAAAAGGGGACGCTGTCTGCCGTAATTTGTAAAAAGAGGACGCTGTCTGCCGTACTGTGTAAAAAGGGGGATGCTGTCTGCCGTAATGTGTAAAAAGGGGGACGCTGTCTGCTGTAATGTATAAAGGGGGCTCTACCTGGTGTAGTGGCGCTACTGTGCAGTGTAATTTGAATAATGGAGACTACTGTGCACAGTAGTATGAATTGGTATTATTTTGTGGTCACGCCCCTTCCCCATGAAGCCACACCCCTTAGTATTTTTCCCACGGTGTGCACTGCCCCTATCTTTCATAGGGGGAAGGGGGGGGGGGGTCGCCAATGCCGTTACTTGCACACAGCGCTAAAATGCCTGGTTACGGCACTGGCGGTTACATATATGGCAAGTGTTACTAATTGTGGGGTGTAGTCAGGCCCGGCTCAGAATTTGCTCCATTTGCTACATTACAGCTGAATCAGAAAATGCTTAACTATTGTCTTATCTCTAATATAAATATACTTTTGCTGGCAATAAATTAACATCCCCATCACCACAATTCTGCATGAAATGAATGCATTTAGGGGGTAATTCCAAGTTGATCGCAGCAGGAAAATTTTTAGCAGTTGGGCAAAACCATGTGCACTGCAGGTGTGGCAGATATAACATTTGCAGAGAGAGTTAGATTTGGGTGGGTTATTTTATTTCTGTGCAGGGTAAATACTGGCTGCTTTATTTTTACACTGCAATTTAGATTGCAGATTGAACTCACCACACCCAAATCTAACTCTCTCTGCACATGTTATATCTGCCTCCCCTGCAGTGCACATGGTTTTGCCCAGTTGCTAACAGAATTCCTGCTGCGATCAACTTGGAATTACCCCCTTAGCTGCTCCTTCTGTTATTTGCATGTAATCTATATTATAAATATTGGGGGTTATTTGTCTGTGGCTCATTATACAGACATATCTGTGCTGAGATCCTCGCTGTACTCATATAGGTTTCATCTCCTTCCCTCCTCCTCTATGCACAACTGTCGATACATTGAAGTCGTCGTTTGTATTTGTGAGTGTTTTCTTAATTAAGACCTCCTATGAAAGCCTTTTGTATTGATTCATTCCATTATCCCATTGATTAAGTGCCCTGGCTGTGAGGCCTTTCTCTTTATCGGGAAGCAGAAGCGTGTAGTCGTTAACCACAGATGTGAGCAGTAAGTAACATATCAGCCCCTGCCAAACTGGCTGGCGGTTTAATGAGGTACTGGCATCAGTTCCATGCAAGCTCCCCCCCCCCCCCCCCCCCCACACTGCTGCTGCTGCTGCTTTAGCCATGCATATAAACACAGTTATCTATTCTCACATGTATTAGGAATGTTCTGACCCACTTTATGTGAGGAGGGGTGACCTCTTTTTTGCCTTTACCTATTTGCCAGTACATTGCGCTGTGTGCTTAAATGTTTATGCAAATAGTCTGAATTTATGCAGTTTAAACACTTTGGGAGTTTTGTATGAAGATGAAGTAGTCACAAAATTCTCGCATCTCTCTGGAACAGTGTAACATGAACAAAGCGTGTTATTTAGATTTCTCACATCTGACGCTGCTATTAGACAGGCCTAGCAGCGTTCCTTATTTGCAGAGTTCTTCAATATATTGACACAAAGGAGAACAGCATCAAAGCAAGTCCCTTATCATCCGCTTAACATCAACTTTAGATCAGATGCCCTTATACGATACAGAACAGGTTATTTGAAAATGAAATGCATACACAAAGGCGCTTCCCGTCCTATCTGACCTAATGGCAGGATTATGACCTATCTGACCTAATGGCAGAGCAGGTGGGATTATACCTTCATAAATTCTTCCACAATATAAAAGCTATTTTACAGTCTTTACAAATGTATAGCATACTATAAACATCTAAAAGTCTGATCCTGGCTTTCTATCAGTACCTGATGGCAACAAATGGCACTGCAGACCATTGTCGCTTCAATTAAGAGGAATCAGTGGGGTAAATTTACTAACATTCGTAATTTTCGGAAAAAGGTCAAAGTTCAATCACGAATGACATCGAAAGTGTAAAACTGCAACTTTTTGAATTTATTACGACTAATTTACTAAGCTGTCGTATTCGGGTTTTTCTTTTCTTCCGATGTCGATGTCATTCGTGTTTTTATTTTTATTTTTACGGCAGTGATTAGCAAAACACTGCCGACTTTTTTTACAATGAATCTCGGCCGGATCTGTGTGATCCGTGCTGGGGTTCTTTTTTTTTTTTTTAAAAATTAAACAATGTAAAATCATAAAAAAAAATTGCGTGGGGTCCCCCCTCCTATGCATAACCAGCCTCGGGCTCTTTGAGCCGATCCTGGTTGCAGAAATATGGGGAAAAAAATGACAGGGGTTCCCCCATATTTAAGCAACCAGCATCGGGCTCTGCGCCTGGTCCTGGTTCCAAAAATACGGGGGACAAAAAGAGTAGGGGTCCCCCGTATTTTTAAAACCAGCACCGGGCTCCACTAGCTGGACAGATAATGCCACAGCCGGGGGTCACTTTTATATAGTGCCCTGCGGCCGTGGCATCAAAAATCCAACTAGTCACCCCTGGCCGGGGTACCCTGGGGGAGTGGGGACCCCTTCAATCAAGGGGTCCCCCCCCCAGCCACCCAAGGGCGAGGGGTGAAGCCCGAGGCTGCCCCCCCCCATCCAATGGGCTGCGGATGGGGGGGCTGATAGCCTTTGTTGTAAAAGAAAAGATATTGTTTTTAGTAGCAGTACTACAAGTCCCAGCAAGCCTCCCCCGCATGCTGGTACTTGGAGAACCACAAGTACCAGCATGCGGCGGAAAAACGGGCCCGCTGGTACCTGTAGTACTACTACTAAAAAAATACCCAAAAAAACACAAGACACACACACACCGTGAAAGTATAATTTTATTACATACATACACACATACATACATACTTACCTTATGTTCCCACGCAGGTCGGTCCTCTTCTCCAGTAGAATCCAAGGGGTACCTGTTGAAGAAATTATACTCACGAGATCCAGGGGTCCAGGGTCCTCGGGGAATCCAGGTGTAATCCACGTACTTGAATAAAATAACAAAACGGACACCCGAGCCACGCACTAAAAGGGGACCCATGTTTGCACATGGATCCCCTTTTCCCGACTGCCAGAAACCCACTCTGACTGATGTCTAAGTGGGTTTCTTCAGCCAATCAGGGAGTGCCACGTTGTAGCACTCTCCTGATCGGCTGTGTGCTCCTGTCTTCACTGACAGGCAGCACACGGCAGTGTTACAATGTAGCGCCTATGCGCTACATTGTAACCAATGCTGGGAACTTTCTGCCCTGCGGTTGACCTAAAGTGACGTCACCGCTGAGCAGAAAGTTCCCAGCATTGGTTACAATGTAGCGCATAGGCGCTACATTGTAACACTGCCGTGTGCTGCCTGTCAGTGAAGACAGGAGCACACAGCTGATCAGGACAGTGCTACAACGTGGCACTCCCTGATTGGCTGAAGAAACCCACTTAGACATCAGTCAGAGTGGGTTTCTGGCAGTCGGGAAAAGGGGATCCATGTGCAAACATGGGTCCCCTTTTAGTGCGT
Organism: Pseudophryne corroboree; assembly: GCF_028390025.1. NCBI lineage: Eukaryota > Metazoa > Chordata > Amphibia > Anura > Myobatrachidae > Pseudophryne > Pseudophryne corroboree. The sequence goes on along the minus strand of NC_086454.1, from coordinate 232,507,731 downwards.
GGCTCGGGTGTCCGTTTTGTTATTTTTTTCAAGTACGTGGATTACACCTGGATTCCCCGAGGACCCTGGATCTCGTGAGTATAATTTCTTCAACAGGTACCCCTTGGATTCTACTGGAGAAGAGGACCGACCTGCGTGGGAACATAAGGTAAGTATGTATGTATGTGTGTATGTATGTAATAAAATTATACTTTCACGGTGTGTGTGTCTTGTGTTTTTTGGGGTATTTTTTTAGTAGTAGTACTACAGGTACCAGCGGGCCCGTTTTTCCGCCGCATGCTGGTACTTGTGGTTCTCCAAGTACCAGCATGCGGGGGAGGCTTGCTGGGACTTGTAGTACTGCTACTAAAAACAATATCTTTTCTTTTACAACAAAGGCTATCAGCCCCCCCATCCGCAGCCCATTGGATGGGGGGGGACAGCCTCGGGCTTCACCCCTGGCCCTTGGGTGGCTGGGGGGGGGGACCCCTTGATTGAAGGGGTCCCCACTCCCCCAGGGTACCCCGGCCAGGGGTGACTAGTTGGATTTTTGATGCCACGGCCGCAGGGCACTATATAAAAGTGACCCCCGGCTGTGGCATTATCTGTCCAGCTAGTGGAGCCCGGTGCTGGTTTTAAAAATACGGGGGACCCCTACTCTTTTTGTCCCCCGTATTTTTGGAACCAGGACCAGGCGCAGAGCCCGATGCTGGTTGCTTAAATATGGGGGAACCCCTGTCAATTTTTTCCCCATATTTCTGAAACCAGGATCGGCTCAAAGAGCCCGAGGCTGGTTATGCTTAGGAGGGGGGACCCCACGCAATTTTTTTTGAAAAAATAAGCACTTTCCCACCCCTTCCCACTGATATACATGCACGGATCTCATGGATCCGTGCATGCCTATGCAATCACGAATAAAAAAAAAAGGTCTGTTTTTTTTTAGCACTTTTTTACGAGTTGTAATTTTTCACGACAGTGTTTGTTTGTTTTTTTGCTTTGCACTTCTTAGTAAATGACCGAGATTCATACTTAAACAGCCGCGTTTTGACCGATGGTGTATTCATTCGTGAATTTTTACCTAGGACTTCAAAATATTACGAATGCCCTCATCACTGCCGTGATTATTGCTTAGTAAATTACCGAGATGACACTTTGAAGAAAAAACGGCATCTCGGTCAAAATCGGGAGCTTAGTAAATTTACCCCAGTGTGTTAATACTTCTAATTCTCCCTTATTCACCTATAATACTGCTATAAAAACCCATAAAACTGCTTATGCTGTTGGCACGTGTATGCATGCTTTCATTGCTCAAATGAATAATTAAAAAGTTCACCTGTATCCGGCCCCATAGATTATGTGGGACAATTGGTCGATTTCAATGTAATTCAGTTGAAGTTGATTGGAGAAGATGACTAATTCAGTCAGGTGCAGATGCGCTTTGGTGCATGTGAGGAAGCTCATTGTGGACAGGTTAGTTTAGTTGTTCAGGTCACCCTGTGTGCAGCCGTCTTAAACACTTCCATTTTGCTTATAGCAACATATCATACGAGGGGTGTGCAATATGTTTCTGGATGTCATTGCATACTGTAGGTAGCATAAACACAATCTGACTGCCTGGTTGTGAACTGTAATCTTTGACTAAAGTTCTTGTGAAATGTCATTGCACTGAATATGTATAAGCAGCACTGAACACCGTAGAAGTCAGCATGTGTTCTTCCTTCACAAACATGTTATGAAGCTCAACAGACGCCACTGGAAAGCCATGATCTTCTTGGACTACAAGAGTGGTGCGCGACAGCAGGAGAGTTTTGACCGACTGTGAGCTGCTTTTGGGGAGGAAGCACTGTCCCGAACCACTGTGTTTGAGTGGTTTGCAAAATTTTGTCACGGGAGACGGTCCCTAAAAGAGGAGCGATGCGGCTGACCTGTGTTCACCATCACTGAGGACAATGTTGCTGCCATGCGGGCCATAGTTGAAGTGGACACCAGGGTGACGATGGCATTGTTACAGAAGGAAATAGGCATCTCATCAGGATCCATTCGCTTGATACTCCACGAAAACCTTGGCCTGAGCAAAGTTTCTGCATGCTGGGTGCCCCATCAGCTGACTCCAAAGCGGAAGGTGGCTCAGGTGACTTGGTACCGCAACATGATGGCCAGGTTTGATGGCGGACGTTCAAAACTCTGTCTGGGAGATAATCAGTGACAATCCTGGAACTACAGTTTCAACCTTGAAACCCCAGCCCAGTGAACCCCAGTTGGAGGTGCACCACCACAGAAGTTCCAACATAAGCTCTGCGTGGCCATGCAGATGGTGGCTATTTTTGTGGCCAAAACTGGTCATGCAGCTACCGAACCACTCGTGCAGCAGCACGCCATCACTGGGGACTGGTATGTTAACCTGTGCCTGTTGCAAGTGCTGGAAGCCATTTCTAGGTGCCGTCCAAGAACCCGCACTCGTGGTGCTCTTCTCCATCATGATAATCCACCTGCCCACAAGCCAAAGAAAGTGGTGGATTTTCTGGCCCATGAACACATCTAGGAATTTGGTCATACACTGTGCAGACCAGACCTGACCCCCTGCGACTTCTTCGTGTTCCGACAAAGCAAGGGCAAGATGCGTCAGATGCGTTTTGAGTCATCGGAAGCTGCAGTGGAGACCTTCATCTAGTATATAGATGACTTACCTGCTTCGGACTGGCCCAGCTGCTTCACCAAGTGGTTTGAGCACATGCAACTTTGCATAGACTCTTTTGGCAAATACTTTGAAAAATGTAATAACATTGTTTGTAAATAAAAAAAACTTGCATCCGGAAACGTATTGCACAGCCCTCGTAAGGTGTGATAAACATAATGTAGGTTTCCACAGTTCTAATGTTGTAATTCTCGTTTTGTACTAATGTGAAAATAATGGGGTGATAATATTTCGCAATTTGCGCTAATCATTTTCAGATAATTAGCTTACTATTCTCTCTTTACCACATACATAACATATACGTCCCAAAGTTCCCAGTTTTGGCAATACCTCCCTGTTTGAAGACCATGAAAGGGACTGGGCTTACAGGAAAGTAGGCGGGCGTTCATTAGAAAGTGGGTTAATTCGGGGAACAGTTTACGCTCATCCTGGGGCTGGGATTGATTGTCCAAATTTTTGAAGACCATCTTAACAGATACATATCGGTATATTTGCACTGTAGTTTAGATGTCATTAGCAACCCAAAACAGGATAATTCCACTAAATGTCACTCAAAAATACAGAGTGTCTGCATCAAGGGTAAGGCAGTTGCAGTGAGATACAGCCAGGGTAGTAATGAGGATTTTGCAACCGCTCTCACTGCTAAGGTGCAGTACGGTTGCTGCCCCAGTGGCACCCTTCTCCGGCTTGTGGAGTGCTTGGAGTGGCAGTCCAGAGAGGTCCTCGGCGGTGTCTAGTTACTTGGCTGCTCCCGAACTGGCCACCTCTTTTGCGACTTGGTGATGGGAGCAGGCACAAGTTATGGAAGTACCCTGCTACTGCCATACATGCAGCAGGTCATATATGCAAGAAAAGCAGTAGTAGGTTTTATGGTAATATAAACTTTTTTTTAAATATGTGTATAAGAAAGACATACAGGATTTTGAAAGGGTTCAGAGACAGGTTACCTCATAAATTAATGGATGTAAGGGATAACATTTACAGCAAAGGACTCGACAAATTGAATTTGTTTACTTTGCAAAAAAGGCACATTATAGGTGACATAATTAAGAACTTCAAATATATGAGGTGTGGCATTAAATAACAAGACTGATGCTATAATTTATGTTGAATTGTATTAAGCCCTTTTTTACTCCATTCCCCTCTAAGTACTCCACTTCTTCGTCCACACACCACTGCATTCTTATTTTCCATTGGCCAAAGCCATGCTGTAGCTCATTATCTTTCAGCTGTCTCAACAGCTCTGTTGTGTGGGCTTGTGCATTGTCCTGATGGAGAATAAAATATTTTTTACCCAACCCTGGCTACTTTCCCGCAAAGTTTCTAGAACATTTTTGTAGTAATGTTGACTTACTGTTTCCTTTCTGGTACCCAGTCTGTCCAAATAAAGGTGTGGATTATTAGATCTACACTAAAAAGGTCTACAGTCAATAGGTCGACCACTAATGGTAGACATGCATTAGGTAGACAAGGTCAAAAGGTCAACATGGAATAGGTAGATAGTAGAAAAGGTTGACAGGGTCAAAAGGTCAACATGGAAATGGTTGACACAAAAGAAGGTAGACAAGTTTTTTTTTTTTGGGGGGGGGTGTTTTTGTCACTTTTCTGTCACAAACAAACCCCATCCGTGTACAGTGTCGCCTCGCTCGGCTCGCTGCAATATTCCCAATTGTAGTCCACGTGGATGGTAAAGTAGAAAAAAAGGGTGTCGACCATTGTCATATCGACCTTTTGACATGTGTGCCTTTTATATGTCGACCCTTTGACCTAGTCGACCTAATGCATATCGACCATTAGTGGTCGACCTATTGACTGTAGACCTTTTTAGTGTAGATCTATAGACCGGATACCCAAAATAACACCCTCAAAGAAAATAATTTCAGTAATATAGCTTTGAATTTAGATTTTTGTTTTTACGTGCTCTCTTGGTGATGATGATGTTTTCCAGTGCATGGACTGGTGTTTTGTCTCAGGATCGTACTAGAAGATCCATATTTCATCCCAGGTAATAACTTTATCTAAAAAGTGTGAATTCACTTGAATTTGTTCCAAAATGTCTGAACAAATTTGCTTTCAATTTTCTTTCTGCTCGGCAATGAGAAGTCTTGATTCCAAACTTGCCTAACAGTTTCTTAGTTGATGTCCACTATTTCTGCTATCATTCAGATGTTGAGACAATGGTAAATTCGAACAGTTTTCTAAGTTTTTTCCACATTTTCGTTTGTTTTTTATGTGCAAGGCCTTCCAGGGTGTTCATCATCTTCGATATTCTCACAACCATCACTTAATCTTTTGTGACACTCAAACAAAAATACAATTTGCCCCATAAGTCTCTGTTAACATACGGAAAGATTTGGTTGGCGTTTTGTTCAAGTTAACTAAAAATCTTAAATTAACACATTGCTCTTTTTTTGAACTAAGCATTTTTACGACACATGGGAAAAACACAACTTCTTCAAAGCCAAAATATCTCTTACCAAGCCATGTACAAACATATTCCTGGGGTTTTAAACAGATTGGTCAGAAACCTAGGACAAATATATCTGCTTCAAACACTATTCTAGTGCTTTTATCACTGAGGTTAATTTAATTATTACTTGTGACAAGACGGCCTTTCTTACAGGAAATGGTATCAGTTGTTATAATGAGTATATACAGCAGTTGGAGTGTAAGATCTAGGTAGAAATTAATATGATTGCCATGTATGGGGTCAGGAAATGGTTTTATACACTGGAAGATTTAATTAGAATATGTTCTGGGGGGGTTGGGGGGGTAGTTCTTACTTTCTGTGGGTCAGCACATCTAAGGAGGAATTCAATTCATGGTGATTTCCCCCAGAGAATTACAGTAGCCCAAAATTGCTAATTTTCCTGTGGAGAAATCTGAGGGACTGCAGGCATAATGCAGTAATGTTGATTCACTGTTGCGCCTTCTGGTACCCAGTCTGCCAAAATAACATCCTCAAAGAAAATTCATGGACATCACCAAGACTTGAATTCCCCTCGTAGACTCTAGAAAAGGTAGAACTTGTGTCTTTATTTCAACCGCAATAATTACTAAACAATATATCTTGCAAGCACAGGTATTGAACGCTTAGGGCTCCTATACGTGGGTAAAATTTGTGTCACCAAAGCCTAGTAAATGCTTCCTATGTAGGAGCTAAAAAAAAAAAACCATAACACAGTCCAACAAAAAACGTAGTTGTTTTATTTCCAAGTATGTTTGCATGAATGTATGGTATTTTGTGGTTGCTGAATTAAAAAAAGGAAAGTTGTTTTTTTTAATTGGCTCTAGATAATGGATACAGGGGGTAATTCAGAATTGATCGTAGCAGCAAATTTGTTAGCAGTTGGGCAGAACCATATGCACTGCAGTAGGGGGCAGATACAACATGTGCAGGGAGAGTTAGATTTGGATGGGTTATTTTGTTTCTGTGCAGGGTAAATACTGGCTGCTTTATTTTTACACTGCAATTTAGATTTCAGTTTGAACACACCCCAACCCCCCCCCCCCCCCTGCAGTGCACATGGTTTTGTCCATTTGCTAACAAATTTGCTGCTGCGATCAACTCTGAATTAGGCCTTCAGAGCCGTAGATAGGGTGGTGCGGCCGGTGCTTGGCACAAAACACGTATGTCCTGTGGGCAGAACTGGCCAAACCACCGTGTTACTGTGTATGCACCGCAGCACCGCCGGCCCACCAGTAGCTGCTGTCTCCTTTCTCTGCTGGACGCATCACTACTATCACACATTGCAGCGCCACAGCTGATTGCACCTTGTGCTCCGACTCCTGGTTAAGCAGTTAGTGTGTGAACTCTGCCTCCCCCGGCTCCAGGCTATGCCTCCCCCTGCTCCTGGCTCTTGCATGTCTGAAGGTAGAGACATCATGTTGTCTCTCAAGGCTCAGTGACTGCCACTGGTCATAGTGAAGTTGTGAACTCAGGAGCTGTGGCTGGGTGCAATAAAAAAAGTAAGCAGCACATCAGCTTGCCTTAAATGAGTCATGACTCCTGGAATGATGTTGAGGAGAAACGGTGATGATAATGAGGAGTAAAAATGATGATGAGGGGGAAATAAGGAAGAGGAATGATGATGGTGATAATAATGAGGAGGAGGAATGATGATGATGATGAGGGGGAAAGGAGGAGGAGGAATCATGATGAGGAAGAGGGAGAAATGATGTCTAGGAGGGGGAAATGAGGAAGAGGAAGAATGATGATGAGGAAGAGGCTTGGCAGCCATTTAAATTATGTTCAGGACTTAATAGTAAAATTACCATTACTGTGCAAAGTATAGGGTACTAATGTAGCAGATGATCAAATACATGTCTTGTTTTGTTTGCCAACAATTTAAAGGAAGGCAGGCTATACTGTGTGACTTAACGTTTATAAGGGGTACTACTGTGTGGGTTAATGTGTATAAGGGGCATCTAGTGTGGCATAATATGTATAAAGGGCTTTACTATGTGGTATAAGTTGTATAAAGGGCTCTACTGTGTGGCGCAATGTGAATAATGGACACTACTGTTTAACGTATCGTGTACAAGTGGTACTACTGTGTGGCGTAATTTGAATAACGGACACTACTGTGTGGTATAATATGATTAATAGACACTACTGTGTGGTGTAATTTGAATAACGGACACTACTGTGTGGTATAATATGATTAATGGACACTACTGTGTGGTGTAATTTTAATAACGGACACTACAGTGCCTCTTCCCTGCAAAGCCACGCTCTTCTATTTTTTGTGCCCGCCTTCAGCACGCTCTGTCCCTGTTTGTCATATGCAAAGGGGAGAGGGCTGAGGCACCAATGCTCTTTCTGGCACAGGCCACCAAATGTCTACTTCCGACTCTGATAACACATGCATATGGAAATCTACTGGAACATTCTAGAGGTGTTAACTCCGCTATCATTCTAGAATATTCCGGCACCGTATACAGTGATTGGCCACTGTCAGTTGGCAGTGGAGAGGTTCATGTTGTCTATTGTGTTTCTTTTTTTTGTTTTTGTTTCCTGTTTGGCTCAAATTTTTTAGATAAAAAATCTAGCAAAACCGTTGTCATATTCGGCATCAGCACCACAAGGTTACCCCATAATCGCTCTAATATGATTGGCTATAAAATTAGTGTGGATCAGTGTAATTTAAGCGAGTTGACAAGTGCAAACATGCATTTTGCACCGCAACCAACATAGGGTTTCAATCGTTATTGCTTGCTACAAATATATGGGAATGCCTGCTACAGTGCTATACACTATGCTGCAATACAGCTACAGTTTGTGGCATATTTATGAATCCATCTCAGAAGTCAAATTAAATGCACATTGATTGTATTGCTTTTCAATGACCTTGTGTACATAGATTTATCAGGTAACCCTTTATACATGGAGCTACAAACATATATGAAGGGAAATTACAAACTATTTATTGATGGGGTGAATGCCAGGAGGTGGGATTTGGGGGGAAGGGGGAGGGGGGGGGGGGTCAGTGTGGTGTGCGACAGGGATCACTTTGCAGTTCAGTATCTGATGAAAAACCTTATGCAGCAACTCTGTATACTAAGCGTTCAGATTGATTGAACCCCTTCCTGTACCATTTTATAATGGTACGTGGAAGTTACTGTTTTATACAATGTGATTAGTGCCTGCAAGGCTTCATTTCATATAAGCAAAGACCTCACCATACAAGAAGTCACCACTCCAACCGTAGATGATAGACAGAAGCGTTAACAAACAAACAAAAAAACAATGGTCCCTGTGTCATCATAACTGTCTCACTATTACAGTGCTGCGTAATGCACAGGGGTTAATACACCGCTACTGATTGCCAGGAGAGGCAGACAGAAATAGAGCAAAGGAATGTGAACAATAATTACTTTGTCTATCTAATTACCAGCAACAAACAAGACACGCAGGGAAAACAACAAACTTCTTGACAGCATCAATCCCAGGACACCAACTGCTTATTACATTTTGTCTAAGGAATGGAGCGTGCCATGCTTTTGATTATTGCAACTGTGCCACCGATCAACTGAGCAATTAACGGAGCTGACAATTGGAGAGAGCTTATTTAAAGAGTACGAACCCACAGAGAGAGAGGATTGTTTTATTTCTGAATATTTGTTTCCCTCTCCACTTCACTTCATGTAAACTCTGTCTCTCATCTGTCTCCTCTCCAAGCACAGCGCAGTACTTCAACATTCGTACAATACTTGGTCTGTTCAGTAAGGCATTGTACGCTCTTAGTACTATTTCAGATGATAATTTTACATAAAATTTGAATAATCTCTGATCAAAATTTTTTTTTATATGATGTATTAAATTAAAAAATGTCACTGCAGACGGAATGAATTTTGAATTCCAAACAGTGGAAATTTTCTAGCTAGGTGCATGCGATGTAATGATACGAGGATTGTGCATTAAATTTCCAGATACACAAAAAAGTATTTGCCAGAGGAATATATATACAAAGAAGAAAAGCGCTGGTATATGGTAAAATGTCTTATTTTTTATTTTATTTTTTAAATCTGCGGGATTATGAAAAAGGTGCAGTACGTGATTTCAATAGAAGAGGGAATGGAGACTATATATATTTCTACCCAAATCAAAAAAGTAGAAATAGAAATTTCAGCTTTAAGCATATAAATAATTCCCTGAGAGAAGAACCCCAGAGATTACAATCACACAGACCCCCCTATAGGAATAATTATCAGAACAAACAAGGAATTTATAGGAACAACTGTAGAACTACTGACTCAACATTCTCCAATAGAATTGAGGTTCTTAAGCATTATGAATATCCAAGGACTAATATGTCCAAACAATTCTCTGATAAGTTTCGATTTAGACACTCAGAAACAGAGGACAATGGAGAATATTCACCACAGGGTGGTGTTTTTTTAGAGAGGACACATCCTCCCTCATACAGACCTGCAAGTGCACGGGGGGTGAGCAGGTACAACAAAGAGAGGAAGAGAACACGTACAAGGGGATGTAGGGGAGGAAGAAAACAACCCCACAAAAAGTCTGTGCACAAGATAACAGTCAAAGGTAGGGGGATATTTAATCTCTCAGAAAAAAAGCTTAATGATCATGAGCTGTCCCTTGTAGAGAATGGTTTGAATTTTGCACCGGTAATGAAACCAAATTTATTTAATTTGTTCGTAGATCTTAATCTTAACAGATATGTCAGAACTTTGAGCCGTAAGCGCTATTTTGCTCTTAAAAACATGAAAAAGAAAAATGTATCTGGTACCCCTATTATATTGGACAAAGATGATAGAGAAATAGTTAAAATGCTAGAGGAACTTCAAACTGAAAGTAATGAGGAGGATCAGAAAATGTAGATTTTCGATATAAAGCAAAACTGCACATTAAAAAACAAATCTGACTTCTATCCATTACAGTTCAGAGAACCTTATATAGAAAGCTTTTATAGCAGCACATTAGATCAATTTAAAAAGATTTGTGAGCAGGAAGATGATAAAAAATTGAAGGATAATCTAACTGGGGGAGAAAGGAGGGCTATCAAGGTCTTCTGTTCTGATAAATCAATTACTATCAAGCCGGCTGATAAGGGGGGTGGGATTGTTATCCTCAATACTGCCGATTACCTAAGGGAGGCTGGCAGACAGTTGGAGGACACCAATTTTTATAAAAAGAATTGAGTAGCAACCCCACAATCCCCTATCAGCGTGAATTTCAAACATTGTTAAATAAAGCTCTCGATGAAGGCGCAATATCCAAGGATATTTATCACTTTTTATTCAATGTACACCCTGTAATACCAACATTTTATTATTTGCCCAAAATTCACAAATCCATCACATCACCTCCTGGTCGGCCTATTATTTCGGGTGTTGGGTCCCTTACATGTAACTTATCCACATTTGTTGATTAGTTTTTACAAGATCACGTATAGAATTTGCGGTCATATATAAAAGATACAAAGCACTTTTTAAATTTGATTCGGACAATAAAATGGAAGAGAGGTTACATACTCCTGACATGTGACGTGGAGGCTTTATATTCAAATATCCCTCATGATTTAGGGATAGAAGCCATAAAACATTATTTGTTCCAGGATTTAGACATGTCAACACCTTTGCGTGACCTTATTTTGGAATCTATCAAATGTATTTTACATCACAATTATTTTTTGTTCAATTCACAGTTTTATTTACAGACACGAGGTGCTGCGATGGAGGCTGGGTTCGCTCCAAGTCTCGCAAACCTATATATGGGGAGATTTGAGGAGGAGTACATCTGGCGCGGGGACTATGGAGCGAATCTAGCCTTGTATGGCAGATTTATAGATGATTTATTCTTTGTTTGGGATGGGGATGTTGAGTCTGCACAGGTATTTGTTAATTATCTTAATTCTTATAGGCCCTACACACTGGGCGATATCTCTCAAAGATATAAACGATCTCGTTCATTAATGAACGAGATACCGTTCATATCTTTGAGTGTGGAGGCACAAGCGATGAACGATGCGCGGCCCCGCGTTCGTTCATCGCTGGTGCCTCTGTCGGCTGTGCATCAGGCCAATGTGGACGATCTCGTCCATATTTGCCTGCACTTCTATGGAGCCAGGTGACGGGGGAGTGAAGAAACTTCACTCCCCCTGTCACTGCCGTATCCGCCATCGGGCAGCTCGGCGGCGGATCGGTCAATGTGTAGGGCCCTTAACGCATATGGTTTATAATTCACATCCACTATTAACACCACTTCAATCAATTTTTGGATTTTGCGCTCTCGGTGGAGCATGATCAACTTTTGACGCAAACATATATCAAAACTGTAGATCAAAATCAGTATCTAAACTACAAAAGCTCACATAAAACTGCCTGGAAAACAAATATACCTACAGGGCAATTTACTAGGGTGAGACGTAATTGCACAACAGATCAGGCATTTGAGGCACTGGCAGGTAGATTGTACAATGCCTTTCTAGAGCAAGGTTATCCCAATGAAATACTCCAAAAAGCCATGGAGGAGGTAAGAACTATAGAGAGAGCATCTTTATTAGCGCAATCTTCTAATAATAATAAAAAGAACAATGTGGAACTTAATGGTGGAGATAAATCTGCACTGTTCATAACACAATATAATAGTTGTGCTCATAAAATAAAATCTATTAAGAAAAATTAATCTTTGTTAAGATTGGATAATGTTCTGAGAGATAGTGTAGCTCTTAATGGTACTGTTATCTTTAAAGAGTCTAAAGGGGGGTACACACGGAGAGATCCGTGTTTAAAATCTAAGCAATCTGACTAGATTGCTTAGATTTTAAGCACGGATCTGCCGTGTGTATGCCCCCCAGCGATAGCGATGCACAGCCCCGCACATCGCTATCGCCGATGCTAGATTGAGCCTGCATGCAGGCTCAATCTAGCGGGCCGCTCACTTCAGCGCTGTGTGAAGTGAGCTGCCCCCCGTCGTCGCCCCACCTCGCTCAGCACATCGCGCTGTGCTGAGCGGGGGGAGAGATGTGTGCTGAGCGGTCTGTGTTAAGATCGCTCAGCACACATCTCTCCCGTCAGTACCCCACTTTATGATCTCCAATCAATGTTAGTCAGGAGTCATTTCCAACAAAGGGAGAGTGTGAGGCATACCTGGTTGCCTAAAAAGCCAGATGGTTTTCATATGTGCGGTAGGCAGTCCTGCAACACATATTCACATACTTCTAAAAAAAAAAGTGTAGAGTTCTCTTCAATGTCAGGGGGAGAAATCTTTAAAATAAAGGGCTTTTTAAACTGCAGATCCACTTTTGTGATTTATATGATTCAATGTGGATGTGGGAAACAGTACATTGGAAGAACTACCCGCACCCTACACATACGTTTCATGGAACATTGGCGCAACATCACGAGAGAAATTAGGACACGTCCTCTATCAAGTCACGTGTCACAATGTCCCGCGTGTGATGCTAATAACAAGATAACTGTAAAAGCCATAGAACAGATAAGTACCACTATTGGAGGGGGTGATAGATTCAATAAGCTGTGCAGACGCGAGGCCTATTGGATCTATCGGCTCAACGCTATGGTCCCGTACAGTCTCAATGATACCATTGAACTGAATAATATCTGAACTTTGTATCATGTCTATATGTATTGTTTGGTAACTATATGTCCCATGTAAATAATACACACTATATATATTTTATATATTAGTGGTGGTATATGTATTTGAGTTCTATACAGATGTATATACATGTGCCTATGTATAGATAACAATAAAAATAAAGAACAATACTAAGGGGGAGGGCAGCAATTTCTAAAGAGTCTATATAACCCCGACAGGTTTAATAGTATTGCATTTATTACAGCAGTATTATGTTCATTATTGGTATATATACGGATAATTATGGTTGTATAAAATGTTTTTCATTTATACTGCACATGACACTCATATTAATATGTGCGTGATGTTTTCTGAGTGAAATAAAAGTTACTGGTATCCATTTCACCTTTGTCACTATCCTATATATAAAAAGCAAGAGGAATAAATTAGCATTTTATGTGTATAAGGTAGTCTCTTGCAAGAGATATACTGTGTATAATATAATATATGGAAAGTTTGTAGCCTATTTAACTGTGTTAATATGTATCACTGTGTAACCATTCAAAGACATCATCAGCATATGAGCTACAACACCTGATAATGAGGTGTGGAACACATAATTGTAGCGCATGTGCAAGAAATCTGGTCCCTTTAAAAAGGAAACATAGGGAACACCAGGTCTATTGGTCTGAGGAAGCTGCTGACGATCACTTCAGGCAGGGAAACGCGTCACAACTTGCAGAGAGAGCATAGACTGGCCGTGCAAAGGAGCGCAGGGCCGCGCTACATACGGACAAACCAAGTCGCTACAGGGAGCGGGGAAGATCTTACCACCGTGTCCTGCGGGAGCGTCCCAGCATCACCGTAGCCGCCAGGTACCTTGCAGAAACTACGGGTACAGCGGTAGAGGGGAACCGTCCTTGACAGCATTATAAATACTCTCACCAGATACTGCAAATAACGGAGCACAGCAGTTCATTGGCAGCAGTACACATTGTCCCATTTGAGGGAGACAATGGCATCAAAGAAGGCATATAAGTGGAGAGATACAATTTTGTAACAAACACCCCTCTGGATATAGCCATCTTTAAAGGATATTAGCACCAGTGGCCGCGAGGACAGTGACTGTCTCCAAAATCCATTAAAGTGGTAAATACACCTTATTTGCATATATCAATCTCCCAACTCTTACACCATCTAAAAGTTACTAATCGTGGAGAACTGTTGCCAATCATTTTATTGTGGGAAACAAACTTCTTAGTGAATAATATTCTCTTTATTATTGCTATACAAATTATTAAATACTGGTGATTGAATTTTTGATTACTAAGTAACATATTGTTATCTGCACTTGAATTTTAATCAGTTTTTTAATTGGGCGATCATCATGATATTGTAGAGTATGCCAGCCGGCTGATGCTTATTTCTATATTGTATAAATGTTGTAGACAATATATATTTTTTTTAAAAATAAGACATTTTACCATATACCAGCTCTTTTCTTCTTTGTATATATATTTCATGTTTATTTTGGGTTGAGTATACCCACAGAAAAGCAGCAGGTATCTGGGTATACCAATAGGCGCCTGATCAATTCTTGTATTTGCCAGAGGAGTCTATGCAAAGTTGCATGCTCTCAAACCACTGATACCCCTTTCACACCGCAGCTATAACCCGGTAAATTGCCGTTTTTTAAGCCTTCCAAACGGTTCTAGCTGCGGTGTGAAAGGGCCACTTTGAATTTACTGGTTACAGATTACTGGTATTTTAAAACGGTTAAAAATCAGGGTCCTACATGGTTCAGACCCGTTTCATTGTGCAATGTGAAAGTCTCTGAAACAGTATTTCCAAACCACAGAGGGTGATAGGCTGTCTCCATGCGTGATGTCACCAGGCAGAAGCAGGAAATAAACTGGAGGAAACACATGAGAGTGAAGAAGCATTTTTTTTTTATACAGAATACAGTTTAAAATGGCAAATTGGAGTGATGAGGAGGTTAGGGAGCTGCTGAAGATCAGAGGGGATGAAGAAATTGCTAGACAAATCACTGGGACAGTGAAGGATGCAGTAATCTACAAAAACATGGTAAAGATGCTTGAAGCTGCTGGGTTCCATCGTATGACTAGCCAAATTATTAATAATTAATTAATAATTATTAATAATGTGTGGGCCAGACAAGACCATTTAAAATTTCAACCACTGTTTTCTATGGGAGAAACGGGTTCAGTGTGAAAGGTACCAAAACGGTAATGAAACGGTAATATACCAGTTACAACATGCGATGTGAAGGGGGTTTAACTGCTCAGACCCGTTTTAAGAACCGTTTAAAGAACCGTTTCAAAAGCAGGGTTTGCGATGTGAAAGCAGCTGGTCCAGTCCGAAGCAGTTATGTCTTCTACATTCTGGATGAAGGTCTCCACTACAGCTTCCGGTGACTCAAAACGAATCTGATACATCTTGCGCTTGATTTGTGGGAACGTGAAGAAGTACATGAAGAACATGAAGTACAGAAGAACATGAAGAAGAGGGCCAGATCTGGCCTATATGGTGGATTATGTACGGACAAAGTAGGGTGTGACTCCGCACTGGATAATGAAAGCAATTATTTTAAACTTGATAATATCAATATGAAACCAGCCTTAATGAAAGTGATGAGACTATTCGTCAATATTACAGCTGCTGGTGGTGCGCCACGAAGTCAGTATATATGTCATGAATACAAAAGAGTAAAAAGAAAGAACTTCTTTTGTTGGCGCACTCTTTTTACAAAACTAGTTGTGAGAGGAGAATTCCATTATTGGTGATGATATCAAAAATGATTTAAAACGTAACCTTTAATGGGTTTAAACTAAAATAATGTCACCTAAAGAAAATAGAGAAATATAAAAGAAACACCATATAGAAAAAAAACCCACCAGTTTTCCAACTGGTGGGTTTACACTGACTGCCTAACACCAAAAGCAGATCTTGCTTTAATTTCCACAAAAAAAACCCCTCCCTCCTCGTTCCTCTTTTTTTCATGAACTCTCATCAATGATTCAGGAGAGAGAACTTCTGCGACAATACTAACTACTACCATACCATACTGCTTGTGCCCAATCTCATCTGATCTTGGAAGCTATACAATATAGGGTCGAGCCAGTACCAGGTGGGAGACCACTTGGGAATACCTGGTGTAGTAGGTGTGCATTATTGGGACACTCCAGTCTAACATTGACAGCAGATTCCGCTCTGTTATCTTTTTTTTTTCTTTCTTTCTTTCTTTCTTTCTTTCTTTCTTTCTTTCTTTCTTTCTTTCTTTCTTTCTTTCTTTCTTTCTTTCTTTCTTTCTTTCTTTCTCTGTGCTTTCCTTGACACTGATAAGAGTATAGTAGATTTGCCCATTTATAAAAATCTTTTATATTTCTATGGGAATAGTCCAGTAATGGTGAACTTAATTGATCACATGTTCAAATTTTGAGGTTGCGTCTAGATAAGGCCCAATCCAGGACTGGTTTTGGTTTCCCGTCTTCTACCACTCAAAATATCGGGAGTGGATGGTAAATACACTACCAACATTTATAATTTTATTGTTATTTGAAGATTACAATGTAGGCTGCTGCCCTACCATGAAGAGTTTATTTTGTATTTCTCTATATGGTGGATTATCAAGCACGTGGATGCATTAATGTGCTAGAAAATCCTCCACTTTCATGGATGTGTGGGTAGGTACATTGTCGTGATGGAGAAGGGCAGCATGAGTGCGAGTTCTTAACAGCACCTGGAATGGCTTCCAGCCCTTGCTGAAGGCATTGGTTTGCGTACCAGTCCCCGGTGAGAGTGCACTGCTGCACGAGTAGTACGGTAGCTACATGAACAGTCTTGGTCGCAAAAATAGCCACCATCTGCTTGGCCACGCTGCACTAACATCGCTACTTCTGCGTCACACCTCTAACTGGGGTCCACTGGGCCGACTGTTTTTTGGTCTTGGGGTTGAAACTGTAGATCTAGGACCCATCACCATTGATGATCTCTTAGACAGAGTTTGTGCGACTGCCATCAAATCTGGCCAGCATGTTGCGGCACCAAGTCACCTGAGCCTCCTTCTGCTCTCGAGTCAGCTGATGGGACACACAGAGTGCAGAAAGCTTGCCAGGCCAAGCTTTTTGTGGAGTATTAAGCTGATGGATCCCGATGAGATCCTTCTCTTGCTGGGCCACGGTCACCCTGTTGTCTACCTCAATTATGGCCCACACAGCAGCAACATTATCCTTGGTGATGACGGATACAGGTCAGCCGCAGTACTCCTCTTTTTCCAAGGACCGTCTCCTGCACGCAAATTCAACAAACCGTCCCAAAAAAACAGAAGTTTGGGTGGTGCTTCCTACCCAAAAGCAGCTTGCAGTTAGTCAAAACTCTCCTGTGTCATGGATTCAGGGACTCGCCTCCGGTGATGGTCTCCGGGGGCTCTCTGTCAGATGACTAGCGCTGCAGCGGCGGAGGTCTGTGAGGGCCGCTGGTGTGCTGCAGCTGAGAGGGAGCTGGTGACTGTGCGGCCTGCTGTCACTGGAGCACTGTGCAGGGAGGCTTCCTGTGTAAGATCCCATGCTTTGGAGCACTGTGCAGGAAGGCTGCCTGAGCAAGATCCCCTTCTCTGGCGTGTCTGCAGTACAGGGGGCCGCCATGTTGGAGACCAATTCATAGTATGCCAATGGGATTTGGTCTCTGGTCAATCACAGGCTGAGCTCTCTGGTAAAAGGGGACAGTCCGGTTTCAATCCGTGCCAGTGCTTTATGTTTCTGTCCCAGTACAGGTGTCTTAGCTCTGCGCTCCCACAGGTCCACCTGTGTTCCTTTCAGTGTCCCTTGGATTTTCAGCTCCACGGAATTGTCACCTCAACTGTTGTTTGCTGCACAACTGCCAGTGGTTACCCTGGCCCCGCCGATCACAACCTGCCACTTAGGACAGTGGGGGTCATTCTGACCCGTTTGTTCGCTGCATTTTAATGCAGCAAAGCGAACCGGTCCCTGTTGCGCATGCGCCGGTGCCGTAGTGCGCCGGCGCATGCTAGAAGGCCGTAGCAGGGATGCGTTCGCCTCTGCCTGATTGACATGCAGAGGCAATCGCTGGACGGGAGGGGTCGGAACGGCAGCGTTGTTTCGTGGGTTTGGTCCGGCCAACACAGGCGTGGCTGGACCGTACGGGGGGCGGGCCACAGCGGCTGCGTGACGTCACACGAAGCCGCTGCGGGCCGGGGAGCGATGAGTAGCTCCCGGCCAGCACGCTAAAGCTGCGCAGGCCGGGAGCTACTCTTGAAGTGCAAAGGCATCGCCGCTGGGCGATGCCTTTGCATTTCTGCGAAGGGGGGGCGGACAGACATGCGGGGCGGGCTAGCCCTGTGCTGGGTGTCCCCCCGCATGTCACGGAAAAAGATTGTAGCTGTGCTAAATTTAGCACAGCTACGATTAACTCAGAATGACCCCCAGTGTCTCCTGGAGTTCTATCCGTAGAGGATTTCCCAGCAGTTCTGCAGTGCTCTTCAGTCACGTCTAATAATAACCCATTCTGCAAAACTCCTTCAGTGTTCTTCAGTCATGTCTAATTATCATCCATTCTGCAAAACTCCTTCAGTGTTCTTCAGTCACGACAATTAACTATCCAACTTACAAACTCTTCAGTATTCACTAGCTATATCAGACAATCATTTATTATATGGACTCTTTCAATAACTCTGCCCATGAATACTCTGCATCCTAATCATTTGGAATTCTTCATCTTTGTTCTTTAAATATTTGCTCTTATATGTTTTTTCGTTAATAAAAGCATATGAGAAGAAACTACATTCGTCCTCCTCGTTTTCTCCTCGGAGAGGCATGCACTTCTACCGCTAGCAAACATCCAACGGATTCACGAATTCTACCGGCTGTGACATCCTGCTGTCGCAGAACACTCTTGTAGTTGTAGAAGATCATGGCTCTCCAGTGTCCTCTGTTGAGCTCCATAAAGAATTTGTGAAGCATGCTCATTTCTTCAGTGTGCAGTGCTGCTTATATACTTTTCTATGCCTTGACATTTCACTAGAGCTTTAATCAGAGATACTGTACAGTGCACAACCAGACAATCAGATTGTGTCTACGGGTTCGATATGAAAACCCGGCAGTCAGGATGCTGGTGGTCACATGACCGACAGTGAAAATCCCGACATCAGTGGGTGTGAGTATTTTTACCCTACCCTAACCCTCCGGGGGTGGCTGCTAGGGCTGACCATCCCCCCTAGTGCCTAACCCGCCCCTTGTCCCCCCAGTCCTTAACCCGAACTCCAATACTTACCTTTGGTTTGTTGCCTGTTGGTGTTTTGGCGCAGGATAGTATTAGGATTCTGGCACCGGTCACATGACCACTGGGATGCTGAACACATCCCGTGCCTACTTTACCTATGCACTACACATCTGGAAACTTATTGCACACCCCTCCTTCATAGATGGTCACCACTGTCAGTGAGTATTGGCCATAATTACTCTCTCCATCTATGTACAGCTGTGTTTTTGCAACGTGGCTCCAGCTACAACACTTTCTGTCATTGAGATCAGTTATATTTATAGTTATGTGTTTTCAGAGCCCATAAGGGCAATACACATCTGTTATATCTAGCATTTGAATTCAGTGTTAGTGAATACGGAAATCTTATTTAACATAGATCAATCATTTCTACAATATGTTCAAACAGCACTTTAGACATTAAGGAGGATTGTATTAAGTCTTGGAGAGAGATAAAGTACCAACCAATCAGTTTCTGACATTTAACAGTCTGTGCTGGGTGCCCAGTTAAGATGTCAGTTCCTAGGCGGTCCCTGCAAAAAGTGGATGGCAGTCAGCGGTTGCCCATGCAAACAGCCAGATGCGCCAGTATACCAACAGATATGTCAGGCATTGGCTGTGAACAATGTCATTCACAAATATATCATTTGTACACAGCTTCTGATTCGCAAACAATATATCAGACAAGATGTAATAGCGTCTGAGGTTATGGAGGTGCGGGATGCTGGATAGTTTTGCCTTGTAAATGACTGCCGCTTCAAAAAAAAACACATCAGAGATCGGCTGGCTTCCCGGCAATCTCGGATGCTATTACATCTCGCCTATAGTCTGTTCAATAGAACAGACAATGGCCCTCATTCCGAGTTGTTCGCTCGCAAGCTGCTTTTAGCAGCATTGCACACGCTAAGCCGCCGCCTACTGGGAGTGAATCTTAGCTTAGCAAAATTGTGAACGAAAGATTCTCAAAATTGCGAATAGAAATTTCTTAGCAGTTTCTGAGTAGCTCGGGACTTACTCTGCCACTGCGATCAGTTCAGTCAGTTTCGTTCCTGGTTTGACGTCACAAACACACCCAGCGTTCGCCCAGACACTCCCCCGTTTCTTCAGACACTCCCGCGTTTTTCCCAGAAACGGCAGCGTTTTTTCACACACTCCCATAAAACGGCCAGTTTCCGCCTAGAAACACCCACTTCCTGTCAATCACACTACGATCACCAGAACGAAGAAAAAACCTCGTAATGCCGTGAGTAAAATACCAAACTTCTTAGCAAATTTACTTGGCGCAGTCGCAGTGCGAACATTGCGCATGCGCAATTAGCGGAAAATCGCTGCGATGCGAAAAAAATTACCGAGCGAACAACTCGGAATGAGGGCCAATATATCATCCAGTGTGTACCCGGCATTAGAAGCTGATTTGTTGGAACTTTTTCTGTCTCCACTTTATTTCTCTCCAAGGCTTGATACATCTCCTCCTAAGAGATGCTGAGGGAGAAATCTGCTAATTTGTGTAATGTAACGTGTGAGAAATGCAGGTGCGTTATTATTTTTCTTGATTCTGGCTCCCGGAGATGTGGGAAGGTAGTGACCAAATGTAAATCAGACATGCTGCCCTGAGTTTCAATGGGCGCTGATGTGGGGAGGTGGCCTGGCTGCACTCCATGTAGTGATCTCAGCACAATATATAGTTCACAGTGGTGCACACCATGATTGGCATGGTTAAGCCTGGTTGGCAAGTCCAAGCTCCTAGGGAGGCCCAGGGACTTTGTACACCCCTCACATCTTAGTGTCTGTGAGGTCAAGAACAGTGTGTGTTTGTGCAATAGTGAACAGATGCACATATGTCTGAGAAAGCTGTATTATTCTAGGACAGGCATGGACAACCTGTGGCTCTTCAGCTGTTGTGAAACTACACATCCCAGCATGCCCTGCCACAGTTTTAGCATTCCCTAGTAGCAAAACTGTGGCAGGGCACGCTGGGACATGTAGTTTCATAACAGCTGGAGAGCCACAGGTTGGCCAGGTCTGTTCTAGGATGATAATCTACAGGGACCATTTCCGAATTATGTTGATTACAGACACCAGCACTAGCAAAGTGCTTGTGATTGGCTGCAAATGCACTGATCACACTGATAGGTGGGTTTTTATTGCTTGTAAATCTATTCTAGTTTAGTGTGCGTGTATTAGCAAATGTTTTGTGTGTTTACACAATTGATTCTGTTGTAGTACAGAGGGTTTTCTAAATGCATAATATGAAGGTGTTTTTTGCGAGCAGGTATGGTATAATGGAATACAGAATATGTGTTATCCATAGATATCAATCGTCCTTGTAATATATGTTCTAACGTTGGCCACCCTGTGGTTAGTGTATTTATCTGCATCCCAGATAAAATGCTCTAGTTTTAGTGTGTATGTGTGTATGAGCCTTTAGAGGATTATTATATTTATCAAAGCTTGGCGAGAGATAACGTGAGATAAAGTACCAACTCATCAGCTTCTAATTTATATTTTACAGACTGTGGGGGAGATGTACTAAGCCTGAAAAGTGATAAATTTCACAGTGATAAACGGCCAGCCAATCAGCTCCTAACTACCATGTCACTGGCTGTGTTTGAAAAATGACAGTTAGGAGCCGATTGGCTGGTACTTTATCACCGTGATATTTATCACTTTTCAAGGCTTAGTACATCTGGCCCCCGTGTTTGAAAAGTGACAGTCAGGAGCTCATTGGTTAGTACTTTATCTTTCTCCACTTTATCACTATTCAAGCTTTGATAAGGATCCCCCCCCTCACAATTGTATCTCTTGCCAAGCTTTGGTAAATATCCCTCTGTATAATAACAACAATCAAATAATTAGTACCCAATGTTTTTTCTTACAGCAAAATTATATAAAAAATGCAACCTGTTTTTATTTCATTTTTAAAAAGCTATGGATCCTACTCAGGTTGGATCGCAAGATTTCAGAATCGCAGTTCGGCCAATAATCATACAGCATTCGTATTGCAAGTGCGCACCCTCGAATAGCAATTATTTCTGTGAATGCATTGTGCTTCAACGCAATCACAGTTTGATTGACAAGAAGCCAGTATTTAGGGAAGGAAACGTAGCGTTTTGTGGGTGTGTTTGTAAAAATGCAGGCGTGACAAGTTGCTTTTCGTGTAGTCAACGATGACCACTTCAAGTCTCTTGCGTATGCCAAATTGTGGACGAACTTGCCTGTCGCAGATAGAAAAACTCCTCGATGTTCCAGCATGTGCTTATGGTTATGTGATCACATCGCGCATTGCAATGCGTCCGCAATTTCTGCATTGGGCGTTAGGTCAATTCTAATGGATAGTACTTGATATTTATATGTTATGCAGTGTCTTGCACAAATATAATATATAATTATATTTACATATTGTCAACTTTATCCAGGTAGAGGTGACTTAA